>NW_020175831.1:3764001-3770064 GCF_003031525.2 Neophocaena asiaeorientalis asiaeorientalis | reverse complement strand
CCACACCCTAGACACACACGGAGAGCAGGCCTTCACCCCCGCCCCTCCCCCGGCCTCCCCGCGGGCCAAGGGGACGCGGTCGCCAGCCGGTTGGGTGATTAACTCACCGTTTGTCTCTCGGAAAGTGTTCCAGGTGGATCAGGAACACCCACCCGCCCGCCGCTCCACGCCGCGCCGCCTCCGGGAGACGGGATCGAGCGTGCGTCACATGGCGCGGGCCGAGCCGGCCTTTGTGCAGCGCGACCGCCCCGCCGCCCCGGGAAGGCGGCGGCTATTGTTCCCCGCGGGGCTGGGAGGTGCTCGGACTCGGGGTCCACGCCAGCCCCTCCCCAGTGTGTCCCCAGGTTCGAGGATGGGTGGGGGCCTCCTTTGTGTGTTTTCTGCCGGCGGCGGAGATGGCATCGTTGCTGCCCCAAGAGGTTAGAAGACGCGGGTGAGGGAGGTCAGTCGTGGCTCTGCCACTGCCTGGAGCTCAGCCCAAGCGACCCAGTTTCCCGCTCCCTCGGCCCTTGGGCCCTTGTGGAAGTTGGGAGGGATGTGGTATTTGTAAGGCAGCACTCTGAACAATAGAGCCATCAAAAGACCTTCTCCCTGTCTCCTCGTAAGTCAGGGACACTCTTCTCCGTTCCTTCAAAAAGGCCCTGGTCCAACAGGTCCTCTTGGCCCGGTTTTAGCCCCATTTCCCCAGCAAAAACACTGCATTTGTATCAGGGTTCTCCATGCATCCTCATTTAAATTAAGATCTCCTCCTTGGGCTCTTACTAATGTTAAAATCCTATTCTAATGGTTTTCCAGTTATTATTCTTCCATAACAATGATCCAGACTAGATATAGGAAACAGTCAAGATATTTTGCCACAAGACCTGGGACAAGAAGACTTCCGTCATATCTCCCACCATGCTGATCTCCTGGGGACCCTTCGCCTGCTTCTGCTACTGCAAATGACTGGACATGCATTTATTTACCTTGGTTCTTCCTGCATGTGTGGAAACCTTTTGTTCACTGTGCTTCAGGCTGAACCGGGCCTGAAAGTGGGTCTTTGAATTGTCTTTGTACTTTCCTAACTTGCCAAGGTGACTATGAGACCTGAGCGAAGTGTTTAGGCATGGGCTTTGGGCCAGGTATAAAAATCCATTGGGAACCAACTTTGAGCCCCAAAAATAAGGGCATTTGTAGCTGGAGTAGAATACAAGGGAGCAATGATAACTAAGATTTCATCCTCTGTGATGATCCTCTCCACTACCAGTATCACCAGTGTAGTAAGTGCAGAGGATTCATCTACCCTATCTTTTTTCTCTCCATCCCGGCCTTCTGCAAGAGAGGTCTAAGTGAGCCAGTAGTCAGAGGTGATGAGGGTGTGGCTGGCAACTCAGTCTCAGCTCCCTGTGCCCAGAGTGTCTAGGGATGGGTCTGCTCACCCAGGCCCCTCTAAGGGAAGTTGCAGTGCCCTGAAGTAATCAGGCTATAGGCCTGTGGGGACTGGAGACTTCTGTCTCTCTTTTTATTTTTATTTAATATAAACTTCTGTTCGCCCTATTCTTTTCTTACAGTTTCTGAAAGAAGGAGCAGAGTAAGGCCAAGAGTTGCCAGATGAAGAGGACCTTCCTGGATCTAACTGGGATTAACCCATTCTTGTCTATAGAAGAAAGTTTCAACTAATTCTCAGGATAAAGTCAAAACAGGCCTGTGACTGTCCCTTGAATATTCATGGTGTAAACAAGCTTCTGGCTCCCCCAGGTCAAGCAGAGAAACACTTTTTATTAGAATGTTGGGTTTCTTCTTTGTTATTCAAACATACACCCACACACATATCCTCTCCACCCTCCCTAATGAAAAACCTCAACAGATGGGGAGCCTGGGCTCCCAAGCCTGCTGGCTGAGAAGATCACTTCACTCAAGGGTCAGTTGGCTGGTACAGAATGGGGGAGGGAGAAGGGACGAGTAGCTAATATAGTTAATCACTATTTTTTAATACTCCTTACAGATAGAAATTCAAAAACTCCTTTTCAGCAAGGTTAGCAGCCTCCCTCCGGGGCCTGGGAAACTAATTTGGCTGATGTGTCTCTGATAGAGACTAGGCTTGGGTTGCTCCAAGGGGAAAGCACCTGCTCTGTATTCTCTCCCTCTCTCATCTGAACGCCTGTACAAAGAAATGGTACAAATGGAGGGTTAACTTAATGATTCCATCAGAGGCGGATTCTTCTCTGTCAGGTCGCTGGATAAGGCTGAGGTCTGAAAGCCAGGAGGTAGAATGTGTAGTCGCCCTTTCTTGCCACCTTTCCAGGAGCCAGGACTACTCTTCAGGCCTTTCCTCAGCAACTTCCCCACCCCCCTGGCTAGCTCAGTTGGGTCTTCTGACTCCACTCCAGGCTGGGTCCTGAGTTTCTCCTCGTAGCCAGGGCAGGCTCTCCCTCGGCCGAAATCTTTTCCCACCCCACCTCCCATTTTGCAGCTGGCCATTCCAGCTACCTCACCTCAGCGCTGCTTTAATTCACGTTTGACTGCCTCGACGGAGCAACCAGGGGCTCCCGAATGACCGCCACCCCCCCATACGTGGGCCTGGGCTTGAGGCCCCAAGCCCTTTCTTCAGGTCCCAGGAGACCCCCCCCCCAAACTCCCTGATCCCACCTCCCTCAAAGCGTTCTCTGTAGGACAAAGGCAGAGCTGGCCACGGCCACAGCCAGAGAGCCATTTCCTCCCCTTGCGCAGACGAGGTAGAAGCCTCCTGGAGCCCAAGGCCCGGAGAGAGGCGGGCCCCTCACCACCTGCCGGTGTCGGCCCCCGCGCCGCCTTTGTGCGGCCTCCCCGCCGCGGGGCCCGTGGGAAGCCGCGCGCACAATGGCGCCGCCGCTCCCGGAAGACCCGCTGCTCCAGGCGCCCTGGACCCAGCGCCCGGTAGCGAGAGGCCAGCAGCCTCGAGGCCGTGGTGAGCTCCCCACGGCCCCCCGCGCGCCGCTCCCGGAAAGAAGCCTCGGTCTGGGATGGCGGTTTCCTTCCGCTGCAAACTTGCCCCTTCCCGCTGCAGTCCGCTCCGGGAGAAGGAGAGGCCTGGACCCGGAGCGCCAGGCCAGGCCCAGGGCTCCCCTCCCCCACTCTTCTTTCTCTGCTTTTCCGAGACCCGGGAGGGAGGAGGCGGGCGCCTTCGCCGATAGAGCAGCTATTGTGACCTTCCCTCGCAGAGCGGGAAGCCAGCCGAGTGTACAACGCCGGTGGTGGCGGGGGAGGAGGCGACTGTGTGCAAACCTCGGGGTGCGGAGGGGGTGGCACTGGGAAATAAAGGTTTGCAACCTCGGGCATTGGAGCCCTTCAGAGCGCGTTTGGTTGTGTTTAGACTCCGGTGCTTCCTAACACTAATTGCAGGCTCAAAAGCAGCAGTATTTATGGCGAAGGCCAAGGCGGCTTGTTTATAATTTATGAAGTTTTAAATGGCCGTGCGCGGGCCCCCGCTCTCGCCCTGGTCGGCGGCCGCGCGGGAAGCGCCCTCCCCAGATTCGCCGCCGCCCGCACTCGCGCCGGGAGCCACCGAGTGTGGCCATCCCATGACGCTCACGCCAGTGGCAGGAACGGATCCATCCGAGCGGCTCTCAGAAGCTTCAGGGAACCTTTCTCCAGAGGTGAGAGAGGACCGCAGGTTTGCCCCAAGAGAACTCCCACCGCACTAGCGAGGGGCGGCTGCGGCTGCCTGAAGAGGAAGCCCCCAACCCCGCGCTTCTTTCAGCCCGAGTGTGAGAGGAGGCTATGTCAGCCGGGCTAGACACCGTTTAAAATCTAATCCATGAAACGCTAAGCCGCAGATGACACTTGGGGCCTTGCAGACACCCGCAGACTCAGCAGATACTCCTGCGGTAACACACCGCGCTGGAAAACGCCTGGAGCCATGATGCATTATGTATTTTTATTATTTATGGTGGGAAGAGGAGATGAGGGAAAACCGGGCGGAATCTAAACAGCCTGACAATTCATCTGTTTAATATTTAGCCAGTTAAGAAGGGTTGTTGTAATCCCTGCAAGGCAGCAAGCTCTTCTTTGATTTCCCTAATAGCTTTAAAAAATAATTTCTTACAAGACAATTAGAAATTCTGCCTATGGATGCAAATTTCACAGAAAAACAATTTTAAGCCTTGAAAGTGGGTAAAATATCCCTTCGGTTGAAGTCATTTATTCTGTTGATACACTTCTACAACATGTATACTTTAAACCTGCTCGGATGAAGTGAAATTTAGCAAAAAGGATAATCCCCTCCCACCCCCCAATCTAACATGCCATTTTAAAAACAGCACAGAGGAACAAGAAAACTAAATATTTTCAGCCATCACTATTTAGCGAAACACAAACATCCAAATAGAAACGATTGTTGTTCCACCAGAAGATCAGAAGTTAAATTATTTCCACACAATAGGAATGTCACCTCGTGTCACCGGGGATGTAGTAGGAGTTGCATTATTTGTCAAACCAAATAGAGATGCGTGGGCCCACTTTGCTGAAATACAAAAGAATTGAACCTTATCTGAAGGCGTTCTCCGGGTGCCTCCTTCTAGAGAAGCGGGGGTAAGTAGTGCGCCCCAGCTAAAACCACACTAATATTTACAAAATGGTTATAAATCCTCGAAGACATTTTGCCCATTTTGTCCAAAGAAGCAGGAGTGAACAAAGTGTTTATACTTGTTATGTTCCATTAATGAAACTTTTATTACTTTACATCACGGGGACCGTTTGTCTTCTTGAGAAATGAACTACTGACTTCTATAAGGAAAAAATCGTGACAGAATTTCCTAGAGAAAAAGCTTAGGTGCATGGCTTCAAATGATTATTTCTTTTTCTGCATCTTAGCTTTTTCATAGCTCAGTTCTTCTTATGACTTCTCTTGTGTCTTTGATTGTCAGTTTTCTTTCAAAGTTTATTTTTTACTACTTAGCGCAGAAAAGTGAGCTCTGGCCTCCCCAATGTAAGTGCAATCTAAAAAAGTGGATTTGTGTCTAGAAAGAGGGCGATAGAGACAGCAAAACAGGCAGCAGTGAAACACCCTACCCAGGTCATCCCACACAGAACATTTCTAGGTTTGCATCCTCAAATATTCCCCACACACACACACAACCTAAAGTCAATAGTTTGAAGGTAATCAAGTATCCCCAGAACCAGTTTGTGTACTGGATTCCAAATAAGTGGAAAAAATATTTCAAAGTGTCAGCCTACTGGGGGGCCTTCCACCGGGATTGTGCGCAAGATAGAGTGATCTACTTGCAAGTGTGCGTGATTAACACAGGTACACTTAAGACTGAGAAAATTTTTTATTCTAAATATTTGTTCAAATAGTACCAGACAATTTGAAATCAATAAACTGTGTCGAGTGGCGAGGGCTGTGGCTATTGGGAAGAGAATAACGGGTGTCATGCCACGCCATGGGGCCGCCTGACTCTACCCGTGAAGGACAATTTGCGGTCTTAATCCTTTACATCAACTACACACACCAGCCACGGTTACAACTGTTCAAAACTACTCTCTCAACTAGTTCAGACCAAGGGGACTAAAGAGGTGAAATGTGGCCCCCGCGGCCTGGGAGCGCGTTCCTAAGCTCGGCTGGAGAATTCTACAGATATACACATAAATACATTAAGACGAGGATAAATAATCAGGAAAACGAAATGACTCGCTTCAAATAATAAATACAGATCGTTGAGTCCGATGCAATCTTTACGGGACGGGAAGAAGCATATAAATTAAGGTCTCCGCAACTAAACTAGACGCGGGCCATGCCCGGACTCTCCGGGTTCTGGACCCTCTGCAGGGCGCGTCGCCGATGGATCTCAGACTTACCTTCGGGACACCATTACCAGATTAGAGTCCCTCGGTCCGCAGTTATGTGGCACTGTCAGGCTTACAGAGGAGAATCCTTGCGGCTGATTTATGGTGAGTCACCCAAAGCAGGGCGAGCCTGGACAGGAGGCCCAGACGCCTGCGCCTCGGCCGCTGTTGGCCCGAGACCGGAAGACAGCGACCGGGCCAGAGCGAGGGCGGGGGTCACCGAGCTGCCCCGCGGGCCCCGCCCGCCACCCCCCGCCACCC
>NW_020175831.1:3756871-3763861 GCF_003031525.2 Neophocaena asiaeorientalis asiaeorientalis | reverse complement strand
CCACCCAAGCAAAAGAGGTAATCGCGCCGCGAGTTCGGGCCGGTGGCCGCCGCTACAGATGCGTCAGTTTGGGGGCCTCGGGCAGGCGTCCCTGAGACGAGTGGTGGGCCGAGAGATCTGTGTAGGTGGGATGAGGGTCACACGGTCCGTGGTGGTGATTGCCGGGAATCTGCGCGGCGCAACTGTAGTCCACGCTGGCTGAAGATGGGTGCGAGAGGTGGCCCAGGTTGAAGACGGGCCCGGATGCGGGCGCCATGGAGTCGACGAAGTTGCCGCCCACGTACACCGGGCTGCCCTGCAGGTTGGCGCTGGCGAAGCCGCCGCCGTTGCTCGCCATGGGGTGGGGCTCGAATTCGGGCGCCGCGTAGCGCTTCTGCTGCGGCAGGCAGCTGCTGAGCGGCGCCGTGTAGGCAGCCAGGCCGTACATGTTGGGCTGAGATTTGGCGAAGGCGGGCGGCGAAGGCGCGTCGTAGGCCAAGCCGGGCACGGGTGGCAGCTGGCCCGAGTAGGCCACGTGGCCCGCGGCGCCGCCGAGCGGCGGGCTGCGCTCCGGGGACTGACCGGCCGGCGAGTGCAGGATACCCTTGGCCTTCTGGTCCTTCTTGTACTTCATGCGCCGGTTCTGGAACCAGATCTTGATCTGCCGCTCGGTGAGGTTCAGCAGGTTGGCCATCTCCACGCGGCGTGGCCGGCACAAGTAGCGGTTGAAGTGGAATTCCTTCTCCAGCTCCACCAGCTGTGCACTTGTGTACGCCGTGCGCACCCGCTTGGACGCTGGGCCCGGTGGGCTCTTGTCCTCGCAGCTCTCTCCTGGGCAGGGAGGGAGAGAGAGGGGACGCTGAGCGGGAGAGGTGGGGACACCCTGGGCCGGAGAGAGGTGCTTCCCAGGCTCCTTCCTCTTCCTCCCTCCCTCCCACCACCTTAATCACGGCTGGAGTGGGGGAGGGGCGTTTGAGAGGTGAGATTCCAAGAGATTCCAAGAACTCAAAGGCCCCAGGCCTACCTATCAGTGGCACCTGAAACTCCCATCTGCCTTCTGAAGTCCAACTCATTCTGCCCACCGCCTCCCCTTCAGCCTAGCCCATCATCTCATCCCAAAGGCTGAGGAGGAGTTTAATGAGAGACTAGTAGCAGCTGGTAAGGCCTTCCCCCCCTGTCAAAGCAGGGCCAGACTTTTTTGAACAGTCCTTCCAGCCTCTACAGCTGGGAAGGGGGTTGGGGGGGTGCGGTTGGAGGCAGCCCCAAACTGCCTTGCTCAGAGTCTGGCTCCTGGGCAAAGCACCCCAAGCACCGAATGAGGGTGGAGATCCTGGCACCTCACTCCAGCTCAGCTGCACCCATGAGCTCAGTACCCAAATGCAGGGAGGTGACAAACCATAAAATTACAGCCCCAGAGTTTTAGAGGATCCAAGACCAGGCTGGGCATATTTTGAATACTACAATGCTAGGAGCTGCAGCCTCAGCCCTGGTTTCCACCACCCCTGCCACCTCTCAGCAGCTTGTCCACTCCCTCCCTGGGAAGACAAATGGATTTCTCCAGGGAGGGAGGGCCTGGGTGTGCAGCTGAGAAGGAGGGGCAGAAGGAGAAGGAACTTAAAGACTTGAAGACACTTCCCCCTACGAGCAGCAGCCCCACAGAGCAGCAGGCAAACCAGAGAGCTGACAACAAGCTAACTACATCCCAGGCCTCAAGCTAGCCCTGCGTCTGGGAGCAAGTTCATCTACCTGAAGATAAAGTACATCAGAGAACACAAGGCCAGAAAAGTTCAGGAACCAAACAGGCTGAGCACAGAGAGGCAGAAGGCCTCAGAGCTCCTGGCCCTACCTGTCTTCTTCCACACCCTCTAAATGGACCTACGGGAAATATTCTCAACTCCAGGGTCTCCTTTTCCAGGGAGAAAAACCCAAGGCTGCTCCTGTTTCAGAGCACATCCTCTTCCCTTAGGATATGTGCCTCCACATTAGGGATTTAATGGGATGGGGAGAACTGAGCTGGGGTGGGCTAAGTAGAGTCCCATGGTTATTCTTTGCAGACCCTGGTTGGATTCCGGTGTGTAATTTGGGGTTTTTTTGGTTTTGTTTTTTATTGCTCTTGTTTTTATTGTTTGGGCGGGGGTGGGGGTGGGGGTCGCCAGGCCTCACAGCTTGCGGGATCTTAGTTCCCCAACCAGGGATTGAACCTGTGCCCTCGGCAGTGAAAGTGAGGAGTCCTAACCACTGAACCGCCAGAGAATTCCCCAGGTGTGCCATTTTGTAGTTTTGTTATCTTGGGCAAGTGACTTATCTCTAACAGTTTCCTGATGGGTGTTTTATCATATACCTACCTCAAAGCGTTCTTTGGAAAGTGAAATTAGACAACGTTTGTAAAGCGCTTAACATGGTTCTTAACATAGCATTCCATAGATTTTAGTTCTTATTAATTTAAGCGAGTGGGAATCATGTGATATGGGCTACATAACCACCTGGATTTGGGGATCATAGTATCTGTCTTCAAGTTTTGAAGAGCTGTTGGTGGAAGAAGGAGTTGAGTTATGACCAGCAGCCCAGGAGAGCAGATATTAGGGCAGTATAAGGAAGAGCTGTCTATGAGTAACTATGAGACATGTCCAGCAATGATGCCAGCAGCCTGGAATGGACGTGAGCACCCTGTCACTGTAAGGATATGACCACAATCAGAGACACTAAAAAGAAAGAACAGGGAGTTCCCTGGTGGTCTAGTGGTTAGGACTCGGCGCTTTCACTGCCGTGGCCCGGGTTCAATCTCTGCAATCCCTGGTCAGGAAACTGAGATCCCTCAAACTGTGCAGCGCAGCCAAAAAAAAAACTTTTTTTCTGCATGAGGAGTTTACACATATGGCCTCCAAAGTTGCACTTCCAGCCCTGAGCCTCTTAATTCCTAGGCGAGCTAGTCTCTTGGGGTCAGTCTGGGGGACTTAGCCCAGGCATGAGCCCCCTCAGAGAGCTACCTGCAGTGGCACAGCTGTTCTTCTGCTTGGAGTTCTGTCGGGACTCTTTCATCCAGGGAAAGATCTGCTTGCTGATGGTGGCTGAGGAGCCAGAAGCAGTGGGCCCACCCTTGGCCTTCTTGGCAGGTACTCCACCTCCAGGGTTGGTGGGCGAGGATGGGGGCAGAGCTGGTGGGGGAGGAGGGGGTGGTGGTGGCTGCTGCTCTGAGTTCAGACCAGGAGGCTGGCTGCCACCCCCACCTCCCTGACTGTTCCCAGTGCCAGGCCTCATGCAGCTTCCATTGAGTTCAGCCCCCTGGCAGGGCTGGTGGGGGAGGAGGGGGTGGTGGTGGCTGCTGCTCTGAGTTCAGACCAGGAGGCTGGCTGCCACCCCCACCTCCCTGACTGTTCCCAGTGCCAGGCCTCATGCAGCTTCCATTGAGTTCAGCCCCCTTGTGGGCTGGGGCTGGCAGAGGTGCAGAGCTCTGGATGGAGCAGGCAGAGCCCGGGTAATCAGTGTCCAGGGAGTTGGCAGCAGCAGGGGGTGGATAAGGCTGATGGGGGGCACTATAGCCATAAGTGTCAGCAGCTTTGCTGTAGCCATAGCCTCCGAAGAGTCCTGGGCTTTCATAGTAAGCAGCCTTCTGCATCGTGTACTCAGGAAGCTCCGGGGCCTGCTGACCCTGCTCAAATAACATTGACCACCACTGTCTCCTTCACCACCACCTCCAATGTCTGCCAAATCCTGAGAGAGCTGGGGCAGCTCCAGGCTCCAGACAACCTGCAAAGAAGAAAAATGAGAGGCCCCAGAGGGACTGTCATTGGCAAGACCAGTCAGTATAGAAGGACTAGCCCAGGCTCTCTGCTTCCCACCAACTTAATAGTAGGAGGATCTGAGATTTTATAAAGTTCAACTTATTTGAACCCTTGGAAAAGTCAGAAGGAATTTCTCATAAACACAAAAAAAAGAGTTTCCTTTATCCAAGGGAAGGGGCTTTTTTTTTTTCCAGATACAATTTTCTTTCTCCAAGATTGTCAATTTAGCCTTTGAAACTACATAGAAGAGCATTTATGGCCTGATGCATTTTAATGACTGATTCTCCCACTAGACTTTGAGCTTTTTGCAGGAAGGGACTGTGTCTTATTCACCTGCGTATTCCTAACATCCAGCCCAGCGCACCACATGTAGTAAGTGCAGTAAATGCTTGTTGAATGAGTGAATGAATGAATGGATCAGTCAGTCATTAGGTCATCCCAGGGTTTTGATGGGCAAAAGAAAGTCCTATAACACTCAGAAAAGCCAGAGCTCTCAAAAAAAGTATCTCCCCCACCTGGTTTCAAAATCACAGCATCTTTCACGGAGATGCAGATAGTCCACTCTCCGGTGACTGGGTGAAAATTGGCCGGTTAGCTCATGGGTCAGCACTGTGAAATCTACTAGGAGATAAAAGCCAAGAAGAGGACTTAAAGACTCCCAGACTTATTTTGAGGCTAGAAAAGTTTCTTCTCTTTGGTCTACATTTTTCTAGATGCTTAACTTTGTCCTCCACTACTTTTAAATGGATACCACTGGAAATGAGTGAAGAGATTTAGAATTTGAAATGCATGGAGCATGGGCGAATGAAAAATGCTTTATGTTATAACTCTATCATTTTAATCCTGCATCCATTGTATAAATAGATACTACTATTGACCTCTGCTCTGGATCATCCATTCCACCCCACCTCCCACCCAATCTACAACCAATGAGAGAACCTCTCTTGGCATGATGAATGGACCCAGAATTAGAAGAAGAAGAAAAAAAAAACTAAGAAAAATTCTACCGCTTTTGTGTCCTCTGACTCTTGATGGGGGGCTTACCTTCTCACCCACCCCCCTCTTCTCCTGAAAGCCCCTAATGAGTTAAAGTATAACTAATACCATTCAACCACTTTCATCTGCTTGATAAAGAAAACTCATAGGTCAGCTCCCAGGTCTGAATTCTTGATCTCATCTTTCAGGCAGCTTTCCTTCCCCCAAACTCCCTGGTTTCCATCAGGGACATCATGATGGACCACATTATCTAGACAACTTATGTAGCCTAATGGATTTGACCACTAGTACTAAAACCACTCCTCCATTTACTCATTTCCCCTACACTTTCACCAAACAGCCTAACTCAATTTTTAAAATTCTTCATATTACCCTTTATTTGGTAGTATAGTTGCCCATTTTGTTTTCAAATAAAAGCGAATATGCCATTAATCTTGATAAGAGAAAGACCCTTCTCAATGGAATAACAGAATACTAGGATGTAATGTTTTAGGAATAGTTTCTATTGTTGTTCTTAAACTTATGTCATTAGGATATCTACCAAACAAAGCTGGTCTTAATCTTTCATTCATTTTCTGTATCATTCTCTGACTATTAAAGTTATTGAATATTAAATGGACAGCTACATCCTCATCCGGTGACCAATATTTGTATGTATTTGCTCACAGGCCAAAGGACTACATGTACTCCGAGTTTGGTTAAATCTCTGGACTTTTCTGGGATCCTGCTTCCAGTCTTAAACCTTGGTCCCTCTGGATGTCAAAATGGTCACATTTGACACTCAGACCACCAGAACTCGCTGCTGTTTCTGTCACTCCATTTACAGCAGTGCAAGCAAAACATCCCCCCTCTTGCCTCCCAGGATGACCAAGTTTATCTTGATAGGTAGACCAGTCACATTAAAATAGCTTCTTTAGGAACTGACCAAGTCTTTGAAACAGATAGCTTTACATATATATATTTGTTCCTATGGCATACTCCTAGACAAAGCTCTGTGCATGTACCTCAAAAGTGCAAATACTGGGCAGCTCCATGAATAAGCACAGAGTCTGTTCTCCCACTTCTGTTTTCATTGTCTTAAGGAATTTCAAGGGTCACTCAGTGATGATCCACCACCCAAATGTCCATCTTCCCAGAGGCAAGGGCAGTAGCTCTCTCCTCACTGAAAAGGGCTTTGCAGCCTCTCCCCCACCCCAAAATGTACAGCCCCAAAGAAGTCACCTTTCCTAAAACAGAACCTGAGGATATTGTTACAAAACTGGTTTTTTTAAAAAAAGCTTATTTCTTTCCAGAAATCGCTACTCCTTGTGAACTCTGCTTGAACCTAAGAAGCAGGAACGGGTCATAAATCACTTGGACAATGGTCAACTGTTCTGTGGCTCATCTTTTCGATTCCCCCCCCCCTTTTAAGGCTTTCTTTTCTCACCCTTTGGTACCTCTGCTCATTTGGGCCCCCGACCCAAATGCCTTGGGGTGAAGACTAACTCGCGTAGGGGGAGGGGTCAGAACCCCGCCGGCGCCATCCCCGGCTGTTCCTAGGGAAGGGGCACCAAACGGGGTTTGGCTGGTTCTTTCTCGTGGTCCCGGGAAGTTGCCCAGCTCAGCTCCGAGGCCCAACCGCAGGCCGGGAATGCAAGGAAAAACGGTTCCCAGCCGGAAGGAAGGCGGCCTCTGAGCGACCACCGCCCGTTCCCCGGGCCGTGGTGGCCCGCCGCACCCGCCGCGCCTCCCAATCAGCCGAACCCTGATGCTTGCTCACTGACTGCACTTAATTCTGCCCGGGATCAATACCTAAATATGATACCGAATAAATAAAAGGCGCTCACAGCGGCCGGGGGACGGAGTTATTAAGCAGCTGGAGCTCTCACGGTGCATATCAATGCACCTGTCATTGTGGTTTGTAGCAAAATTTATGACTGCGAGCACGGCTGCAGTAAACGCTTCAGTAAGGAATGAAAAGAAAAACACTTCCCAAGGCCTGGCACTTTTCAGAAGTGGAAAACAGGCTCCGCGTAGGAGGAAGCACAGCAAAAGAATTCCCTGCTCCGCACTTTTCCCGGCCCCGCGCCCCGCGAGCCGGGGGATTATATAAAGTGGCCGGTACCGGCCTCTCGGAGCAGCTCTGCTCGGCGGCCGGACGCGGGACGGGACGTGCGTAGCCTGGCCGGGGGCCGAAGACCTGCCGCCCTCCGCGGCCTCGGGAGGCCGGGAGGCTCGCCGGACGCGCGGAGGC
>NW_020175831.1:3750775-3756826 GCF_003031525.2 Neophocaena asiaeorientalis asiaeorientalis | reverse complement strand
TGTTCGCCCGCCGCCCGCGGTGGCGGCGGAAAGGCCGAGGGGACTGGGGAGAGAGACGGCTGCAGTCGTTGGGCTGTGACTAGCGCCGCGATCGTCGTAAATCCCGGACGGGTAGAGTTAGACCATGCGACTTGAAAAGAGAAGGGGGAGGCGTTGGAGTAACGGTTGCTTCTGCTCCTCTCAATTTTTTCTAAGGTTCGACCTGGCCTCGGTTCCTCTCTCTGTTTTGCCTAAATCAGGGCCTTGAAAACCCACAGATCTCTTTCTGGCGGACACCAATATTGCTGGGCATCCCCATTAATTCACTGGAACCTAGCAACGATTCTTCCCTCTTTGTGGGCTTTACTACCTCGGGATTTCATTTCGAAACTACTACTTTTTGAGTTTGCTCAGAATAGGATGTATTTACCGCAGAGCTGAGGCAGCTTTCTGCCCACGTTCTCCCGATCTCTCAGCCAGAGCTCTTCTGCCCTATGGGAAGCCCTGGACGCGCCTTCTAAATCACTCTTATTTAGCCCAGATAACTTAATATGTAATACGCCCTGCATTTAAGGCACTGGGCTCACCCCATTAAAGCGCCATAAATTTGAAGGCCGATGATCGGTTATCATGTAACCGGCGGCAGTTCACACTGAGGTGATCCACTTCAAAGCCGCCCTTTGTTTTATGTCTTGATGTATGAATCCTGAGATGGCTACCTTGAGTTGCAGGACAAATGGAAATGTAGTGGAAATTATTTTTAAAAATCACACCACTCACCACAATGTATGTGTGTGTGTGAAAGAGAGATTTTTCAAATTTTGTTTCTAACTCTTTGAAGGCTCTTCGGGTTCCTTTTGATAGTCTATTCTGTTGAGGTGATCTGGAACAAAATGGAAAACTCTCAGTGGCAGCCAGTTCTTTCTTACAAACACATGCAGAGACGTATTACTCCCTTTAAGGGTGTCATAATCAATGTCACTATTTTACATGGTGTCCGCAGCCACTCCAGGCACCTTCTTACTGGCAGAAAGGAGACTCAGTTGGCTCCTGGGGAGCAGATGGCTTTTAACACCAAAATCCTTGACTGGATGGGAGAAAGGGGAGGCAGGACAGTAGGGAAGGGCCAGAGCCTCCGCAGGGGGTGAGCCAAGTGGGTCAGAGGCACAGGGAAGCCATTTCCTCTCCTACTCCAAACAAGCCCTAAACGCCCCAGGTTCCCCAATCCCCCAGGCCAAGCCCACCCCTCTTAGGAGCTAAAGGAAGGGACTGTGCAGGATTAGGATGGGAGGGAAGCTACAGCACAGGGCACCAGAAAAGGAGGATGGACATGTAGATGGGCCTGGGTGGGTCCTAGTCAAGGCTCCCGCAGGCAGCCACAGTGAAGAGGGAGCTGGGTGTTATTTCTTGGTTCATACATTATATCTCCGATGATTTCCCTCAGTTTATTTTATTCCAGTAGGTACCCACCACATTCCTAGCCTGGGCTGCCCACAACTGGGTCGAGTTTGGGCTGCAAACCGCCTAAGACGCAAACATCCCTTCCACCTCACCCCAAAACAGACCAAGCTGCCCACCACTGCCTGCGCTCAGCGCTCAGTGGGTGCCCGCCCCGGTCAGGTGAAAGGAGAGACGCAATCCCCCCTCTTGCATCTGCCCTGTGCCAATTAGTCGACTCAGTAGTTCGCAAACACCAAACTGCGCCCGGGAAAGCCCCACACAAAGCGTTCAGGGCCCTTCTAAAGACCAGAGCGCGCAGCCATAAGCCTTTGAAGTGACCTTTGGCTCAGGCGGCAATAACTCACCCCTTAATGAACACCCAACGGAAGCGCCTCGGAGAGATCCCATACTGGTAGGACTCCTAACATTGCGCCCGGGCTTCAGCTCCCCAGCCAGCCCCAGACCCAGGGGTCCCACTCCACTGAGCCGGCGCGGAGGGCAGCTCGGTGGAAGCACGATGCACCCATGCCCTCGGACCGGATCAGCGGGTCCCGAAGCCACTTTATATGATACATTCACGTGAGCGGACGTAAACTTTCGCCCCTTGGTTATTTATTTATTTATTTGGAAAAAAAGAGTTCTTTAAAATTAGGAGCTTCCCCTCAGAAGAAGGGCTAAATTGGGAGGCCACCCGGTGCCGTGATTTCCCCGTGGCTGTAGCTAGATTTTTTCTTTTCCCAGCCGCGGAGGAACAGGGTAAGTTTGCTCCCGGGGGTTCTGGGGTGCTCGGTGCACTCTGGGCGCAGGAGGCTTGGGAAGAGGAAAGTAAAGAGGACCCCAAGGTGGCCAAAGTTGGGCTACCCAGAGCCCCCACCATCTTCTCCCACGCTCTTTCCCCAGCCCACCCAGCACCCAGCACGGTCCCAACCAACTTCAGCCTTCTGCTTGCCCAGAATGGCAGGCTTTATCCGGCTGGCTCTGGGCCACCAGCCTCAAGTACCCTTTCCACAGCCAGGAACTGGGTGAGCAAGCGGGAGGGAGAGCCATCTGAGAGCTGTCAAGGAAGAGCTGGTCCCTAGCAGACCTGGCCCTAGACCCCATCCCCCACCAGGAAAAGTCTTTTGAATAGGGAGCCTTGGTGCAGATTATTGAAATTTTCGGGGAAGTTATAAGTGAGTGCTCCATGGGGCCAAATGAAATGCTGCTCGCAGTAATTGGATTCAGCTGACTAAGTTGGCAGGCGCGCAGCTCCAAGGCAGCGAGAGAAGAAAAATGTCCAGCGACTTTAAGTTCTGATGGAGCCAAGCGCTGGAGACTGACAAAACAACTTTACTGCTCTCCTTTGATGGCAACACCCCTGGAAGTCGGTCCCTCTCTGGCTGGGGCCCGTCCCAACCTAGGCTAAGGGAGTGCGCCTTGCTTTCTGGGTCCCTTCCCCTCAGAGGCCCAGTCTGGCCTTGCCCTGCGGCTCCCAGGAGCATGGAGACGCTCACTCCAACTCATGGAGCGGCTTTCTCAGGCTTTGGCCCCGGGGAAAGACCCAGGATGACCTGTCCTATCCTCCCACATCCAGGAGCCACAGGACACAATAAACAAAAGGATGTCTGGGATGCAGGAACCAAAATATGATTTAGTTTTCATTTGGGGTTCTTTGAGGCGAAGGACCCAGAAGCCCTAAACCTTTTCTCTGCCACTATTGCAGTCCAAAACCAGATTAGTGAGGGGGAGGAGCCTCCCAAACTCTTTTGGGTAGTTTGGGGGTTCTACTGAATTTGGGGGAGAAGATGGAATAGCACTTTAACCTCGCAAGAAAAAAATATTAAGCCAACAGCAAGAGATAAAGGCATACGTATGTGGAGCTAGCTCCCAGAACAATGCAGGGAGCTGGCTGGCCACAGAGTTTCTTTTAAATACATATAAATCAACCTGCCTGCACCCAGCCAGGCGGCTCAAGACATGGAATTAATATGATGCTCCATCTTACTTTGGCAGTGACAGTGTAAAATAAAGTTTCTTTTTATTCATTTCATTTTCAACCCGTTCTCATAACTGTACATTTACCCCCAAAATACCTCCTCCAGCCCCCACCCTCCTCACCGGCCCTCTCCTCAAACTGCCACCTCCCCCCACAGTGCCACCGGCCACCCTCCCAGCCTGGCACGGTAGTGTGTCCTTCTAACCTTTGGGTAGGCGGGAAGCATCTCCACAAAGCTCACCTCCTTACGATCAATCACCGTCCTGGATGTATATGTAGAAGTGTATTTAGGTCTACGAGTGCTGCCTCACCAATGGCAATCATCAAAATCACAGATTACACAAAATAAATCATATTTAGTATCCCACTCAGGGCAGCAAGTAGCCCCGTGCCCGAAGATTTCATTTTGTCATGCAATTGCTTACCTGGATCCCAATTTATCATAAACCTGGTGTCCTCGGCCTCACAGTGGGCGCCAGTGGGGGGCAGAGCTAGCCTTCCCCCTTTGTCTGCAGACAACACTGTCCCAACCCTGGTCTTGCGCGCTCGAAGACTCGGCCATATACCCAAGCATACGGAATTCCCGGTAGAACGGAACCAGACTGAGGTTCAGCTACCAATAAACGCAGGAAGAACGAGTTCGTAGTCCCCGCGCCGGCTTTGCCTGCGCTGCACGACCGTCGGTCCACCCGCCCGCCTGTCCGCTCCCAGGCCCAGAGCGGCTGCCACCCGCGCCCCCACCCACTCCTGGGTTCCTGCCCAGCCCTCCCAGGCCCCCCAGAGCTCGGGGTTTGTTTTCCTTTCGGAATGTGGCCCTTTCTGGATTTGAAGAGAGCCCCGGAAACCCCCTCATAGTCGGCAAATACAGACGCTGCCTTCAAATGCGAGCATATTTGTTCACGTGACCCCGAGGGAAGATTGTACTGATTGAGGCTGAAACTTTCACGCCATCCAGCCCCGGAGCGCAGCCAGGCCTGGGGGCTGGGAGGAGGGGCAGGAGACATGGGATCTCGCGGTCCCTTCCCTTGGGCAGACAAGGGTGGGTATGGGGCGGAAGGAAAGCCCCCATCCCGCGGCTCGGGAGTGACCTAGCTCCAGCCTGGCCGCCGGCAGTGGGATGCCAGCGCTGAGAGTCTCTTCCCCCACGACCTCTGACCCTGGCCCAGCCTTCCATCAGGCTGGTCCGGGGATTGGAAATTTTAGAGGCTGCCTCTCTTACGGGCGTCTCCGGAGGCAGCTGTGGAGTATCAAAGGCCCAGGGTTCGCCTAGCTCCCCGGCCGCGCCCGGTACTCCGCATCCTCAAGCACCCGGGCAAGGCGCAGCCTAGTCGGAAGCGCCGCTCTTCCCCTCCCCGGGGAGGCAATTACGTTGTGGCACAGCGCAGGCTCCGGCCCTAAGGTGAGAGGCTCCAGCTCAAAGACCAGGCTGGTCACCCCGAGGAACACTCCTCTTCACCACCACCACAGTTTGGGGCCTTGGCTCATTCCGCGGACGCGGCCGATGAGCCTACACTTCCAGAGCCAGAAAAGGCGCAGAAGCACGGGCCGAGACCCGGAGCGTTCTCCCCTCTCTGCGTCTGGCGAACTCCACCCAGGTCCTGCGCGGCCTGGAGCCGCGGAGGCGCGGAGTCGCTGTTTGCCGCGACCTGTGCGCCTCCAGATCCAGGCAGGGCCCACGGATCCCGCAGGCCCAGCAACCGCCAGGCCGCGGCTTCCCGCTTCCTGCGGCGCCTCCAAGAACGCGAGGGGGTCTGCGAATCAGCCCTGGCTGGGCTTATCTGGGAGAAGAGGGAGCTTCTATTTTAGAAATATTAAATCAGGATAGGTTTCCAGCACTCTCCGAGTGGTCGGGTGGAATTTACGGTAACAATTCTGCCTGCGGGAAGAAGAGTTAAAAGCTCCCGGCCAGGGCGAGCAGCCAGCCTCCAGCTCCCGGCTTGCGGTGAGCCCCACGGCACTACCCCAGCTCGGCCCGCATCCCGGAATCCCGCACCATCTGGGGGTGTCCATTCCATCCCCGAAGTCTCGCTTTCATAGCCAGCTCTGCTTCTTAGCGGCATCGGGCACGGAGATGCCCTGTCGCCACTTGCAAGGTCTCGGACAGGCGAAGGCGAATGTGCCCGGCAGCCGCGGAAGAGCCAGGGAGAAGGGGGTAAGATCCTCCGCATTCCCACTCCAGAAGCACGGGCAAGTCCCGGAGAACAGGTCACAGGCTCGAGCCCCCAGACCTGTCAGCGAGCCCCTCCTTTGTTCACCCGGCCGGGCCTGGCTGGAGGCCCACTCGGGGCGCCTCTTGGAGTCGGACCGTGGGTGCCCCCAGTCCACCCTCACCCGGAGGACCCCGCCCCCTAGCCTCCCGCCAGGGGCCGAGCAGCCGGCCCGCAGTAAGTGTTAATCTCCAGCCAAAGAGGGGGGCTGCTTTGCGGGAATTTGTCTCCAGGAAAGGATCTGAGCCTTCTTCAATCGGAGCATATGTTCATAGAGCAATAAACCGGAAAGATTTACAGTCCTCGCCCGGCCCCCAACAGCCTCGCACCCTTTCAGGAATTACTTACGATGATTTATCACACCAACCCGGGCAATTGTCACACTGATAAAATAGCCCGGGCCGGTGCCCGCCAAGCCCGGGCCTTGGGAGGCTGTTGGCTGCCGGCTCG
>NW_020175831.1:3741031-3750644 GCF_003031525.2 Neophocaena asiaeorientalis asiaeorientalis | reverse complement strand
CCAATTCTCCTTGAGAAAAAAACGCAAGCAGCTCAGAGAAAGCGCCCAGAATCTGCGCCAGAGTCACTTGCAAAGCACATAAACATTTGTCATCTTTGAATAATTGAATTAATGTGTTATTGTTTGAATGTATAATTCACAACGGAGGAAACTTTGTCTCTGTCCTGACGGGGAAATATACACACACCAAAAAAGAAATCAAAACACACACAATCCCAAACAACCACCACACGCAGACAGCCCTCAGCTCGCCGATGTCATCCTCAAAGCCAACTAGAGGGAAGGAGGCAAAAAAAGAGAGGCCCTCCTCCCCGGCATCAGGGCCGGAGTTGCGAGCTGGAGTTGCGAGCTGGAGGAGAATGCCCGCTGCTGCCCCCAGCACAGATCTCCGGCAAGCTAGGGGTGGGGTAAGGGGGTGGGAGTGGAGTGGTCCTTGGGACCTCGCAGCTCCTTGGAGTGCAGGAGAAAAAAGGCTGAAACTGGAGCCAGCGGGAGAGACAGCTCCTGCCTCTCACCCTGGCCTCTTCCCCCCCAACCCGGTTTCCCTTCCCCCAGGCTTCTTCCCTTCACCCCAGGGTCTCCCATTCCTCGGGCGGCGGGGACTTCTCCCTGTCTTTATTTTAGATCTTCTCCCCAAATTAAAGATACAAAAATCGAGGGGAAGAGGGGCAAACTCCTTGCTGGGGTGACAGAAGCAGCAGAGCGTGGGTGCGTGGGTGGGTAGTCGGAGAAGCAACTCGGAAATCATTATCTGTTGGTTGAAACCTGCCTGGGGTAAAATTTCAACTCGATTTTATAGCCTTCCATTATGACGCAAAGAAAAATTTACGACCCTCGCTTGAAAAGAGGGCCGAGGCCTTTTCTCACCGGTTTAAGAATAGGCAGCAGATGCCGTGACAGCGACCATTGTTCCCGGTAGACACAGGCGACCGAGCAACCTCGGCCCGCGTGCGCCAGGCGCGTCCCCCAGCCGGGCGGGTTTTTACTACTCCTGTCGCCTCTGAGCAGCCCGCGCGCACCCTCGCCCCTCGCCCCCCGCACACCCTCACACACCCTCTCTCTCTCTCTCGCTCGCTCTCTCTCTCACACTGTTCACCACCCAAGCCACTAACAACTTCTCGCCGGCGCACGGTTCCAAATCAGGAAGCAAAGGGAACTATTTGTCAGTGGCCTGACAGCTAAGTTCATTAAGGATTTAAATCAGAATAAATAAAAGTCGCGAAAATATTTACCTGCCGGCCGCGCTCCCGCGCCCGCCGCCTGGGGCCGAGGGTGGAGGGCTGGGGGCGCCGCACGGCCCCCCTCGGCGGGTGATATTCTTGGGATCCCTGCACTTTCCAAGTCGGAGAGAGCCCTTTGCGTGGCAGATTAATGACGACTCCGTGTTTCTTAAGGGACGTGCTGAATTAATTATTTCACCAATCACGTGGTCGGGACTTGTAGAAATCTATTCTTATCATCTTCCTCGCACTTTGAAAATTCTCCGGGTTATGAAAGGCCCTCCCCCGGCTGGCGGCGAGCCCCGGCCGCCCAGCCCGGCGCGGGGGGCAGGGAGGGCTCCCCAACATGGCGGGCGCGCGGGAAGCGCAGTCTGCCGAGGGTCCCGATTTACTGTACTGTACTCCGGCGGGCTCGGCTGTGCTCTCGCTTCCTCCTCATCCCTGCCCGCGATTCAATACACACAACCGTACTGATGTATTGGTGGGCACAGGAGGAGCCATTAACCAGAAGACGGGCAGAGAACAATCATAAAATGTGTCTGAATATTTAAACTTCTGTCTGCGCACTTATAAATACACATGTCCACGCGTCTGAGGCGAGCCCTTCCATATATTAAGGACACATGTCTGATTTTATGCATTCTGCTCATTTCCTGTCGCGAGTAAGGCCCCCTCCCATCTATTTTGGGACTCCTGTCTTGGCCCCCTCTTCAAGGCGAAGCCAAGACGAGAAAAGCCCTCGTGAAAACAACAGCACACGCCACTTTTTATAGTGGGGAGTGTTTATTGTGGTCTGGAGGGCGGAGGGGGCACTCGGGGGAGGAGGGGCAGGTGCTGGAGGCCCCGGTGGGGCTGAACAGCACAGGAGAAGTAGAAGGAGCCCAAGATTGGAGGCCAGAGGGGTGAGATCCGAGCAGCCACCCGCCAGCCCCAGGTTGGCCCAGAACCCAGCACCAGACACACCCTCAGAGTTGGGGGTCCAGGAGATCTCTCTCACCCACCATGTCACAAAGAGAGACCGAGGGGGCCTGGGGCTGATCCGGGCCATGCTGAGAGCCAAACTGGAGCCTCCTTTTAGCCCGGGAAGGTACTTATTTTCCTTTTAAAAAATAATGTCCACCCCGCTGCAGCCTGAATCCAGCCTTAGGCTTCCCAATTCTCACAACATATGATGGCCAAATTGGGAGTGCAGGTATGGGGGAGGGGGAAAATGGTAGAACTGCTAAGGCTTATACAGTTTAACCTTCACACATCAGGCACATTACAGAAAATAATAAATTGTTTATATTGGATGTTAGCTTTTAGAAGACCTAATGAAGAATGCTTCTGTGGAGGCACCAAACAGGAGGGAGATTTCGCTACACCTTTTATTATTTCAAATATAGATCAATGAATTACATCAAAACTACAGGCAACAATTAGTATAAATAATACTTTAATCAGTGGCAGCAAAACATTGGTCAATTCTATTAAAAAAGCATCTTGTGTGAACAGACACCATGGGGCTGACTGACAATGTCATCGCCCAACAAAAGGCTGCAATGGACAAAGTGAGATGGGAGTCTGAGGAGCAATGTCCTCGCCAAACACTTCACTCCCCCCAGTCACGACCCCAACATACCATTGAAAAAATTCAAAACAAACACTTCTGGCTCATATTTGGGGGAACAAACTGGAAACAAATAAAAGCAAATGGGCACTGAGGCTTCCTACATCTAGGTTTCTCCAGAGTACGTTCCCAGATGGAAACTCATTTCCTTCCCTGCCCTAGGTGACTGGGGGGCCCTGCTTCTTCCCTGCCCCACTCCTGTGGGCCCAAATGGACGCTGGGGTCCGATTGGGACCTCAGGGTCGAGGGCCGCCCTCTGGGCCATCCAGGCTCCATTAACATTTCAAAAGACAATCCCTAGAAGAGGAGAGGAGAAGTGAGACTTATAAACAAACAAGTTGTTTCTCTGATTAAGTTACTTTCCAAAGTAGTGGGGCTATTTTTAAGAAGGACCTTGGGTTTTCTTCATCAAAACATGCCTCTTGGCTTTCCTCTGGGGCAGGGGTGAAGGCAGTTAAGTAGTTTGGCATTTGGTCTGAAGCTGGAGTGAGTAACCTGAACTTCTGGGAAGGGGGAAATCTATATAATAATCTTTGCAATACATATGTAGTTGGATGTTGTGAAAATATATATTACCCCCTCCCAAGGAGAAGGTTCAATGTATTCACAGATTCGGGTTTTAGGAAAGAATCTGAGCAACTTTCCAACTTGCCTAAGGATAGCGGCCCTTTTCAAATCCTACATCCAAAGACTGCTCTCCATGTTCGAGGGGGAAAAAAAGAAGAGAAGGGTAGTTAGAGTCCAAAAGGTTAAGGGTTTAGAGGTCAGTCCTCCTGGCTGAAATACAGCTAATCGAATAGAAAATTTGTCCTCTGGATGAACCTGATTCTGTAATTTAGCCGAACTTCAGTAAAATACCTTTTCAGCTTCTCAACGTGAGGGCATCAGAAAAAAGACGTCTTGACTATGTATGAACTCTGTGCTTTTTGTCATAGAAACAATGATGCGAATAATGCAGGAATATCCATCTTTAATATCCCGACGTGGCGATATTCAAGTATTGCCATGTGCAAGTCTGAGAGCCAGGCTCACCCCAAGGAGGAACAAAGAGCTGTCCCTAGGGTCTAATACAAAAGAGCAAGGCTTGGAAGACACTTCAGAGAAGTGGAATTTCAGCCTAGGGACTCCAGTGAATACCTGCCCTCAGCTCTCAGGAGACACAGAACCAAAGAATATGCCTGTAGAGAAAGTCTTTTTCCCCCTACACTTAAATATATTTTAAAAATTACCTCTGAAATCTTCTAAAGTGTTCTCAAGCACTGAAAAAATAGCCCCAATTCTGAATCTCCTTTTCAAGCTCACCCCCTCTCCCTCCCCACTTTTGTGACTTTTCAGTAGCTACAACCAGGGGTTTCTTTTTGGAGCCCGAGGCTTTGCGGTTTAAATTTCTGAAGACTTGTTTCATTTGAGTCTATGAACTCTGGCCATTACCTTTGACTCTTTCCCTTATCCTTAAGGGTCAACATTTTAGAAAAGTGAGCTTTGAACCCTTCCCAGGCAAGGCATAAGAAAAATGACTAAAAAACATCTCTCTTGTTGTTTGAGAGCGATTGTTTTTAAACCACTATTCTCAAGGCAAGGAAGAGGAGAGGGCCTGAAAACTTTTATACTTTCACAAATTCTGCTAATTAATGGATTGAGGAAAACTTCCTTAGATTTGTTTTTTAAAAAATTAAAACTTAGGGTAAAAACCCTAAGACCAACTTTCGTGGACTTCTAGATTCAATTAGTTTTTCTTTCATTTTTTAACAGCAAGACTTCCTCACCTTCCCACTTTCTCCCCAATGCTCATTCCCTCTCTCATATAGGCAGGCCATACACCAATGCCTATAAAATACTGCTATATGGGGTATTTGGGGACATTTGGAATCCAGTTGGAACAGAAAATTCAGTCATTATCTAATGACCCAGAACACAGAGGTTTTGTTTTCTTTCCCCAGAAGGAAAATGTTGGACCATTTGTTTCTTACTTTTTTCCCTTTCCTTTAATCACCCAGAACTGGTTGTAAGCACAGTGCCGGGAAAAGCACATGTGGAAATATATTTTCAGGAACTCAACTTTGAGTGGATCCTTTGCTTCCCTCTAGAAGGGTTAAGGGCCCCCTACACACATTTCCGGGGAGTGGGGAGGGGGTGGAGTTCAAAATGCCGGTTACAGCCAGAAGTAAGTCCACGCATCTCTTGATTCTGCTCCCTGAAACCCAGCCCCTTTCACCATGGTAAGTTTTTTGGCAATAAGATGTCAGTTATTTCTGCACCCCAATTTCCCAACAAATAAATACTTAAGCAAATATAATCTAAACATACAACAACCCGTTTGCACTTCCTTCTTAGACTCATTTCTTTGGGCATGGGGCCACTGGGAGCAAAAACAATTTTTTTTCACACTGGAAATTATACGGACAACCCAGAAAGTTCAGAAATCCTGGCCCAGCCCTTCTGCTTCCACTGAAAGCACCTAGCGCAAGGGTGGCCAGCCTTCTGCCTCAACACGCCCACATTATGAAACCACAAAGATCTCTGGAGGGGTGGGGGGGGGAGCATGTTCAAATTCACACTGGGATAAAGCATCCAACCTTCATTTGCAAATTCAAAATCCAACAGCGGAGATTTTCAGGAGTTTAATGACTCGCCAAGGTTTTATGTTCTCAGTAGCTCCTGCCATTTAATAATATACTTAGAGAATCCCGCCCCCCCGACCCCCATCCCCGCTCCAGGGAGGGGGCTACCCTCGGGCAGGGTGCTAACCTAGTCCGAGGTAGGCCTGCCTGTCCCAGGTCCACCCTACAGTACCTTAGAGCCCAGAGAGGTGACAGCAGGCCCGGCCTGCCCCCGCAGCTTCGGCTCAGCCGGGAGCTCAGGGAGGGATGGGCCCAGGGTCCCCACTTCTATAAGGTCGTCAGGTCCGTGTGGTGGTCCTTGGCCAGCGGCTGCAAATGCTGGCCAGGGGCAGCTGAGGAGGAGCAAGAGGAGGAGGAGGATGAAGACGACGACGACGAGGACCTGCCTTTCGTGTTGGGCAGCTTGTGATCTTTTTTCCACTTCATCCTCCGGTTCTGGAACCAGATCTTGATCTGGCGCTCGGAAAGACACAGGGTGTGAGCGATTTCAATCCGACGGCGCCGCGTCAGATACCTGTTAAAATGAAATTCCTTTTCCAGTTCTAGGACTTGCTGCCGGGTGTAGGCCGTCCGGGACCTCTTGGGCTCCCCGCCGGTGTAGTTGGGGTTCACTGCGAGACAAGCAGACCGCACAGTCAGGTCAGCGCCCGGCCTCGGATTAGGCCACAGCCGCTCACTTCCTGGCGCGCCCCGAGGCCCGGGTCGGGAGCCGGGCAGGGGCGGGGGCGCGGGGCACGGCTCTCCCGGGGCACCGTAGTGGCCGCTGGGGCCGCCGGGTTCTTGCCCGTGACCCCGCGTGGGCAGTGCCGAGCCGGGCCCGGGGCCGCCGCCTCCGAAGGTCTGCTCACCGAAGTCGGGCCGTGGGTAGAGCCCCGGGGGCTGGAAGTCGGCCCCCTGCGCGCCGCCGCCGTAGTAGTCAGCGCCCTGCTCGCCTAGGTAGCCACCCTGCAAATATTCCTCGCACGGAGGAAACTTGGGGTCCACATACTTGGAGTTCACCATATACGAACTCATGACCATTAATTTCAGAAGGTAGAAAATACTAATTTTTCTCGTGTTGTCTTTTTTTCCTCCTTCCATAGGGCCCTCCTACTTGCTGTCAACTGAATAAAGTTGGCGGCCATGTGACCAGACCAGCCAATAGCGAGGGAGTGAGTTTATCACCGGGTTGGTGAGCATCTCATAATTTTCACAAATTTAACTAAATAACATACGTGTAATCAAGTGACTTGCCGTGGCACATTTGAGGGCCCCTGCCAGATGTTAAAGTAGTTCTAATCCCAGCATCCTCATTCCCCACAGGTAACCCCAGCTTTTGTCTGCCACTGACTTTGCTAACCTCCAGTGCCCCCGCCACTCACCCCGCCTGTAATCAGCCCCCCAAAATGGGCACAGTTCAAGGGGGAATGAATCCTCATATCTGTCAGGGTGCATGGCATCAAAAAGTGGGCGGAAGAGGTGGCTTCTGAGTTGGGCAGAGAACCCCAGGCAGGCAGGACTCCCGCCCGCCCAGCCTGCGGAGCGGGGACTCTGCCATACAAAGGCCGAATCCCGGCTTTGTCTTCATCAGGGTCACCCAAAAGTTACTACAATCTGGCTGGCCTGAATCAAATTAGGCAATGAGTAACCGCCAAGCTCTCTTCGAGGCCGGGGTGTTTCCAGCCAAATCTTGGCCCTTGCTGGTATGGCAAGAAGCCCCCGTGATGCTCTAGCCCGGGCAGCTGAAGGGTAGCCCAGGAAGGTGGTGAGGGCACCCCCAGCTCACCCAAATGGACCCCAAAGGACCCTAAACTCCTTCTGGCCAGCTCACCTTCTTCTCACATGGCAGTAACGGCCAATGAGGCCCTTCATTGGGCACCCTACAACTTTATGCCCCTGTAGGGCAGACCTGGGGCTGGGGCGACCTGGACTCCCACCTTGCTCCCCAGTGCCCCCAAACCTAACCCTCTGGCCCTGCGTTCATGCAACCAATTAGGGTTTTACACAGGGGGCCCTGTTTAAAGGTGAGGAGCTTCTCCAGGAAAAAGGCTGCTCTATGTCACCAGGCTCAGACGATCCTCCTGGAGTCCAAGGTAATAAAACAGAAAGAGGCAACTGACCCGCCGGCTGCCTCTGGCCTCCAGTTCTAATTCTGGCTATTGCGGAGAAATGTGAAGTTTTTGCATCGACCATATATTCCCCTAGAATCGAATCTGTGACTATGTGGATACCACACAAATTCGGTTCTACAGGGTATATATAGACAACGTTACTACCTCCGGGTTCCACCCAGAGCGAGTACCCAGACCGTTGCCAGCCCCCGCCTCTTCCTCGGAGCTGCCACCAGCCCAACGCAGCCACCCTGCCTTTCAGAGATGGTTCAGGTAGCCTGAAGCGCTTGGTGGCAATTTGCAGCAACGAGTTCCCCATCCTTGTACCAGGGCCGGGGTTACCAAGCAGCCAAGGAGTCAGGACAGTCTTCTTAAGAAAGAAAGAAAAGAAGAAAAATAATCCATCCCAGAAATGGCGGCTTTATTACCCCCCTCTCCGGATCCACATAACCCCCACTCCCTTAGCAAGTGGTATTTTCCAGAAAGGAGCAAATGCCTTCAATGGCAGAAGAAAAAGAGGCAAGAGGGAATATCCTCTGCTCATTCTTCTGCCCACTGTCAGGGCAAGCCAGGTTGGCTGACAAAGCTAGTTCTCCAAGAAGTCACGCATTTACCTTCCAGGGCCCTGAGCCCGGCTGGCCTCTCCGTCCGGCTGCTGCTGCAGACCCCGAGGCAGGCGCTGCTTGCAGGCACCGAGCTGCCCAGGGCTGGGGCCGGCGCACTAATGGTGAAGGGCAGGGCAAGGGGTCACTCGAAATCATTTACAAACATATCACAAAGTTTCATTATTTTTGCTTTGCCGACAGCAGCACACAAGAGTACAAAAGTTCACGAGTTGTGCCCGCCCCAGCGCAGTCCAGGGCTCACCCCTCGCTTCAGGGCACCAAGAGCACTCAGGGCCCGGATGGGTTTCAGGGGCAGAGGGATGCCCGGGCTCGGGTGGGGCTTTTGGATCCCTGACTGTACGCTAGAGGTGTTTAAATTTTTTTGACTGTTTTGATTTTACCCTTATGATTCAAAAATTATTTTCAACCCTCAACCTGGGCCTGGTGCGGTGGAGCCCCCCTCTGCCTGGCAAAATTGTCTGGCTTCTCCTACTCTGCACTGTGCACGCTCCCTGCTCACTCCCCCACCGCCATCCTCTGGTTCCAGTGCTTTGGCTATTTTGTAGGGATTTCCTGGGTACCAATTCTAACAAGAGCTCTGAGGCTGCCCCACACCCAGCCCCCTTGTCCCAGGGGGGCTCCCCCCAACTTCCTCTAATGCCAAGAGCTCCCACACACCTGCCTTCCTGGGGACCTTGGGCCTAGGCTTTATCCAGACAAATTGGGGGAGCCTGCTGGGAAAGGTGGGGAGCCGGGTGAGGGTACATACACATTTTCATATTTGTTAGACGCTGTGACCTGCATTTCACCTTATTGCTCAACTTGTTCAGACAGGTCAAAGCCAATGAGTTATTGATGAACAAAAGCGTTAAATATTCACCTCCCGCTCAACTGCCCATACAAATGCTTTTGATGTCTCCGGCTTTTTGTGCTGTGTTCAGCTACAGGGTGCTGCTGGTCGTGGGTTTGCAAGCAAGGAGCATCCACAGAGATAAGCACCCAGAGCCAGGGCAGCCTCAGGAAGAGGGCAAGACCAGGAGTTCCTGGGGACACTGGATTTTCCAGCCTGGAGCCCTGAGCCCCGTTTCACTTGAGACAGCCTGATTCATAGAGGTGAACTATGTACTGGGCGGAACCTCCACTCCTGGGGGGGGGGCGCAGCCCCCAGGGAGTCGATTAGGCTGCCCAGCCTGGAGGGCAGAAACCTGGCCCAGAGCCAAGCCTTAGCTTCCCGGACCCTAGAGAGAGGATGTCTCACCAGGGAGGGAGGGTGCCTGGTTCCTAACATCTTCGCACATTCCATCTCCTATGAAAATAAAATCAGCTCCGTTTTGCATGAGGGAGGGGCCACTGGTCTTTCCTTGATTCTCTCCCCACTACCATCATCTTAATGAGAGAGCCTTCCTGGAGATTTCACAGGCCTCCTCAGAAATGTACCTGTCTTCTGCGGCATATGCACAACTCAGAA
>NW_020175831.1:3728889-3740783 GCF_003031525.2 Neophocaena asiaeorientalis asiaeorientalis | reverse complement strand
CAGAAATTCTCAAATTGCAGTTATAGAGAAGCAGAGGTGAACTAGAAGGGCCGTATCCCTCCCTCCTCGCTCGGCCGCAGTTCCCCAACCCAGGGCCTAAACCGCCGCGGCTGGGGCTGGGGCCTAGGGAGGGGGGAGGAGGGACTTCCACGTAAAGCTCAGAATTCGCAGCCCTTCCCGGAAGCCGGCCAACCCCACACACCCGCAGTCACAGAGGGTTGCGGTTTTTTTGTTTGTTTTCTTTTTACAAAAAACTAGAGAAGGTTGGTCCAGGCTGAACCGGGTTGAGCTGGGCTGGGCGGCAAAGGGGGATCGCGCTGCCTGGGTGTTCAGCAGGTTGATTCGAGCAGAGAGCGATGCTCGCCGCGACTTGTTAATAGGGCGGGCTGCTAATTAGCTGCAAGCTCTTCACAGACGCGTTCGCTGCGGCGGAGCTGCACCTGTGCGAGCTGGGGAGGCCTGGGAAGGCCGGGAAAGTCCAGGGAGGTCCAAGGAGACAAGGGCGAGAGGCCGCGGCCCGTTCCCTTACTTTAGGTGACTGTAAACCAGGCCCCAGAAAATTTTTCCAGGAGTCCGACTTAGATCCTCCACCTCCAGCTCGAGCTCCCCTCTCACAGTCAGGCCTGGGGAGGCAGGGCTGCTCTTCCACCCGCCCACTCCCCTGGCGCGGCCCTTCGCCCCTACCACCCCAGTTATCAATACCGCCCCTTCTCGATTCGGAAGAAACGGGAAGGTACTTACAGCGGCGGTTTCTCACGGTGCCGAACCTGTTGCAATGAAAACGGGGGTCACTTAAATTCCACAGGATAATAAAGATAGATGATACACAGAAAAATGACAAGGCCCAGACACCCCGCCAATACCCAGACCTCCCTCCTGCTTTGGACGCCTGCCCCCAGGAACTGCGCCAAGTTCTCCGCGCGCGGAGCGGGAGACTGCAGTGCTCAAGGGCAGACCCACGAGGTAGGAGAGTATGGCCCCCATCACCTCCCCCACTCTATGCACCCCTTGAGCAAAACCTTACTTTTTGCTTGGCCTGACTCAGGCTGTCTGTAACAGGGTTTTCCCCCGTGGGAAAACGGGAAGCGAGGAGAAAACGGGCCTTTGTGTGTTTTCTTCTGCACAATCGGCGGGGTGGGCGCAGGTCCACTGGGGAGGGGGTTAGCCG
Source organism: Neophocaena asiaeorientalis asiaeorientalis (assembly GCF_003031525.2). NCBI lineage: Eukaryota > Metazoa > Chordata > Mammalia > Artiodactyla > Phocoenidae > Neophocaena > Neophocaena asiaeorientalis. Next base: position 3,739,615 of record NW_020175831.1, on the reverse strand, counting down.
CTGCATCTGTCCCCAGCCCCAGCTCCCCGTCTGTCTCGCGCTAGGAGCAACTCAGACCCCTTTTCCAATTTCAGATTGGTTTCAAATTCCCCAGCTCCAACCAGCGCTCCCCTAAAAGTGTCTTTTCCTTCCCAAAGAAGTACCAGACAAGGCTAGGACTTGCCTTCCCACTTCTGCTCTAATTCAAAACAAAGAGCAATTTCCAAGGGAAATGAGGACCCAAATGATAATCAAGGAAGAGGAAAACCGATGGGTTTAAAGGTAAATGGCAATGCTTTAGACTCTTATCCAGCTCTATGGATATGACATCATTTCACCAGCATTTTTGCTGGAGGACCCACAAAGCGATCTTACAAAGCAGTGATCCTCACAGGGGCTCGTGTCCAGCTTTAAGTTTTCAGTCTCCTCTAGTTTTATTCTGGGATGGCAGTCTTCTCTGAGAAATCACAAAGGCAGAGCCATCTCCATCCTTATCCTTTCTCTCTGTCCACCTAGACTACCCGTTTTATTCCACTTCAGAAGCAGATGCCCCATTATGAGGAGGAGAGAGACAGAAAGTCCCTCTTGTGAGATGGGAGCCCTCAATTCCTAACTTTCTATGTCTAGAAGGGAGAGGAGAAAACCAGGATTTCCATCCTATTTCTTGATTTAGGTTTAAGCTAAAATTAAAATTAACTTCCAGGGGACTTCTCCCCACACCAGGTGGAAAAGATGGGGCAGAGAAATCCCCCACCCCTGGAGTTGTCCTGGAAAAAGTAATAAGTGACTTACTGGTTTTCTCTCCTAGTGGGCAGGGGAGCTGGGAGTAGACCTGTCTCCTGCGCCCGGCGCTAGCTGGAGCCTCTCACTTTTCTATTGCTGCTTCAGGAACCAAGCATCTGCACTTGTATGCTCTTAACCTAATTTATGGTGGGAATTATATTTTGGCTTGTCAACTCTCAAGCCATAAAACAAAGTTTATTGGGATCACGTGTTCGTAAATAGCCACTCAGGTTCCATCTCTGGCAGAACCATAAATAACCTTCTGCTTTAAACTTTTATTCACTAAATAAAGGTTCACTGCAACTGTTCCCTCACATTTAAATAGTTCCAAATATCTAGGATGCAAGGGGGGAGTCATATTCATATCAATACCCCAGGCTTTTCAAATAGCATCTTTTCAGGGATGTCTATTGAAACTGGGAGATAGTGCTATTTGGAAAAGGCTGGTTGATGGGCATGTCTTATGATTCTTTGGCTGCATCCGCTGTGAGTACCATCCACTCCTTTATTTCAATCATTTTTTAGCTTTGGATGTGGTAATAAAGAGGAAAGCCAAAGGCCACTTCTTACTTGCTTATACCAGAAGTTATTTGGGATTTTGTTTTAGCTTCGATAAGAAAAGGGTGGTTGGGGAGATGCTGGGTGGGCTTGGGGGGTGGCGGGGCAGCTGGAGTTAACACTTGGCTCTGTATTGTTGCGAATGAGCTCAGCGAAAGTTGAAGGTAGTCACATGCCTAGGGGTTTCTATAATTTGCTTAGATCTGGAAGGGAAGCCTTTTCAAGTGACCAAACTGCTTAAAACAGCAAGACTTGGGGTTTGGTAAAGTGAGAAAGTAGAGAATAGCCCCATCGGCATCTTTGGCGACTGAAGCTCTAAAGAAGGTTATAAAACAATAAAAGCAGCCCTGGTGTGAAGGGGACAGGGTGTGAGGAAGTAAATGAGGCTCTCAAGGAACCCAAGCCCAGGAAGTCAGATGTCCCCAGTCCCATAGTGTCCCAACCACAGGGCTTAGGAGTCCAAACCTGGGTGGGATCCTCTCTCTCCCCCACCCTTACCCTTCCACCAGCACCAGAGGGAGAGCCTAAGAGAGGGGGAGGCAGCGGGCTCTCCTGCTGTGAAAGCCAAGAGAAGGAGCTTGGGCCCAGCACTGATCCGTGGAGTAGAATGTGCCACGCTACGCCTGAGGTAGGCGGGGGTGGGGAAGATGCCCCCAGCTCCCACCAAGGGGAGTGAGTGAGAAGAGAATTGACACCCGACATCCTTCCATAGCCTGGCAGAGTTGCTACCAAACAGTGTGAAAACGTACGATTTTTACTATTCCGATTAAAAGAATGGGTGTTCTGTGTAGCTTTGTGGAGCACATATATGTCTATGATTTCTAAATCAAATTCAGTTGTAAAAGTTCTCATCAGCAATCCCATCAAGCCCTTGAAAGAGACTCCTTTCCACAAAAATCTCTTTGCATCCTAATTTCCACCCATTCTCTGTGCATTTCTAAACCCATTTCTTGATTTCACTTTCACTGGCTAGAAAGCAGGGGGCTATTAGCCCGGACTGTATGGCATCTGTTTCTTCCCTCCCCGTGCCATTAGCCACTTAGGAGTACCTTTTTCTTTTACAGTTGGTAGCATCTGTTTTTAAAATATGAGTAAAGATCAATCCTTAAAAAAAATGTTTTCTGACTCTATTAGCACTAGGTGAGCAGCTTCAAGACAAGCCCCCGTTAATCCACTGTAAAAAATAACAAAAGTTTGAGGGGCTGGGAAAAGCCTTCTTTATTTTTCCTTAAGTTAATAAAGGAGGATGAATCAAAGGACCTATGACATTCTAGGCAATTGTTATGAGCTTTTTATGGGGGAGGGGCCATGTAAAGAGAAGACCAGGCTGAGAGAATGGTGTTTGAAACAATGTCAGACACCTATTCAGGGCTCAGTAGATATTTTTTGAATGAATGGTGATAAAGGATGGTAACTGGGACTTGCCTGCAGTATTCACTGTGGCTTTCGTAAGAATAAAACTATATAGTATACTCTGTACATTTAGATAATAACAGCAAAGTAACTAGCTATGCGTAGGGGAAAAGGAGAAAAGAAAGGAAGACACTGAGGCAGACAACTTCAATTACTTTCTAGTCTTAGGACAGCCAGGCGACATGATTAAAGGAGAAAGTGTCTACCTCCCTCCAATCTTCCTTGGCCCCTGCCCTCAATGCTGGGCTTCTGTAGATGAATGACAGAGTGCAGATGGGGAAGAGCAAACTCTGTCTAGTAGGAAGGCTAAGCACCAGGGAGAACGGAAGACTACTTTGGGCCAATTTGTTGGGGTTTTTCCAAGGACTTTCAATGGTGGTGGTAACAGTCCTGAAGAAGAGGTCGGGGAGAAGAGGTGGGGTGGGGGCCTTCTTAAAAACCTGTAAGGAATTTGGTTTCTGGGTAAATTGAGACTCTGGACACTGTCCTTCCTCACTGGGCTGGAAAAAGCCAGTCCTGGGAATTCCTGCTCAGAGAGCTTCCATGAGCTAGGGTTCCCTGAAGGAACCCAGATGCCAGAGCTGCTCCCAGGAAGGAGGAGAGACTGAAGGGGCCCCAAGAGGCATCAGCTGCACTCCAAATGTATTGAGGTCCACTCTCTGCCCACCCTAAGGGCCCTTGCTATGTGGCCCAGGAAAGAATATCCTAACCTTGATTTTCAAGAGGCCTCTTGCCCAGAAGTGGTACTGAACTCTTCCCTTAAACTGTCTGCACAACCAGGATAGGTGGGGATGGGACTTTGGATGAACTCCCTAGGCTGGGGGCAGATAAAGAAAGACTGCCAGGCCTGGCACTTAGGGACACAGGCTGGCGGTAGAGCCAGAAAAGGGCTGAACAGGGAGTCCCAAGCAGGAGAGAAATATAATTCCATATTCCTGGCATTATATCCCATCACTGAAAGAGGACCACTTCTCCTGCTACCCCCGCCCCTCCCCCCTAAATGGAGTCTGCTCATTGGAGCTCTGCCTTGGTGTCCTCTGGGAAGGAAAGGTGACCCCAGAGGGAACCACTCTAACAGTGAGATGTGCCATCCAAAAGAACAGGCTCTCGTGCAGGATCTCTGATGGCAGGGCCAGAGATTGGAAAAGGCTCCAGCAGTCCCAAGAAAAGCAGGATCTGGGGGGTCACCTAAGTCCTTTGAGAACCAAGAATACAGGGTAGATGGCACAGGAGATGGAGGTGGCTGGGTGGCTACAGCACTGCCCGGTTTCATGGGCCAAACTCTGCCCGACATGGTTGATAGCAGAAGAGACTAGGTGGGTTTGGACAGAAAATCTGACCCAGGTGGACTCCTGGTTAAGCCAAGAGAAGCAGCTTGACCAAGGGCTGCGCAGGCCCTCTTACAAAAAGTCTACAGTCAGAAGTCATGGAGGCCAGGACTAAGGCGTAGAACCTGGTTGCAGGGTGTGTGTGTGGGTGTGTGTGTGTGCGCGCGTGCATATGTGTGGGTTATAGCCTGAAATAGTATACATATAATTATTTTTAAAAGATATAAATAATCTAAAAAATTGGAAGGGCTGATGGAGATTTGGGGGGCATAGGCCTCTTTAAGACACACCTTGACATCACTGTGGCCCAAGTTTGGAGCTGTGGCTCAGCCATGGTCCTGGAGCCCAGATCTTGGAACACAAGCAGATTAAGGGGGAGTTGGGCACTCCTTGCCTCCTTTGCTGTTGCTCACTGGCCTTTTGCTTTCCCACCCTATCCCAGCTTTCAAGAGACTGAAAAGAGGGTACTTGCCCTGGGGCTGTAGAAGAGAATGCTTGGCCTAGTGGGTGCGACTGATGGGTGGTGGTGGAGAAGGTGACTCCAGAAGGTGGAAAGTAGGGCCTGCTCTGTGGTAAGGCCTGAGCCTTCTGTAGGAGTCACAGATGTGCCTGTGTGGGTGTGAAGCCTCCCTTACCTGACATCTGCCCACTGAGGAGCTAGGGGCACTTTCCTCCTAGGTTTGGCCCTGAAGTCTACCTGTAGGAAGGGGCCAGACACTGAGACCCAAGGGAGTGGGGTCTATGAGGCCCACTACAGCAAAGGGAAAAGTCCCAGATCCATGTTATCCTGTGACGAAAACTCGTCCTGTCTTCTCTGTACAATTCAAGGATTAGGTGAGTGAACCAGTCTCTTTCAGCTCTAAAAGTCTAGGCCTGATTACTGAACAGAAAAAGGATAGTGATGATAAGAACTCCTATTGAATGCTTGTTATTCAATATGTGGTCGAAACAGGTACTGAATGTTTGGCTTGTGCAAAAAAAAAATTTTAAGTGCTTAATCAGTGAGTTAATGTATGTAAAGTAGTTAGAATAGTGCTGGGCATATAGTAGTGCTACGTAAGTAAAAATTCCTCATAACAACATTTGAAGGTACTCTTATTATCCCTACTTTCTAAATGAGGAAACAAGCCCAGAGAATTTGCCGTACTTGCCTAAAGTCACACAGCAGGTAAGTGATAAAGATTTGAAAGAAGGCAGGTCTGTACCCAGAACCTACTCGCCTCTTGAAAAAATCTCCAAGTTAGCAAGGGATCAATGTCTCCTTCCCTATATGGGAGCAACTAGTCAGCTTATGGGATAGTGACATTAGAAAACCTAATTAAGAGGGAGCCCCCAAACCTAGGGGAATGGCTGTTGCTGAACGGTAGAGAGAACTTGGCCTCTGGAGACCAAAGAACCATAGAAGAACCAGAAGATACCCTTGGCCAGTTCTCAAACATAAGCGTACATCCTAACTGCCATGGTGGAGAGTGTTTACAAACTGCAGGTTCTGGACATTCTGATTCAGTAAGTATGGCATGAAACACAGGAACCTGCATTATAAACAAGAGGTTTGAATGCAGGCCTTCATTAAGAATCACTGCCCTAAAGTAGGGAAAAGAGGGAGGCAAAAGACTGTGCTGCCAGGAGGCAACGAGGCACAGAGGGGTTGGATCTGAGCCAGTCGTTTAAGTTGGGTGTCACAGCTGATGCAATACCCCGTGGAGCCCACCAAAGGCCTGAAATGGGCGCAATGGGGAAAGAAGAGTGTATGGGTGGTGTGGAAAAGGGGAGAGAGGAGCACCTGCGGTGTTCTCAAGCCGCACAGTCAGTGGGATTCACCCGGGATCTCAGAACCTCGAGGCAGGCCCGAGGGAGTCCCAGGGCGCAGGCCTTGTTCTAGGTGAGCCAGGGCGAGGCCTGTCAGCTTGAGGGAGGAGGGGCTGAACGCTCGGCTTTTCAAGGCTGCCGGTTCTAGGTACCAGGAACTACGGGAAACGAAAGTGGCAAGAACAGCAGCCCAAGTGAGGGGCCTGGTTGGGATTGGGCGCAGCTTGCCCCACCACCGGACCCTAACTCTTCCTGCTCTTAGGAGCCCAGCGCGCGAAAATCGCGCCCCCTCCGGGAAGGCAGAGGAACTGAGGTGGCCCGCCACCCCCGAACCTGCCTTCTGGCTCCCGGGGCTCTGGGCTGCCTCTGCTCGGGAAGCAGCCCCTGAGTGTAGGCGCAGCACCGGCAACTCTCCTCGCAGGCGGAAAACACTCTCCTAGCAGGCGGAGGCGGGGGCGGAGGCGGAGGGGCGGGGTCACGTGTCCTCCCCTCCCCCAGCCCGCTGGCGCCCGGGACATCTCCCGCGCCTCCGTAGCCCACAGGACGCTTGTCCTACAGCGCCTCCTCCTGGACAAGGCGCCAGACAGCAGAGCAGGGGGACTGCGCCAGCCCCGGAAACCCGACGCCCGGGCTTCTTCGCGCGGGCGGAGGTCTTCCCGCGCCAGAGGCTGCGAGCTGGTCCTCCTGTCCCCTGGGGCGGTCAGAAGGAGTTGAGAGGGCTCTGAGGCCGCCTCCCCCCGCAGCACTGACAACAAGCTCGCGGCCCAGGAGCGTGCATCCTCCATTAATTAGGCGAGTCCAGGCGGAAAAGCCCTCCAGTTTGTCCGTTTATTTATTTATTGTTTGACCGCTCTCTGCTGAGCCAGTGGTCCCCACAGAGCCCTCGAACGTGCTGCGCTGGCGTAACAAGATCTGGGAATGGTCCGGCTGAAGGATTGGCCTGAAGTTTGGCGGTTTGAACAGGCGCCAAGAGGAAAGGCCTTTTCCCAAAGCAGAAACACCAGGCTGAAGAAAATCTATACACTTCCCCAAGGATCAGATATATATATACACATACACACACACACACATATATATATACATATATATATATCTTCTTTTAAGGTGTTAAAAAATGTATGTGTGAGTGCTTATTTTAACACCTTGAAAGATTTGGTTTCCTTTTGGCCACTAGCTCGCATTTGCAGACTGTTTCTAAAGTACAGATTTAAATTGGGGTGGGGTGGTGAGTCAAGATGATTGAAAATAACGTAGTCAAGGGCAAGATGTTTGACTATATTTAGTCTATATATTGGAATAAAGGAAAGATGAGTGGCGAATCCTGAGGGAGGAGTTGGAGAGATCGGGTTATATCTTCCTGCTCTGAGTCCACTCGCCCCCTCCCCCATTCCGTGCTTTGCTGGTTGGATCCCCAGGCTGGGCTATTTCATTGCACATGCGCCGGACGCTGGGCAAGCGGGCAAGGCAGGCGCTTCGGGGCACTGAGCTGTGCGGTAGCTGTGCGCAGTGCTGGGCGGTGTGAGGCACCGCGCACTGCTTCTGCGCCTACCTGCAGAAGCGCTTGGACGCCCCATCTTATAGAGGCAGAAAACATACTTTTTCAGGAAAACCTGTGTTAAAAGCCTCAAACGTCCTTTCTGATCTGCAAGCCCTGTTGCGCCAAACCAGCAAAATCGCCATGTTGCCGGTGAACCCTCTCAAGGTTTTCGTTTGGATCAGCAGTTTCACATCTAGTGCACGCCTTCTCCCAAGTCGTTAATCAAGGCGGGGTGGGGGAGAACCACCTTACGTTCAGAGAGCACAACTTCTCCCTCAGTCTGCACAGCTATGAAGTCTAAGGGACCAGTTCCTAGAAAGAGGGTATCTATTCACACCAATTCCGGAAAAGTGGCCCTAAATTGGACTTAAATAGGAATTCCGAGTTCTTGGTGGCTTCTCCCCAGCTTCCGGTGCCCCCGCGTGCCCTGTCCGGCGGCCGCACTGCGGCAAGGCCGTAAATACCTCTAACAGCTGCCTGCCAGTCCAGAGTGAAATACTGTCTTTGTTCCTTCCCCTGCTTCTCGAGCTCGGAAAACAGAATTCTGGCGAAATATATTTATTTGGAGGAGCATCTGACAGGAAAATACGTTTGGTTTTCAGCCCTGGTGCTTGACCACATTTATAACAACGAGCTTTTTTCTGGTCCTCCCGGAGAGCCCAAGCCCAGCTCACTGCCTGACCTTAGACACTAAGGCCCGGACGTGCCACCGGCTCCCTGATGTACAAAGGGATAGAGGTTCGGCCCAAGGACGCTGAGAGTTACACTCCCCAACTTGTGAGGTCCTAGGGTCCAAGTGGTTTCTTTTTAGTTTCGTTTAATTTTTTAAAAATTGGGTTAACCGGGACAGTGGGGGCATTTCTGGCAGTGGCAAAAGCGTTAACTAGTTCCTCTTGGACTAAATGGCCTGCGTTCAAATGTGATTTGCAGATTATTTATTCCCTTAGATGCAATTGACCATTTAAGGTCTTAATGCAATTGACCATTTAAACTCTTAATGCTACCATGGGACTTACAAAGAGCCCCCTAGTCCTCCATATCTGCCCATGACGTCACCCTCTGCTGCGTAATCGGACCTGCAGCCCGCCCAGGTTCTCAGTCACTTGGGCGCGCTCAGCCATCGAACCCAGGGAAAGGTGACTGAAGCTCTGAACACAAGGGCTTGGCCATCATGGCCACAACTCATCCCCACCCCCACCGAGCTTTCAGGCAACCTAGGGGCTCCTTAGGCTCTGGAGTTGCCAGGGGAGGGCCTTGTGAGCCCCTGACCAGGGCCCTGCTTTTCAGTAGGTAATGCTCTAAACCAACATGAAAGAATGATCTCAGCAGTACCGTAATAGAGAAATATTTACAAAATACAGACGTTCCAGATTTAAAAATCACTGAGTTTCTAATTTGTTAGTGATCATAGTGATCCACAACAATTCTGCTAGACGTCAACTGACCACTAATCGTGGCCCTCCATTTTGAAACTCGCATGATTCCGTCGTTAATTACTAAAAATACCTTTCTACAAAGATGTCATTTATTGTTCAGAAATGCTTTTACGGCCAACACGGTTACACTGGAATATTTGGGAGAACATTAAAATGTTAGGGTTTTCCTCTGGGTGGTTGAAAAAACGATACTCCGCCGCGCGCAGGTCAACCTCATGCGCAATGCGGCAGATTGTCCCAAAGGTTTTAACATTTCACAACGTGTCCACGAGAGAATAGGCAATAGGATTTGAGAACTGCATCCTCAAGTGCCGTTCAAAATCCGTGGGAGAAAATAGCATTTTTTTCTGCAAACAATTTTCTTTCGACTCATAGATATTTTGGTCCAGTAATTTTGAAGTAGAGTTGGAAATGTTGCTATATAATATTTATTCGCAGGCAACACACACACACCACGACAGTACATTTAGAGAGCAAAATATCTACTCTTTTCCCAATCCGGCAAATAAGAAACACACGCGATGTCTGAACTTAGACATGCTTCGAATTTCTGAAATGTCTCTTGGTTTTTCCCCAAGACCTGAACCAGATTTTCTGATACTACTACCTCTCAAAACATGCATCCATTTTGTGGCGTAGAATAATCCAAATTCACCTGACAGATTATTAGATGTGTGAGGAACCTTTCTTGAATTGTTACAAAAATTATCTAAGAACTAGAGAAGCAGTTAATATTTAAAATTCCATCTCATATACAAGGCCCAATAAACCATAAACCCTAGAAATTAGCATCACTCATCAAAGCCTAGGTTAACAAACCAAGCACATCCTGGATACACAGAATCCACCCCACCCCCAAGCTCCAACCCTCAAAACACACCTGTTAGCCTCCCAGGTACCTCTGACCACAGACAAACCGCAAAACACTGCTCTATACTACAGAGTGCCTTTAGTGACCCCCCAGCAAAGCTGACGCATCCAGGAAGCATCTGCACACTCTTCCCAGGGTAGGGACCGAGGGGCTCTCCGTCTATGCCGCTACCCACCTCCCATAACCTCCAGAGGAAATAGGGCTTCCCTTCGACTTCTGAGCTCAGCTGGACCCCACCCGGGGCCCCAGGGGACGCCCGCTCAGAGATGGAGTGATCTGGGGCAGGGGGCGCAGGCAGCCACTCCCAGGTCCCGGGGAAGGGGAGGGGGTCGGGCAGGGATCTCCGAGCTGCCCAAACGGGGGGGGCGCCTCGAGCTTCTCGGTGGCAGCGCTGGGGGCGCGTGGAGGGGACGGCTCTTACCGGAGGTGCCGGGCTGGAGGCGGCGGTCTGCCGGGGCGGCTGCTGTAATCCACTAGGCGCTGCCGGGCTACGCGCGCTCTGCGCGGCAGGGACCCGCTCATTTTAGAGAAGGAGCCGCGTCGGAACCGCGCGGCTCGGTCACCCAGAGCAGGCCGGCTGCTCCCGGCGGGTGGTGTCGGCGCCGGCCGGGGCCTCGGCGCCCCGGATTCCTTCCGGGCTCTCCCGTCTGCCGGGCTCCCCACCGGCTCCGGGGGCGGCAGCGGCGCGACCGGGGCGAAGGAGCGGCGGGGCCAAGTTGGGCGCCGGGCGGGAGCCGAGACCGCCGCGGACCCCGCAATCCCACAGCCGGCGACTGGAGCCCACCTCTGCGGAGACAAAGGTTAGAAAAAGAGGGGGTGAGGCTCTAGGAAGGCAGAATGCGGGGGGAAATTCGCCTGGGAAATCAGGAAAAAGGCCGTGAAGGCGAGCGGAGCCTGCACATGACCAGCCGCAGCCAATGACGACCGCAAATAGGTCATAAAAAGGTCTATTACCAAGTTGTAAATTTTCTTCAAACAAAAAGGAATTTACTGCAATTCCTTGCGGATTTTG
>NW_020175831.1:3723168-3728852 GCF_003031525.2 Neophocaena asiaeorientalis asiaeorientalis | reverse complement strand
CTCCTCCTCTTCCTCCCTCCCTCCCTCCCTCCTCTCCTCTTTCTTCCTCTAAATCCCTCTCCACTGCTCTCTCTGCCTTTCTTGCCTTCACGGTTCCTTTTTCTAGGAATTCTTTTCCTTTTATTTATTTTTTTTTTTTGGTGGTTTGGCTTGAGACCTCTGCTCATTGGGCGCTGTGTTACAGGGAGAATGAGTGCGGTGTGCTGCCCCCCGCGCTCACTTGGGGAGGTGATCCTGGCGGTCACCCCTCCAACTCTCCCCTCACTTGGTTTCCCCTCCCCTTACCTCACCAAAAGGCCGCTCTGAAAGAGGAGACAGGCACTTTCGGTTTTTGCCCCTCTCATCTCCAGGCAAGCCAGCCTGTCTGACCTTGCGCAGAAAACCTGGGCTCTGCAGGCCAAGAAAATGTGCTCTCCCCACACCAACCCTCTCCTACATAAATTGGGGTCCCTCCCATTTCTTCCAGTTTCTGCGGTAGAATTGCCAACCAGCTCAAAGGCTGGAAATGGTTTTATGTACTTGTCAACTTCTCCAAAATAACAGTTTGAACCCCCCATGCCTATCCTTTTTCTCAGCAGAAACATCTTCCTGAACAGTCCTGGGTTAGAGGAGAGGCAATATTTTTGGATTCCCTCTGAAACCCTTTGTTTAAGTCTCCCCTAAGTGCAATTCTCATTTACATGGAATTAATTGTAGCCCCTCTTCCCTTGCCCCCCAAATGTTTGTCCACTGAAAAGCCTGGTCAATGCAACATTGAAGAGGAGAGGGGCTCCATTTGTTTAGGAAAAAAGCAACTCCCCAGTTTCAGGCTTGGAAGAAAAAATAGTCCTTCTTCTTCAAAGGCAGGAGTCACATTCCCTTTGCACTTCTCATGGAAGCTGCCCCAGTGAACCCCAGATGGAAAGTAAATGTCCTTGGCTGGCTCCCCTCATCATTAATGCATGGGCATGGCCATCAGGCTTTAGAACCTGCCTGTTAAGAGGTAACCTCTCACCCCCCATCCTTTCAAGGACACTGTCTTTGGATTTCTAGTAATACGTTTATAAACATTTGCATTGGATGTCTATTTGAAAGTTCTCTATTAACATCCTCACACCCAGTAAGTACCTAAGTGGACGTGGACTTAAGCAGGAAGCACGCAGCACCCTCTGGAGCAGGCCATTTGTATCCCTTGAAAAAGCTCCGATGACCTTGGATGTTTTTGATTAAAGTACTTCTGTTGCCACGTGTCAGCAAAAGTCATATTCTTTCTAGAAAAAGTCAGTGGGCTCCAACTTTTCTGGAGGTAACCATAGCAGCAGCCAGGGTCCATTAAAATGTTTTCTCTCTTCCCCTGTTCACCACCAGATAGATGCTCGAGGATTCAGCAAACACTGGGGAAGCAGAGGACAGAGGTTTGGTCGTGAAATAGCAACACCTTCTGCACTGAAGAATAATTAAACAATATTTTTAATTATACAGGAAAATCAAGCGCGTTGTTGGACGCTCCCAAGCTAGAGCACTTTACACTGGTCTGTATGTGTGGAACTGAACAGAGCTTGTTCAATTCTGAAATATTCTGAGAAATTACTTCAATTGTCAATTTTCCTCTACCCAAATAAAGGCGGAGCTTTATGACCCTCCTTTTCAGCTGAGGGAAGGAGGGCTGGGAAAAGACTCCGCATTTTTTAAAAAGCAGCCATATTTGCACTTCTCCCCACTGTGCAGCCTCTAAGCCATGTGCTGGGCTTTGTGGAATCTCACAAAATGGGAGCCCCTGAACTGACTTTTCTCTAGGAACCATTGAGACCCACACCCTCTTTTGTGTGTTTCTGGTCCACGCAAACAGAGAACCTAAATCACTTCGGACTCTTGGTTTTTTCATCCAGTGTTAACATTGGAGGGTCTGATCTTTCTGTAAACGGTTTACAAACCTCTCTAAGCAGACTCTATAAGCAGTCCAGAGCACCAGAGTGTCGGCTGTTTGCAAAGGGTTCTCTGAAGGTTTATGCAAATTGCTGCAGCAAAAATGTTGGTTTGCTTATTGCGGCAAACCCTCGGATGTTTTCAGATTTGAGCCAATTAGAAGGGCATCTCCTGCACTCGTCATTGCGAGTTGTCTGCATGAAACACTGTGATGGGGGTTTCTAGCCACTGGAAGAAAGAAGGTGGTGAGTGTGTGTGATTTGTAATTCCACAAGCCCTTTATTTGGAGACAAAACTATGCTTTTCCTAGCTACAAAAGGAAGCATATATACCTACATTTATTACCAACACTTTCTACACATGACTAATCTACGTATATGTACAAATACACCAAATATATACCAAAAATACCAAATTTGTAAATGTACAAATACGCTCAAATGTACTAATTATGCAACAGCCTTTTTCCTTACATGAGCTACGAGTTTACCATGGGTCAGGGGGCCGATGGGGCCAGAAGGTACAACACTTTCAGAGAAGCACAAAGTGGAGAGGAAATAAGAACATTTTTACCTCTCCCTTCCTTCACTGATTTCCACATATATCCATGCACCAGGTCCCACACCATACAGAGAGTCTTGCCCATATCGATGGCTCTAAAAATGATTTGGGGGGAGCATTGTTGTGTAGCAGAGAGCGAATTTTGCTAATAGAGGAGTCCCTTAAATGGAGGGCAGCTGGAGCTCAGCCAGCACCAGTCTCTAGCCAGCTTACTCCCACCCTCTCCCCAGCCAGGCTGTTCCCTAGCCATGCTTTCAGGCACTTGGTATACTTGCTCTAAACCAGTCAACAGCAGAGTCTCAGGCAACACACAGAGCAAAATGTTTCCAAATGCAGCATTCACGTTTGCAGCTGTCTCCTCTCGTGCACCACCCTTGATTTAAAATTGTCTTTCCTGGCTCAGGTCAGCGAATGCCACAGCCATGGCCTCTTCCCTGGATAGAAAGCCAGGTGGTGCTTCGCCTCTTGCCGAACCAGTGCCAACATCTCCCTGGTCCTTGAAACAGCAGGCAGACAGCTCACCAATGCCTGAGGGGGTGATACAGGCCTAAAACTATAGGATTCCAGTTTCTTACCTGTGCAATAAAAGCCACTCTGGAAATTAAAATGTACCTCTTTATAAATATACAGGCATCTAGAAGAAGAAGAGAATTCTTCAATGCCTACCTGATAAAGGTGCTTTCCCTTTTGGGGGGAGAAATGTTAGCTTACTTGAATTTCTCCTCTTCCCTCCCGCCCCTCTTACCCCTCCTCTTCCCTCATAAAATGGCAGCTGTAGGAGCAGCCTCAAATAGAAAATGGGTATCTTGTTAATAACAGATCCCAAACCCCAGCATCAGCGCCAGCTCAGTGGAATAAGCTGTGGTGTAACCTGGACTCTGGGTTGTTCCCCACTGGACCTATGACTCCAGTCCTTTGCGAAGTTCAAAGCTTTCCAAGTATCTTATCAAGGTTATTTAGAGCAAGATGAAGCTGGGATAGCCTGGCCAGCCCTCTCTGGAATGAAAGAGAGGCCCCCCTCCTTGCACTGATTTATTTATTTTTACAGCAAGGGTGCACATACCCCCCCTTTTAAAAAATCAAGTAGACGCTTTAGCAGGATGTTGCCTTCACGTGAGCCCAGGCGATTGTTCCTGACTCAGGAAAAGGGTTATTAACGGCGCTCAAAGACACTAGCTCTAGAAAAAGATTCATTTCTTTTATTAAAGAGCTAGCTATGTTCTGCAGCGGTTGTTTACACTCGGATTTTTCTGCGTTTGCTCTCAAGGATTGTTTCAAATAGGTGAGGCCAACCTGGAGAACAGCAGAGGACGTACCAACCGACATCTGAGACGTGCACAGCAAGTTGGCTCACAATGGGCGTGCAAACAGAGCGAAGGGAATACAAATAAATATGGCACCTCCTCAAAAAAACGGAATCACAGCGGCGGCCACAGCACAGAGACCTAGCAATTTCAGGCAATACCAAGCACAGTTCAAAACGAAAGCAAGTTCAGAAACAAGAGGCGTTCCACAAAGCGACTTGCCAAAGTAAAAAGTATATGAGTGAAAAGTTATAATTGGCTTTTCAAGTATTCATTCACTCTAGATGATTAAATTGCCATAATTTGTATAAACTATAGAAAATGATTAAATGTCAACTTTGACATTGTCCTGAAACTTCTGTCACTGGCCCAACATTTTCCCCAAGTTTAAGGAAGCTGCAGAGCCAGGACTACACATTACACTCTTCAGCTAACATGTGCTTTTTGAATATTTGGCCCAGACTTTTTCCCAGAGATATTACATTTACAAAATACTCAAAGAAACTTTTAGGAGTAAACAAAAGGCACCCGAACCATTCATTATAAAAGTAGAAAGAAAAATATAAATAATACATTTTAATCAAATAATATAAAGTAAATATTCTGCAGGCATAATTTTTTAAAAAAAATTAATAGACTTCTTTTAATTTACTCACCATAAAGAAAAAATTTTAAATGTTCAAGTGCACTTGTTTGATTAATAAAGCATTTTATATTCAATTGTTTAGTGCTAAACATTAGGAAGTTTACGTTGTTGAGGCAAAATCACCAGCTCAGCCATTAAAAACTACCATTATAAAAATATAGCTACAAGGTCAGAATCAAATTACTCTTACATAGGACAGCTCAAGGGCTGTTCCCGTACGACACTAGAAACTTTTTTTAAACACCCAAATCCCTCTCAAAGCGCAGAAACCTCAAGAGCAGTGACATGAAGGTAGCTTGAAATAAAGGTAAAGTCCTTTCCAACAAAGAAAATAGGTGGTGTTCACCAGCATATGCTGATCATTAGTTTCAATAATCTGCGGTAAAATTTTAAAAGTGGAAGTTAATTTGTCGGGCCTTCGGCTCGGTCTTCCTCCAGCTCTTGGGCTTCCTTTTTGGTTTCCCCATCCTTCACCTCCTGTCGGGAAACCGGGAATTTGTCCTTGTTGTTCTCCTTTTTCCATTTCATTCTCCTGTTCTGGAACCAGATTTTTACCTGTCTCTCGGTGAGGGCCAAGGCGTGGGAAACCTCGATTCTTCTCTTCCTGGTCAGATAAGGGTTAAAAAGGAATTCCTTTTCCAGCTCTAGGGTTTGGAATCGACTGTAGGTTTGTCTTCCCCTTCGTCTACCAGGAGCTGCTGATTAAATCAAACAGAAAAAAAAAGAAAATAAATGTTTTAAAAATGTAATGGTGCATCTGCAGGTTGCTGAAGGTTTCTGGAACGGGTCTAAGGAGTGAAATATACACAACTCTCCTTAGGTCTGATATATATATAGGATGGGCAGTCAAGAGGGGCAGAGAAAACGTCTTCGCAATCATTCTGTCCCCATCGTCTTTACATGGTTTCCACTTAAAATAAAAAAGTTTATCTTACTTTATAAGAGTCACTGTAAGCTACACAAAAAGGAAAAGGAGAGGGAGAGGAAAAGGGAGTTTTAAAGCTAGAACGTGAGATGAAAGCAGATTTCTCCCCCTCTGCCCGCTTAAAAAAAAAAAGCATCCCAACCTTGTGGTCTCATCCAGGGAAACATTTGAGAAGGAGACGAGCTCTGATTTAAGTGGTCTGGGTCCTCGCCAATATTACCACTGGACGATTTACAGTCAGGATATTGTACCAGCTCGGCCTCTTGCTGGGTCGTAAAAATCGGCTGTCTCTGTAAGTTATCGTATCCGTAAAACTTCGCGGGCTCCCGGTGACAGGCAATCC
>NW_020175831.1:3722366-3723156 GCF_003031525.2 Neophocaena asiaeorientalis asiaeorientalis | reverse complement strand
TCCAAACCCCTGCTCTGGAGGGAAAAGGAAAAAAACACCCTCTGCCCGCCGCCACCTCTCACCTCGCCCCCCCCCGCAGCCCCCTCCCACCGCTCTCGCCGCCGCTGCCGAGGCTGCCACCCCGGTGCGCCCCGGCAAGGCATTTTCGCACCAAGCCACTGCTCAGAGACGGAGCGAGATGGACGCGAGATAACCGCGCGGAGGGATCCGTGCGGAGGCGACACTGTTGCACACGATGGACGCCTCACAGTGGCTGGGAGATGCCTCCGCCGGCCTTAAAGGGGGCCCATAAAGCCGCACTGCCAAGGGCTCGCCGTGCCCCCGGGGGCCGAGGGAATGCGAGCCACGGCCGGCGGGGCGGGGGCGCAGCAGAGCCTTACACTTGGCGGGGAGGGAGGCAGGGAGGACACTCCCAGGAGGCTGTGGAGCAAATGACTCCCTCCCCGGTCCCCTGTAGCAGCCCTTCAGAGGCTGGCTGTGGCTTTTGCGCCTTTGGACACGAGGGCGCAGCCCAGGGAACGAGGGCAAGCCGTGTAGAAGATCCGGACCGAACATTTGCGTTAGGTCCTATCCAAGTAATTTGATTAAAGGCCACAAGGGTGACCCCCCAATACCTTGCATTATCAAAGCGAATCTAAGCCCTTCTTTTCCAGCCGAGCGGGCCTTGTGGAAATGAGATGTACATTTACCCTTGAAGCACTGCACGCCTGGCTGAGGCTCCCAGGTTAATTGATATTTAATGGAAATCATGCCCATGAATATAGTTTCCATCATTTCACCCTCGATAGAC
>NW_020175831.1:3713816-3722305 GCF_003031525.2 Neophocaena asiaeorientalis asiaeorientalis | reverse complement strand
GGGGGGGGGAACATTAGCATTGCTGAGGGAGTAAATAGAAAAGCAGACAGAAATGTTCCAAGGCGGGAAGGGAGGACTCACGCTGAGGTGGGTGGTATTTCCCCGGGCGAGACGCACGACTCCCGGGTCTCAGCCCCTGCGCGGAGCGGACCTGGGCAGGCGGTGGCCCCGGGCGGAGCACGGGGGACCGACGCCCGCGAGTCCGCCCAAGGAGCCTCCGGGCCGGCGTTCGGATCGCGCCGGTTCCAAGCAGCTGCAGGCGGTGCGCGTCTTCTGACGATTCTAGTTCATCCAACAAGCCGGTGAAGTTACCGCCGAGAGCGGGTGCCGGGCTCAGCTTTAAAAGTTACCGATCTTTACAAAAGAAAAAAAAAGAAAAAGCTCGCTCTAGCTTATGAGCGATGAGGAAGAGGAACGTCCCGTGTCATGTGGGGAAATCGAGTGTGAATCGGCAAAATATTCCTGATTTTAGAAACTCGCTTTGAAGCCGCTTAGCATTACACCACCGTTCACCTTCTCTTCTCCACATCTCCCGCTCCCCCCTCCCGTTTTCATGTCCAATAAGTGTAATAGGTCTCTACATTTGAGTGCGTTTTCCTTTGCCTATTCTGCCTTTTTCGTGGGTTCTTTGGGTGACCCTTTTCCTTGGGATGATCCATTGTTGTTGAGGGCGGCAGGCCCACCGGCCTTGGGAACCGACCTCAGAAACACTCCCGAGCCCACCGAGAAAGCTCCAGCTAAAGCTAAAACACACCTCCCCGGCTTTTCACGCCAAATGCGAACGTCTAGAACCCCCAGACGGCTCCCAAAGGTGCAGCAGGCGAGTGATTTCAACTACCCCTCTCTCCTTGTGGGGTGGCCCAGCTTGTGAGTGAGCTCCTGAGGTCAGTCCGAGTGGACTGAATATCATATTTTGCAAATGGAGAAAATAAGGTCGAGATGGAAAGGCATAACAAGATAACGTTTAAGACTCAATTGTTTCTACAGGGAATAGCTGAAAATGGTTAAGGTAAACGGATTTCTAATGAATCAAATAATAAAGGCATGCTTTCTTTAACTTTTAAATTAGCAGGGAGTGCAAGGAGGCTTTTGTTGGAGGCATGGTGACGGGTAAGAGTTTCTTGTTGTTTTCTGCCAGTTATCGCCAGGTAAAATTTCCTTTAAATCCGAAGGCGAACGAACTGATTCTGACAGTTAACGATTTGTACTCCAACCTTGCAAGTACCCAATTAAAAGAGTATCATTTTCAATAAAGCCTTGGAATGCAATTGTGCCTTTTTATTTCACTGTTTGGCGTGTGTGCGTGTGCGTGTTTAAACCCTCGATAGTGGGTTTTGGAATGGAATGGGGGGAAAAGAAGAACGAGCCTAGATCTCAATAATACAAGGCACCTTCTAGAACTTTTTGTTTCCTGGGGCGGGAGGGCGGGGAGCGAAAAAGAAACACTACAGAATTCATTTCTACGCATTCTGGCCTAATTAAGAAAACATTATAACACAACATTTTCTCCTGGGACAAAACACTTAGTTTTTTGGGGTTTTTTTTCCTTCAAGCATTCTGTTTATAATCTGAATGGGAACAGAGTGCGATTAACTTCGTAAATAAAGATGTATGCTTTTACACATTTCTGTTCTGATACAATGCATTGACTTACCATAACGTTTTATAGTTTCAGCTGTGCCGTAGTCCAAATTTTCTGAAATCCTAAGCCAAAATTGTATAAGTAACAAACCCTTCCGGAGAATTTAACAGTGCACATTGCTTCTTTTTGCTTAAATTTATCCTAATTTGGAATTTAAAATAAGATTTTGAGTATCTTTAATCAAAACCTTCCGCCGCAACGCCAGCTTTACTATCACAAAGTGGAGCAACGGCGCTCTCTAGTGGCCAAATGCCATCTCTGGCCGACGGAGCTTAACTTCTCTTTATTCGACACAAACCATTTCCAATCTTGTTCTTTAGTTTGACTGGGGCTTGGATCACTGACACTAATAATGCTTCATCCCTTTGTCGACGAGTCAAGTGCAGCAAACAGGGGCTCCTGAATGCCAAAGATATTTGGGCTCCCAAGAGCTTCCAGTAGTGTCTTTTTCAAAAGCTTCCAGCCCTTCTTTTGCCAGACACAGTAAGTCCCCATTCTGTAATCGCCCACAATTATAGGATGGGCTAGATTTTTTAAAATCACAACTTTCTGAATATCAACTGCAACAGGCCTGTTTTTTCCCCCAATGGAGCCAGGGACTTCAAAAACTAAGAAATTATAGAAGTTACATTTGTTAATTTTTTTCTTTTAAAGCCGTTACACTTAGCATTAAATCGTGAATATTTGCTTCTTTAACTTTGTCATTTTAGTGCTTCAGGCCCATTTCACTGGACAATGGAGGGGGGATAGAAGTCAAATTAAAAGCTTTTTGCTGTATCTCTGAATGGCTGTCTGAAAAGGCCCTGTTGGGCGGTGTTCACTGGAACTTCTACACACAATAAGTGAGACATTAAATTTATATCAAAAGTCACATAGTGAAGTGAATTGACTAAGCATTCCACTTGGTTTTTTTTTTTTAAAGCCAAGACTTCAATCAGTTTAGGTATTTCCTGAGAGGTTAATCTTTTTTTCTCATTTTCAAAAATTCTTTCCTCTAATTCAGCTGTAACGATTAATTTTTCTATAAGCAAATATGTATAATTTCCAACAATATTTCTGCTACGAGGTTTGCAGTGGAGGGCCAGATATTTTTGTGAAAGGTCATTTAAGTAACTGCATCTTTTCCCACCGACCATGCGGCTGGGGGACGCTCGGCCTAAGTAAATGACCCAAGATCACTAACTCTCCCACCCCCAAATAACAGGCCTATTTTTCTCTTTTTTAAAGTACAAGCTAGAAGGCGGCCATAGTCAAATATTATTGAGAGCCACCCACCGGCTACTTCTAATACCCAACCCATTTTAAAAATCAGAAATATATCGTCTCCTCCTTCCTACCGCCCTCCATTTTTATTCCCTAGGTGCTCACACCTCATCCGGGGGTCCCAAGCCCCTGCCTTCTTAGTCCAACAGAGTCCTGTTTACATTTTATTGTCCAGATTTTAAGACCCAGTTTTGTCTGCATTTTTCCTTTCCTCCCACAAACACAAACATCAAAATGAGACGGTTTCAAAGAGAAGCGCCGGGCTTGTCGTAAACTCATTACCTCCAGACGTCTCGCCGGCTCGATGGCTTTATGACACCTTGTCTCTTCCTGTTTTCAAAGAGCCCAAGGTATCGGGTTGGCCGCAGGGGCGGGGGTACGCAGCACCTTCTGCCGGATCTGGGCCTTGGGTTTCCCTCCCAGCCCCCCTCTGCTTTTCCTTCAAGTCCCCTCTTTCGGCCGGATCCCCCAAAACTCTGCCATCGCCCCCGCCTTCCGCCCAGCCCAGGCCGCCCGGCGCCTGCCTCTCCGGCCTGCAAAGGCTGGGCTGGGCCCGATCCTTCACTTACAATGACCTTCATTTTAGCCTCTGAACGCGGCCCTCAGAGGGCCGAGCTGGGGGCTAACAACACAGAAACTGGGTAGGGGGAGGGGCAGCGGGGTGGGGATAGCTGCGGAGGAGAGCCTTGACCATTTTGATCTGCTAAGGTCACTTTGGGGCTCCCGTGCGGAGGAGCGGAAGCTCACGGTCTACCCGGCTCAGCCCTCCCGGAGCCAGCCAGCCAGCCCCACGGACCTGGAAGAGTTGCCCCAGAGTGCAGAACTGGCCTCTCCCTGGTTTGGAGACGGGGTGTCGATGGCTGCGACTCCATGAGCAGAGGGAGAGGTGGGGCACGGTATGTCAAAGCCCCAGCGAGAGGGTGCCTGGCTTCTGGAGCCCGTGGGGCCGCTGGCACTGCTGCAAGGCTGACACTGGGCCCAGGGCACAGAGTTCGCAGAGGCACTGGAAGCAGGCTAGGCGGCCAGGGGAGGACGGCCAAGTGCCCCCAGGGGCCGGGCTCAAGGCTGGGTCTGCCCACCCAAAGGGAGACTCAGAGGCACATCAGAGAGACCTCTCAGGTGGAAGGGCCCCGGATTTTTAGCAGCGTCTCCTTCCCAGGGATGGGGGAAAAGTCCCATGAGGGTGACATTTTGCAGAGAGCCGGAGAAAGCAAGCACACAATGTTCAGGGCCAGCGTCTGGGCTCCATTTGATCAGGTCAGCATTTATTGGTAGGAAGCGGTAACATTTACAACTGGTCCTCAGACAGGAGCCGGGAGGGCCTACACCCGCGGCCGCCCACTGGAGCCAAGCCCTCCCGGGGAGAGAGCGGCTCCTCCAGTGCCCTGAGAAGAAACCCCCGACCCACCGGAGGCCCTGGGCTCCTTTCTCGGCCTCATTCCAGGTCTCAGTGGAGGGCCCGCGGGCTCCCTGAGGAAAGTGGGCTTCCGTAACCGGTGGGCAACACGGCCGGGGCTCAGCCTAGGCCGGCTTCCTCATTGTCGTCGCTCTGCCTTCGCTGTCGGAAGTGGGGTGCGCTTGGCCCCTGCTTGAGCAGCGCTGGGGGCTAAACTACAGCACTTTTCAGAAACATAGGGGACATTTACACAGGAGAGGGCTCCTCAAGCCGGCGTGCACTCACAAAATATAGCATTTCCTAAGGAACCAAAGGGACAGGAAACAGGGGAGCGGGATAGGGCAACACCCCAAAGCCACTTGGTTTCTCCAACACATAAGCGAGCAAATACAGTCCCCCAAATACCTCACAGAAACCAACCACACAGTCACTTCTAACTAAAAAAAAAAAAAAAAAAAAAAAGGCCGGGGGGGGGGGAAATGCCCGAATCGCTGGAGAACTTCTGGAAATCAAGCACACACACAGACACACACACACACACACACACACACACACACAAAAACCCTCTGCCACTGCAAAGCCGAGCGGTCCCACCGGCGCCGCGCCGGGTCAGTCTCCTTTGGGGCATTTCTCCTTGCTCATCTTTTTCATTTTCATCCTACGATTCTGGAACCAGATTTTGACCTGTCTCTCTGTGAGGTTCAGAATCCTTGCCACCTCATAGCGCCGGTCCCGGGTGAGGTACATGTTGAAGAGGAATTCCTTCTCCAGCTCAAGCGTCTGGTATTTGGTGTAGGGACAGCGCTTTTTCCGGGTGGAGCGAGCGTGGATCCAGTTTGCTGCGGGGTTGTCTATGAAGAGGGGTGTTTGGAGAAGGGGAGTGAGGGGCGGAGGGGAGGCAGGGAGAGACGGCAGGGTGGGGGAGAGAGGTCGTTAAATTAATTTCACCAAGGATGGCTGCTTTTCACAACTTGGGGGGAATTATCATAAAAAGCCTTAATGCCCGCGCTCTGTTTACCGTACAAACCGCGCGCCCAGGGTAGGTGGTTATGGGAAGCTTTTTTATGGATGCGTGTTGCTCGCCTAGGCTAGGGTAGGCGTCTAGACGTTTTTATAGGTTAGTAAAACTATCAGTTTTGCACATTCGAGCCTTACAGGTTTCAGCAATAAATCAGAGGGCAATTTCTTTTGCACTTACTTGGGTCAAGTTGCTGCTGCGGCGGCTGCGGCTGCTGCTTCTCCTCCTCCTTTAGCTCTCTGTCCGTTTGGAGGAGGAAGACGAGGAAGTGGAGGAGGAGGTGGAGGTGGAGGTGGTGGTGGCGGCGGTGGCGGCGGCCGGTGCCGCTCCATTTTCAGGCTTAATCCCGTAGTGGCGCCCGTTGGGTGGACCGCTGGGGCCAGGGCTGGGACCGGGGCCCGGGCCACCGTCGCGTCCGCCACCGCCCGCACCGCCCGGGAAGCCGGACAGCGGCTCCATCCAGGAGCGCATGTAGCGGCCGGGCTCGGAGGCGGCGGCGGCCAGGGGCGGCGGGGGCACGTATGGGTGGTAGAGGCCGCTCATCGCCGCCGCCGCTGGGGCCTGGGTGGGCACCGCGGACCACGAGGCGGAGAACACGGCCGATTTGGGGGCGAAACTACACGAGGCAAACTCGGCGGCGGCGGCGGCCGGGCTGTCGGCCACACCTGCGGGCCTGCCCTGCGCGCCAGGCCCTGGAGGTCCGAAGCGCGCGGCGAACACTTCGTCGCCCTCATGGCCTATGAGCGAGTCCACGTAGTAGTTGCTGAGGGTGCCACTGGAGGACATTTTGAGGCGCCGTGCGCTCCCACCCAAGGTTACACTGCCCGCCGCCGCGCCGCTCCCCGCCGGCGCCCGAGCCGCCGACTAGTTCGCAGGCTGCAGCCTCCACCATTGGTCGCGCGGCCCACGTGATCATATTTACCAATACCGGGAGTAAATCAGTCCGCTAAACTGGGGGCTGCTGTGATTTAAAAAAAAAAAAAAAATCATCAACATAAGCGCGGCAATTAGAGCCCGCGGGTCCCGACCCGTGCGCCGGGCTCAGCCCGGCCTGACTCGGCCAGCCCGGAGGCGGCTGGGACCACACGCCCGATCGCGGCCGGAGGAGGCGCTGGGGACTATTTGTTCCCCACTTCTGGCCGCACTCGGTCTTGCAGTCCCGAGCTGGTGCTGCCTCCCCAGTGCCTGGGCTCCGAGCTACCGGCCGTGCGTCCTGGGCGCACCCAGCACTTGGCAGAGCCCAGAGTAGCCCGGGGAGGGGGGGAGCGCAGAGCCGGTGCGGCCCGAGACAGGACGGCCTTCGGAGGCCGCCCCCCTGGCGCCCGAGGCGAGTTCTTCTCCCCGTGCCTCTCTCCCGACCCAAACCCACCCCTCCCTACGCATACCCACACACACGCTCTCTCACAGCTTGTCGTGTTGTTTAAAACAGGTGGAAGACCTCTGTAATGATATTATGCCTTTCAATAAAAATTTTATGAGGTGTATTTGATTATAGATTAATGTGTCCCTAATAAAACGGACGGATGGAGCAGCTCGGAGGGCCCCCTCCCCCTACCACACTCACACGCGCGCGCAGCCACACACACCCCCGACGTGAGGCTGAGCACACGCCGAGGCCCGAGGGGTGAGCTGGGGCGGCCTGGCCCGTGGGCTGGGCGTGGCGGCGGCCACCGCCCGGGCTCTGTCTGCCCTCGGAAGTGTCCGCAAGCTGGCAGTGGGCACCGCGCGGACAGTGGCGGCCAGGGTGCCTTGTCTTCTTCGGGACTTCTGGAAAGGTCCTGGAAGAGAACACGCCATAGGGCAGAACCCAGATTGTAGAGCAGGCCCGCTCCCACCCGCTGCCCCCTGCCCCCGACTCGCCTCAAAGAGGCCAGCATCTCCCTGGGCCAGGCCGATTCCCATGGTTCCCACTTAACGGCCTCTGAGTGGATTCCGGATACGTCTTTTAAATGGCTTGGTCCTTGGGCTACTCTCTTAGGAATTCTGTTCTTTCTTTCTTTCTTTTTTTTTAAAGCCTCCAAAGGTAAGGCTGGGCAGCCTTGAATCTGAGGGAAATGCCCATTGTCACTCCCAAATCCATGGTACAGAGCCTCGGAAGCCCGGCTGGGAGCCGAGACAAAAGCAGCCGGGCCGCCGGCGGTGGAGGATATATTCCTCGCTCTACAAGTTGCCCAGCGCACCCTTGGAGGGCTCCCAGCCCACCTCGAGCACCGGAAAGGAAGGGGGGAAATGGCTATTTCTGGCCTAATCGATTGCCTTTGCCAATGGCTTTCTGATTTTATTCCAGAGGAGCTGCCTTTGCCTGTAGCACGGGTGTTCCTCCAAGACATGGCCCCCTGTCAACAACGAATGGTGCTCCCCACATCGCGGGGGGTAAACTGAGAAGCTAAAATTGCCCTCCTCTTCTGCCTAACCAATGGAGGTCTGGGCAAATCTATTCCAGTGTTCCCAACCTGGCACTGATGCACAGCCATCCCTCTTCCACCTAGGAAATGGCTCCCCTAAAGGGTTCTGTCTTGGAACTGGGAAAGACTCTTCGTTTTCGGGAGGAAGTTTAAAACTCTGAATAAATACTGAGTCTCCCAAATACTCCTTGGATGAGGGTTTTAAGGCTCAGACTCCCTAAAAAAGGGGACAAATGAAAAGGACGTGTTTTGTGAAGCTGCTTGAATCTATCGGAGACCCTCTGAAACCACAGTACAACATGGGGTAACGAATTCTCTGTCAGATCATCCCCCCAAGGCCTCTCCTCTCTTCTCCCTGGCCAGACTGAAGTCTGGACCCTCTTGGGCTGCTGTGCCTGCGATCTATCTATCTATCTATCTATACACACACACATACACACACACACACACACACACACACATGTGGAAGCTGGCTGGAGTTTTCTGAGCCATGGTGGTAGCTGGAACATTGGACTTCATGGGAAGTCATATTTATCTGTAAATTCTCTTTCGGTCACCCTTCGTATATTTTCTTGCCTCCCAGATACAATGGCTCCAACCAGCATTTTTAATTAAATAGGGGGAGGATTAACTGGGGAAAACCTTTTCTTCCTTTAAAAAATTTTTTCTTGTAGGCCACCAAAAGGTAATGACTGAGCATAAAATCCTTCCACAAGGAAACCAGGGCAACGTGGGATGGGAAAACTCACCCATCCTCTCCTTCAC
>NW_020175831.1:3700837-3713671 GCF_003031525.2 Neophocaena asiaeorientalis asiaeorientalis | reverse complement strand
AATGGGGGCTGAATTGGATCCGATGCAATGCTAAGTTGCTGCTTGTCCTTGCTCCTGTAATGGAGGCCTGGCGGCTTCCAGGTGGGCAAGACAGATTTCAACCCAGCCCCTGATGATGGCACACCAGCCAGAAATCTCCAAGACTCCACTGAAAGCATTAAAAATAACACAACCAAAACCAAAGAGAGGAAGACACACAAGCGGGGAGCTGCGAGGAAAATGCGGTTTGGGCATAGGCTTAACTTACCAGGCTGAGACTAGAGGGGAAGCTCACACCCACTGACAAATCAATTATGTTACTATCATGGGGGGAGGGGGAGAGGGGACCCTCCTTCTTCCCAGCTAGGAAAACAGTACACACAGTCTGGATTATCACTCCCCTGACCACTGCCAAATTTCAGCACCAAAGACCCCCTTCAGCTTTTCTCTCCCATTTCCCCTCCCCTGCTCTCTACCACCCAGTCAACTGCCCCAAACAAGCAATTTAACAGGAAGACAATCTCACCAAAGTCTTTCATTTCCACCGTAACATATTTCCATTTCAGAAAGCAGAGGGAGTACACTCGTTTCCAGAGTTTATTGCATTATACATGCGACCAGAACATGCACAGAAAGGACAGGTTGCTGTTGTACTTCTACCAAACCATAGATGCACCACAAGGGAAAGGATACAAGGCAAATTCTCAATATTCCATCTCACCAAGGACAATTGCTAAACTCATTTGCAAAAAGATACATTGTAATGTGCTTTTTTAGTCCCTCCCCCCAAAGCTTGTGGGTTTTCTTAATCTTTTTAAAATATATATGTAAAAGTACTTTTAAGTACTGGATGTACTCAAAACACCATGAGCTCATGGACTAACCACACACACAGACCTTTTGTGTTAGGAAAAACATGAAAAAGTCACATTGCTGGATGGACGAGTGGATTGATGGATGCTCTACAGTTCCAATAAGTTAAGACCCAAACGAAAATTCTCAATAATAGTTACCCTGCATTACGATGAAAAAAATAATAAATTACATGTGCTAGTTTATATATATATACACACTCATAGGGATTACAGATCACTTGCAGCACGAACAGAATGACCCCAAAGTCACATTCTAGCAGGAAACAATAAAAAACAAAAACAAAATAAAAAAACAAAGAGCAATGAAGGTTTTGTGTCCGCCTTCCCAGTCCTCCAGCACTCGGCCCTGGAAGTCGGTGCCCCCTCTCCGATCCTGGCCTCTGACGGGCCTCGGACCTAAGAGAAGGTGAGGTTGGCGGTCAGTTCTCGGATCCGGTTCTCTCGGCTCATCTTCTTGAGTTTCATTCGGCGGTTTTGAAACCAAATCTTGACCTGCCTGTCGGTGAGGTTAACGCTCTTACTGATCTCTAGGCGGCGCTCGCGGGTGAGGTACATATTGAACAAGAACTCTTTTTCTAATTCCAGCGTTTGGTGCTTAGTGTAAGGGCACCTCTTCTTTCTGCCACTCTTTGCAGTGAGCCAATTGCTGGTTGGAGTATCAGACTTGATTTCCTCTAACAAAATTAAAGGGAGAAGAAGAAAAAAAAATCAAGAATTTTTTTTTCTCTCAGTCTGTTCAAATGTACCCTTGGCCATGACCCCTCTGGCAGCCAGGCCCTTTGGGAAATGCTGGTATTACACATTACTCACACGAAGTAGGCCCTGGAAGGGATTTGTAAATGATGCCAGATTAGTTAAAATACCCCAAATGACACGATGGGTAGGTACTCTTGCCCTCTGTGTCAGTGTTCCCTCTCTCTCTCTCCCTCTCCTTTCTGACCTGCACAAAATATTAGTACAATAGTAAACTTTCAGGATCTCACCAGCAACATTCTAAGTGATCATCTTACAACAGGACTAGAGTGGAACAAGCAAGTCACAGCCTGACAAGCCTACAAACCCCACTGCTTCCTCAGATCCTCATGTCTGCCACTTCTTTCCCACTTCTCCTAGGCAGGCAGGGAGCCCCGCGCAGCCAGGTTTATAGGTACCAATTCTCTTTCAAAAGATAACCGAGTACACCTTCTCCGCCCTGCTTGGGCATCGTTGTGTGCCCAAGAATTTCCTGAATTCTTATGCCTTCTTGCCCCCACACAAAAACATTCTCCCAGAAATGTAGCTCCTTGCTGTGGCCCAACTCTGAGCACTGGGGGAGAGGATCAGGGGCAGAAAAGCCAGAGCCCCTGGCTCTTTGACCTGCCCAGCCCTCAGGCTGGCCCTGCTGGGTGGGCCACACACATTCCATTCTCTCCTCCTTCTGCCTTTGCCCACTTTGCAAATGGATTGCAAAGCTTGAGGCACTTTCCCCAGACAAAGCCAAGGTTACCTAGCTCCACAGAGGCAAGGAGCCCTGCTCTTTCTTCGGCCCAAGCACCAACCGGCCCAGCTACCTCATTCCCCTTGCCGCCCCCAAGCTCGCAGGATGCGGGGTGCATACACTTGAACACGAACACGGTGCCTTGGACCACCTTAAAATCATCATTGGGTGAAAGCAGGGCTGGGACTACAAATCTGAGCAGGAGAAAGGAGGTTCTGGGGCCGTGTTTACCAGCCGCAGGTCTCATTTGCGCTCTTTTGTTGCATTTCAGGTCTAGCTCAGGAAAAATAAGCCCATCAAGCCCTTCCTCTGCCGGGGCGCCATCAGCGCGGGGCCAGGAGTAGCCAGGAGGGTGAGGGCAGCGCGGGAAAAACGGAAACCATCTCGGGACTAAGATTGCCCCCTCTAAGAGCGGGGAGGAGTGGCACTTGCCAGTCGGGGCCCCAGGCTGCCGGGTTCGGCACTGGGCACCCAGGCGTTCCCTCTCTCTGCCGGCTTCCCGGGCTGCGCGCCCCGCTGGGGTGGCAACTCTGCTCATACCGACCTTTGCTTTCCTTCTCCTGTACTTCGGGACTGGACACGGAGACCTCAGCCAGGCAGCTCCTCTCTTCTGGAAGGCCGCCCTTGGCCTCGGGGCTCTCCACCTGGGAGACTTTGGCGGGCTCCTGGCCACTTGCAGGCTCGTTCATCTTCTTTTCCATCTGCAGCTGGGCGGCCGAGAGCTGCGGCTTGGCCGCGCCGCGAGGGTTGAGCTGGAGCATGACTGTGGAGCTGCCTTCGGGACTGTTATTGTACTCTTGGGTTTTCCCGGTGGCGTAGGTCTGACTCAGTCTAAAATATCCAGGGACAGGAACCTCAGGGTTCTCAACGGGACAGGACTCAGGGACCAGCCTCTGGTACGAAGGGACCTCAGCAGAAATGAGTTTGTTGCGCTTATCAGAATACATGCAGCAATTGGATTCTTCCTTAATGTTGGTGGTGAAGGAGCAAGTAGGGACTTGCTGTGTAACAGGTTGCTCTATTCGACAAGATCTGTTCGGGTCTGTCCAACTGTCTACTTGAGGTATATACGGATGCACATTCATACCCATATTTTGGTGGTTCACTTCTCTTTTGGCCAGAGACGGGAGTAGTCCACAGGTTTGCATTCCATAGGTCCCCATGTCTGCGCTAGGTGGTGGCATGTACATGCCGGCGCTGCTCGAATAAAAACTGTCACTCCTGCAGGCACTGATCAAGGAATCTACTAAAAAAGTATTAGCAGCAGGAGAGCTGTTGGGAAAGGACATTTTGGGGAGGAATTTGAAGAAGAGAGATTGTGTCCTTTGTAGGCTGACATCTCTACGAAAACATTCCCCGTGTAATTGTGGATGCCTCTGCCGACCACATGACAACCAAGCCAATGAGATTTGAAAATGGCCTTGAGCCGCAGCCTCCTCGCAGGTCACGTGCTCCAGAGCCCGGCCAGCCGGCCGCGTAAGCACGGACAACAGCGACATCTACTACGCGCCCGCGATAGTGCGCGCTGGAAACAACCGGCCCAGCACTCTCCGCCGTCCGCCAGCCTCCCGGGGCTCGCTCGGCCCGCCCGCCCCACTCGCGTCCCCCACTCCAGCCGCTGGGCCCCGCAGGCGGAAGGAAAGGCTCGGCTCGAGGGGTCTCCGGGAGGACACACGCAGGGAGGGAAGCCGGGGCGCCGTGGCGCCAGCACACAGAAGCATTCTACGCGCACGCCCAGGCAGAAGGCGCCCGAGAGGGCCAGGGCCAGGGCGGGGTTGGGGGCCCAGCCTGGTTCATTTTGTCCCAGGCAGCCTGGGAAGGTGAGTTGGATTCCCCAGGCTCTGAGACATACCACCCCAGGGGTCCACAGTAAAGAGCTCTGGTGCGGAGACGCGGCCAAGATATCCTGGGGAGCGGCGGCGAGAAGGGCCGCGAGAGCCGAGAGGCCACGCAGCTGGCCGGCCCCGCGGAACCCCGAGGACCGGCCCGGCCCCGGCGCTGTCCTCTGACTCGGCCCACCCGCCCCATCCCCCGGCGCCTCCGCGCCCCGGTGGGCTACCCGAGCCTTCGGCTCTCCGTGGAACCACACCCCAATCTCTGAGGGTCGGGCCGCTGGGAGCTTTCAGCCCGAGACAGTCCCTCGCCAGCAGTTCGCTATCCGCGAAAGCATCCCCCGGGCTCCCAGCGGAAGAACTAAACCAACTAAACAGAGGATTCCTTCCCCACACGCCCTGATAGTAGAGGGCAAAGAGGAAGGAAGAGAGAAAAGAATGTTTTCTAGGAAAGGAGGAAACTCTCGCCCTCAGACTCCAGAAGTTTTAGAAAACTGACTGGGCCAAGCAGGAGAGAGAGAGATGCAAAGGTGTCATTTGGTTCTTCTGCACAGAAAAATGTTTTCCTTTTATGGATTTTGTAAAAGCACTGGTTTCTGACAAGTGCAAGGCACAAAAGGTTGTGGAATTTATTAATACATATTAAGAAGAATCAGGGTGATCAATAAAATTCTCATCTACATTCTTGGGCTACTTGGTAATTTTCTGGCTTCTGAAGGTTTTTAAAGAGTTATACCCGCTGTTGCCACACACGGGAAGATATTTTATTAACAAATCAATTGAGACTTTGTAAAGGATAAGATTAATAGTTAAGATTTAGCAAAATGGCGTTTGCTTTATGAATTATTGAAAATTATACTATTGATTTTTCCCCTTCGCTGCTAACCAAGAAGGTCAATTTTTGTTTTAACACAAATTGTCAAATATTAAAAGCTATACTTTTGTCAGAAGTTGAGTTTTATAGTTTTGGACAATTCCTAAAAGTATTTGACATGATTCGATTCTGCTTGGGTAAGGGAAGGGAGGGAAAAAGGAGGTGGGGAAACCTCAGTCCTCTGTTTCCTTTGGTGAGGGAAAGTTCTATAAAGAGGATTTCGTCTGGGGTTGTGGTCAACCTCATTAAAAGAACCACCAGCACCACCATGGAAACTCAGAGTTTTATGAGAAACTTCCTCCCTTGTTCTCTGGTTGCAGGCGGTGAGCGGTCCTTCGGAAGCCGTGGCCTCCGGGCAGCAGCAGGGAGCTTTAACCTTGATTTCCAAAGGCTTGCCCTAGACGAGGGACCCCGGCTAGGGTGCTGGAGCCGATCCGGCTTCCCGGATCCCCTTTCCTGCATCTGGGAGAGGAAAAGGGCCCTGGAAACTCTGATCGTAAACCAGTTCTCTGTCCAGGAAGGCATCCGTGTTTTCTTCTCCCCACACTAGTCCTGTCATGGGCTGGCCTTGGATGTCAGGCCCAGAGACTGAACTTGTGGGCAAATTGGGTTTCTGCCTCAGCAGAACTTTTTTTTTTTTTTGGAACCTGATGCTCAGCCTACTGGGGGACATAATAGCCCGCTCGCTCCTTCACAAAGACCTTTCCCAACAAACTCTTTGTCCACCCCTCCCCAAACGGAATCTCCCCTGGCCTGGTGGAAATAGTCGTTGGACATTATTATCGGCCTTGGGACAGCTTCGGCTGTCCCCTCACAGTGCCCTCGCCCAAACAATAACCCCTTTTAAAAAACTCCGCAGTGGCAGTGAGACAGACCTTTTAAACCTTTACGCAGCTGTTCAAATACAACATCATTGTCAGGTTAAAAGCCTGGCGCCTCTAACTGCTCTGGCTGCGGGATGCCGCGGATGAAGCGGAGGTTTAAACATTACCTTCGGCAGGGGTGAGTGTTTTTAAGCCTGGGGGTGGGGGAGTGAGGAAGGCAGGGAAAAACCCAACTTTTG
Source organism: Neophocaena asiaeorientalis asiaeorientalis (assembly GCF_003031525.2). Classification (NCBI taxonomy): domain Eukaryota; kingdom Metazoa; phylum Chordata; class Mammalia; order Artiodactyla; family Phocoenidae; genus Neophocaena; species Neophocaena asiaeorientalis. The sequence goes on along the minus strand of NW_020175831.1, from coordinate 3,707,571 downwards.
ACTGTAGTCTGCTAAGGTCCTGTTCAAAGCTAACAGCCACTGACTAGCACCCTGAAATTTGCTTTCTCTCAAGGCGGAGATCATGATCTCAGCCACAGCTAAGCATGCCCAGGGCTGGACAAAGTGCCCGCTGCACACGCTCGTGGCAGGCACCCTGACGCCAGCCTGGCGCCCCAGCACTGTCCTCCCTTTGCTTGTTGGCCAAGGGAGCTGCTGGGAACGCCGTTGTCCAATTCTCTCTACCACACAAGAGAGGCAAGAGTGTTCAATCTAATCGAGAATTTTATGCCCATCAAATGGCCTTTCATAATCTTTATTTATACATGAGTAAAACATCAAGCTAAAACCCAGCGATTCCTCACCGAACGGGTAGGTCTGCCATGAGCCAGGACAGGCAGGATCTGCCTTCCGAATGTGGGGGGACTTTGTTTCAGCTCCCTGTGCCTTCAAGCTCAAAAGTCACTCCCACATTGGATTTGGTTTTAAATAGGTCTTCTTCACTCACAGGAGAAAAATGTGTATCAGATATAATTTTGGATCTATTATTACAAAATTCTCTTTTATTCTTTTTCAAATTTCTGTCTTCAGACCAGCTCCTTGAGGCCAGAGACTGCCAATATTTCAGAGAGATTTTATTATAAAAATCAAGCAAAACAGAAATAATACAAGATAATGATCTGAGCCTGGGAGGATGGAAAGTTTGCCTAAGACTCTAAGGCTAAGATAAAGCAAATGGAATGAAAAAGCAAGGCTTTCAAGGCCAGGCTTTATTTTGCTTACAAGTATTTAATGCAGCTACATAGCTGCTGTTTTTGATCATCTTTAGATCAGTTAGAGCAGTTACCATTAATAATAAATCAATACTGCACAATAAAGGAGATGAATATCCACAATTGTACCAAGACATCCTTCGCCCTGGCACAGTTCTTTCCAGAGAAAAATTAAAAGGGTCGCTTTAGCAAGAAATTAGCATTTGTAATTCAAGAAATGGCTTGCATCTTTGCTCTCCTGTCACCGGGAAGAAGGGCAGCGGCCCTGGGCCTCAGTGGACCTGGGGCTAGGTTCACCCTGAATTTGGGCCCTGAGTGGCCTCTCAGGACTGTGCCACTTTTGGGGGGCAGAGTGGATGGGTACAAATTTTAAAAGCTGCTTCCTCAGAGCACCCTTCCAGATAGCACCGTGCATCTCCCAGCCAATGTGAAAAGAAATCAAGGGGGCAACTGGGGAGGCTAGAGAAGCCACCACCAATGCAAAGAGGGGTCTAAAGAGACATGCAAAAGGACCAGCAGTCTAGGGACCTCTTCCCTTTGCAGACACAAAAGACTACTCCCAATTTCCCTCCATTTCAGGATCTGAGACCTCAGCGACTCAAGACATGTGGCTATGCTCTATGAGCCCCACACACTGCGAATGATCAAGAAGGGTCAGGTCTGCAGACCCCAGAAGTACTGATCCAATTCCCTGGCCTTTTTCAGGCTCAATTTGGGCGCTGCTGAGAGGAAAGGAACTGCAGATTGCTAAGCATCCGTGGTCTGGGGGAGGCTGCCAGCCAAAGCCAAGGGTCCCTGAAAGGCCAGAAGCACCCCCACTGGAGCTGCCTAAAGAGGAACGCAACGACATTTGGGGAGGGGGCCTCTCACCCCACTTGGACTGAGGCCCGGGTTAGGCTCCCGGAAATGTCGATTCACAATAGCTAAGCTGGACCCACGGTCAGACAGGCAGGAGCCAGGGTATGCGTGGGGAACATCAATGCCTCTGGCTGGCGCCTCCCATAGGGTGGGGAGACTCATGGCCCCCAGCCTCCACTGAAGCAGATGCCAACTCCCAGGGGTGGACCCAGAGTCTTTGGTCCAGGGCCTGGAGGGAGGGGGCAGAGACAGCGGGGCTGAGGAGGTCCTCACTAATTCCGAGGTTGCATGTACTTACAATGAACTTCGGGAAAGGAGGAACTGCCACCCTTCATTTTGGAACTTCCCTTTTGGACGGCGGATGGTGGCACAGGCCCTCCGCAATGTCAGGGGCTTTTCAGGGTGGGAGTGGGGTCGAGGAGGGCACGCAGTGAGAAAACTGCTTCCAAGAGCTTGTGCCAAAATCAAACTCGGCGCTCAAGGCCAGCAGACGGCTTGGAAGGCTGGCCAGGGTTCTGTCAAAAGCAAAGCCCCTTTGCTTCAAATGCATTCCCCATTCCACGACGCCTTGAAGTTTAAACGTTTCCCGGACTGCCTGACTTTCCCCGCAGCCACATTAGCCCAGTCTGGCCCGGGAGCCCCAACTCAGTCCTGCCTGCGCCTCCCGGTGCTACCGGTAGCCCCGAGCGCCAGGCACGACCGGGGGTGGGGGGATTCCTCGCGCAGAACGACCCGCTAGGTCCCCACGCGTCTCATTTTTCTGAGACCACACTCAGCTAAGTTGCCGGCGCCCTGATCTGTCTTAAACAAAAGCCTTTTAATCACCCCAGGCGGTCGGAGAGTGTGCAAGGAAGATGCGGTTTTGGGCAGGGGTGGTTCTACCTTCCTATGGCTCTCCACAGTCAAACCACCAAGAAAATTGACTTCCATAATTTAATTAACTCGCAGTGGCATGACCTATTTTGAAATGCACATATTTGTCTTTTAAAACCCTCTCCTCGACACCACCAGGTTATACCGAGGTATTCTTTGCAACAACTTTAAGAAGACAACGATTAGGTTATCTCTTGTTTCAGGAATCTGCTCCGGTTCCTCTGGCTTTATACAACTTCCCAACCTCACGGGTGCTTAGAATAAACAAACATCAAAGACCTCCGCGATTTCTAACCGCTATTAGAATCCAGTATTGGAAAGATATGGTACCGCTGCCTCTCCGACAAATGCGGCTTCTCGAACGTGAGCACGCCCCCGTGTGGCTCTCCAAGGCCAGGCAAACGCGAAATGGTATCTCTAGGTTCGGCTCTCCTACGGTGGTGGACATACAAGCTTGCTACATTTAGACGCAGTTTAAAAGAGAGAGAGAGAGAGAGAGAGAGAGAGAGAGAGAGAGAGAGAGAGAGAGAGAGAGAGAGAGAGAGAGAGAGAGAGAGAGAGAGAGAGAGAGAGAGAGAGAGAGAGAGAGAGAGAGAGAGAGAGAGAGAGAGAGAGAGAGAGAGAGAGAGAGAGAGAGAGAGAGAGAGAGAGAGAGAGAGAGAGAGAGAGAGAGAGAGAGAGAGAGAGAGAGAGAGAGAGAGAGAGAGAGAGAGAGAGAGAGAGAGAGAGAGATGAGAGAGAGAGATGGAGAGAGAAAGAAATAAACCAGTTTTAATCTCCTGGAACGATCACATTACTAGGGCACTGACACTGTAACGGATGCCTAGAATTCCAAACAAAGGAATCCCCCTCAGAACGAAGTTATTCCACTGTAGGCTTTGTTTCTATTGCATCTTTAACCAAAGGTTGAGGGACATTTTTGGAAACAGTATAAATATATTTTCTTTTGTTCCATATCATAGGAAGTGCAATAATTTATTTAATAGGGTGACAAATTTTTTCAAATATAACGAAGTAAGTCTGTAATACCTTCCTTTTTCAAATACCTGCTTTTAAAACCTCGGTTCTTCGTTAGAGCTAAAGGACTGCTATCTATGACTCCCCCCACAAAAAAACCCAAAACAATCTCAGCATTTCCTAGCTGTATTAAAAGCATGCTGGTAGACATTTTAATATAACCAGTATTTTTAAAAGCAGTCAATTGCTATTGAATTACACAAACGTTTGAAGGGAAATTAAGGTTATTGATCCTGAAATCAGGAATTGGCTTAGATTTATGGTGAGCCCCTGGTATGATTCTGTGTGGTCATAAACGTGTGTGTGGGTCTGGATGTATGTGAGCATGTGTGCGTGACAGTGGGTGGCAGTTGAATATCACAGAAGAACCTTAAGGCACCTAATTATTCAGAAAGGTTAAAGGTGATGACCTTGACATTTTGGAAGTTCAAAGGCATACACTTATGCACTTATGTTTTTCCTTCCCCCCAAAAGCTTTGGTAATCATAAAATTTGTGCATTTGGAAATGCATGCCCCCTTGGAAGATGCATGGGGTGCTGTGCCTCTTATGGATTTATTTTTTGACTTTGGGCTTACGAGAGGTTACGAGTCATAAGATTCACTTTATTCTTTTCAGAGAAAGAGAAGCTCTTCTCACTCTTCCAGTTTATTGCACATTGCGGAAATCTCTGGGCCCACCAGAAGGTGTATAATATAACCCAATTAAGCTGTTTAGAACTTTGGCTTTTATGGTGTTGTCTAGACAGTTCAAGGTTTTGTAAACAGCCTGGCCTGGCCCTGCAACATAAAGTGCAGTGCGGCCCCTACCACATTCTTTACCTTGAAGCAGTAAATGTGGTGAGAAGTGGATCTGCAGCCCTCGGCCCTATTTCCAGGGATGAGGGGTTACCTTCTCTGCTCCAGGCCCGTGTGACACCAACAAGGACCCAGGCCCTCTCCACCCACTGATACCTTCCCTTTAGCAAACTTTTTTTTCCCCAATGACAGGTTCTAGTTTTAATTTCTTCTTTTAAGGGACCCTTCCTCCTTGACAGCTTGTTAAGAGTGAATTTGGATCTCCTAAGCAGTTTTTTTTTTAAAGTTTCTTTTGTTTTTTCAGGAATTCCAAGTTTACTACACTGGGGGTGGGGTGGGCAAGGAGATTTGTTTCTTAGGTTCCTGCTGCCCCAACCTCATGGCCTGAAGAAGGCAGCACCAGTGTGGCTGGCTCACGTCTTCAATTCAGAGATTCATCCCTAAAGTGATTTTTAATGCCAGTGCAGCCTAGAAAGGATGGGAGGGAACGACTCTTATTTTAGCGGGATTAAAAAGCATTTCACTTGATTTTCAGTTGCTTGGGAGGGAAGGTTCTGGCCACTAAAATATCCTAATCAGACACTAAACTTCTTCAAAGAGGAAAATTCATACAGTGTATTGAAGCTGTAACCTCCATTTTACTAGAAACCATTTATTCACACAAAAGACAGTGACCCATGCCTTGATACGACAGACCAAAGGTACATTCCCCAGAGTTTAAATAATCTGCATTCACCAAGGGGAAGGGATTCGGTCCCTTAAACTCAGAGCAAAAACAAGCGCCTTCCAGCCCCTTGGCCTAACTCTCTACAGATCCCACAGCGTGCCCACGGGAGCTCAGAGAGAGGGAGGGAGAACAACAGCGCATTGGCGGTAAAATTGTAAAGGGACGTTTGCATTTACCATTTTCCCCTTATTAGGATCCGTTCGGCCAAGTCCCCGACCTCGTCCGCAGGCTGCAGTGGTCGCTGGGAGGTCCCGAGTTGACCGTGGGAAGGAATCGTGGAGTTCCACAGAGAAGAGGCGTCATTAAACCCAAGGACATTGGGCCTGCCCAGGGCAGGCTGGTGGGGAGGAGAGTGGGTGAGTGGGGCTCAGGGGAGAGGGGTGCTTCCTGGAGCTCTCAAAATAAGGGGTTTCCAGTGAAATACTGCAGACGGTCTCTGTTCAGTTTCTTTTCTTTCATTCTGCGATTCTGGAACCAGATTTTGACTTGCCGGTCAGTGAGGTTGAGCATCCGAGAAAGTTGGAGTCTTTTCTCTTTGTTTATGTACACGTTAAAGAAAAACTCCCGTTCCAGTTCGCGGATCTGATACTTGGTGTAGGGACAGCGCTTTTTTCGGGATCGCTGGGGGGCCACTGCAAGGCAAAAAGACCAAGAGGTGAGAGAGGCCTTTGCCTGCCCACCCCCCGGCCGCCCGCCCGGGCCCGCGAGAGGGCCAGGCCTCGGCCCGTTGGGGACGTCCCCTGCTGCCGCTGAAAGGCCCTGTCTGCGTCGTGGGGGATGATATATGGGCGGTCACAGTAGAGAGTGCGGGCGTGGACGTGTGTTCACGCCCAGACACAAACACGTGCACACACACACGGCCTGGCATCGAGGTGGGGAAGCAGAGGGCGAGGCAGGCTCTGAGCTGGACTCGGAAGGGAGAGAAACACGAACGCGCCAGGCAGCCAGCGGCTTGGATAAAGTCCAGTTCAAGCATCAAACTCTCCCCAACCCCCCACCCCACCCCTTTAAAAGCAGGAGGCTCGAGTGTCCACACTCACAAATTGGCTTAAAATCTCTCCTCCCTTCCTCCCTCCCTCCATGGTCTCTAGGACCAATCCCCCTCACCGCACGCACAAAACTGGGGGAAAGCTCTCTGCAGCGATTAATGTCCTCATCGAAGTCTACCTTAAGCCCACCTAAATTGGTTTCCTATCGTAAACACGCTTTACAACGGCCCGGGAAATCTTATAGGATGTATAAACCCCTTCGAACGCTTATAAAGTAGCACATAAAACTGCGCAAGCAGAGGAAGGCCCCCTCCGCCCCCCCAGCGCCCGCGGCCCCCGAACCCAGCCGCCCACGCCGCGTCCGGTGCCTCCCTGCGCCGCCGCTCTTCTCAGCCCCCGCCTCCCCTGGGGGCACCTCGCCGTCGCCGCCCTCTGCCGCCCCCTTGGGCTCCGAGCCGGGGTTCGTCTTGGCGCAGGGACTCCCCCCGCCGCCACTAGCCGCCGTCTTGGGGTTGCTCTTGTCGGCGGCGCCCTCGGGCTGCGGCGGCGCGGGCGGCGGAGGGGGCTGCGGTCCGGCGAACGGGGGCCCGGGTGCAGCCTCGTAGAACTGGTCGAAGCCCTGCGGCAGGATGCCGTTGCGGCCCACGGCGCTGTAGAAATTGGAGGCGGCGCCCGCGGAGCCGTGCGGCGGCCCGGGCGCGGCG
>NW_020175831.1:3692591-3700508 GCF_003031525.2 Neophocaena asiaeorientalis asiaeorientalis | reverse complement strand
CGCCGCCGCCGCCGCCGCCGCCCCCTGCACCGCCTCCTCCGCCGCCGCCGCGGTATGGCCACTTGGCGCGCTCCAGGCCGTAGTCGCGGAAGGCCACTTCGCGCACGGGCTGGACGTGCGGCGCCAGGTTGGAAGAGTAGGGAAAAGTCATCTGGCAGGACGACGGTTGTGACAGGAACGACGGCTTGCTGGCGAAGTCCGACGGGGCCACATAGTAGGCGCAGCCGGGCAGGTACATGCTGGCTGCGCTCGGGCCGCACTCGTCAAAGTCGTTCATGGCTCCGCGGCGTGCGCGCCGGCGAGCCCCGGGCCGCTCCCCGCGCCGCCAACCTGAGCCATCGATTGCACAAGAGTCTTGGGCCAGGATCAACTAAGCAAAAATCCCCACCGGGAGCTGACGTGCTATTCATCTTGATTGATTCTGGTGGTAATTATGTCACGTGACGCCATGGAGAGAAATGTCCTTATATCTATATCAGTGCTCGCCAACACACTCCGGGACAGTTCCTGGCGCCAAGACGCGCGCGCGCTGGGGGCGGATCGGCCTCCCTCTCCAGCCAGCTCTCCCCGGGCGCCCCCTGATCAGGCTGTGCCTCAGGCAGGTCACCTGTGCGCCGCCGTCGGCTGCCACTGCTGGGTGCATCTGCCACCGCCCGGCTGGGCCGCCCGCCCGCGCCCGCCCGCGCCTTTAAGTACGCGGACCGAGGCCGGCTGGGAGGAGGAGGGAGGGGGAGGAAGGCGGAGGAAGGGGGAAGGGAAAGAAGCGGAGAGCTGAGGGGGGAGCCCCAGCTCCGGGCACAGGGGACTAGGTGCGAGGGTGTGAGTTTCCCACCCCCCACACCCCTTCCTGCAGGCGCTCCCTCCCCCGCAACGCCGCCACCCTTTTCAGTTTGCCCGCCGGGAGCTTGTTGCTTCTTGTTCAAGGGGCGTAATTGCGCCTCTCTCGGGGCGCCAGGAGCCCTGATTTACATATTTCTCTGACCAGCGCTTACGCTGCGGAGTAACGGCTCTCTCCATGGACGACCGGGAGCGAGAATGCCAGCCTCAAAAAACTCACGCCAAAACCCTACCAGGAGCTCACCCAGCCCAGGGCCTCGGTGCCCACTCGGCCCTGTCGCCCTCTCTCCTTTCTTTCTTTCTCCTTCCTTGTCTCCCTTCATTCTTCTCACTTCTTTCTCTCCTGTCCTCTCTTCTCTCACTTCCCTGTTTCCTTTTTTCTTCTTCCTTCCTCTTATTACTCCCCTCCTTTCCTGTCTCAGTCTGTCCCCTGATCCTCTCCTCCTTTCCCCTAGCTATGTGTCACCGCCTCTATCTCTCTCCCTGTCACCTCTCTGCCTTTTCTTTCCCAGTGCTAAAGCAAGAAGGAACTTCAGCCAGCGAAGATACCCCGTGGCCCTCTAGAAGTTGGGGGGTCTGGTGAACAAAAGGATCTGGAGTCCTACTCCCAGGGTGCCTGGCTTCCCGCTTTCCCGAAAGCGGAGACAAAACGCCGGTGCCTCCGCCCTCCTCACCCTCTCTGCCTTATGGCCTGGACTGGGACCAACTAGCCTCACATCCAGCCCCTTCTCGACGTCGGAGCCCCGCCAAGGCCTACACATCCGTGCCGTGCCTTTCCAAGGCTCCTGCGGCACCCTAGGGCCTGCAGGGTCACTGTGGGCCCCCTGGAGGTCCGTTGGCTCTGGGGGATGGGGGCGGGCTCTCAGAAGCTCTTGGCTCCTTCTTCAAGCCCCTCTTCTCCACTCGGCTCTGAGGGCCCCCCATCCACTCGCCCCAAGCCCTCAGTCTCCTCGGCAGTGGCTGCGTCCCTCTTTTTTAGCCTGGGGGGTCCAAGCGAGGCCTGGGCTCCCGCCTTGGGAAAGCCAGCGTTTTCCAAAGGTAAAATCAGTGTCTCAGAAAGAAGCTCCCCAAACCCAAATCCCAGAACCATAGGCAGGAAGTTGCCCCTCTCCCCAGGATTCCTCTGCCAGGCAATCCCAGCACTGGTCCTCAGCCTCAGCCCTACGCCCAGGACAGGCAGTGCAGGTTGTGAAGACGGTTCCCACCCTGGCCCCGGCCGCCGCAGTGCCGGTGCCGTGAGCTCTGCCCACCATGCCGACAGACAGAAAAAAGGCGGGTGATCAGAGCTCATATCTATTTTCTGGCCAATGTTTCCCCCCTTCCTCTTTTTTCTCCTCCCTCCGCATTCTCCCTCCCACTCTCTCTCCTCCGCCCCCCTCCCATCTCAGCTTCTCTCAGAACACTGTGCAAACAGGTCGGTGGGACTGGAGGGCAAGAAGCCCCCCCCCCAGAACTGCCCACCCTGTGTGCACCTTCCACGCAGCTGGCACTCTCGCCCTGATTCCAGCTCGCCCCCTTCTCCTTAGCCCAGCCCGCCGACACACTTATCTGCCTGCCCATCTCCATCCGCGGCCCAAGCCTCTCTCCCTTTCGGGCTCGTAGTCGACGCCCCTGGATCTGTCTCCTAAAATGGCTCCCCGGACACTAAACACAAGCGAAGAGGCTGCTCAGGACCCAGGGCAGGGACCGCAGGGGCCCCCGGCTGGGTCTTTATGTGTCTGCAAGTGCGCAAGATTCTGGTACCTACTCTCTGCACGGGTGGGGCGCAGGCAGCCCGCTGCCCCCAAACTGGAGCCTGCTGACCGCTAAAGAGGGAAATGGGGGAGGACGAACCATTCAAGTTCAACGACATGGCGACGGCGCTCGGGCTGGAACCGTGCTTTGGCGGGGGAGGGTGCGCCATCTGCAGCGGCGCGCGGGTGCAGAGGGAAAGGGGCGGCTGGCCCCTCTCTGCGCGTTAGCACGGGCCCCCACCCCCACCCCCAAGCCAAGGCTTTCGTTCTGGGCCCAGTCCGCTTCGCCCTTTGGCCCCAGCTTTTTCCTCCATCCTTTCCCCGAAAACCGCAGCCTCCCGACCCGCGCGTCCCGCTCGAGAACCTACCGTGAAGATCCCAGAGCTGTGGCCTTGTCTTTGCCTGCGCGGCCCCACTCGAAGCGCAGGGAGCGCACCGGACCCTCCGGGCACAGCCAGCAGCTCCGCGAGCGGTAGCTTTCCGCGCAGCGCCCGGACGCGATGCGGTAATTTCGAGCCACCCAAGATAAGACACTAACTTGACCTTAACTTTGTCAGGGCGCCCGTGGTATCTGGAGAACGTGAACAGACACTGTCTGGCAGCTCTCGTAAAAGCTGACTGGGGAAGGGATTCTGAGTCATTTCATTTATTGCCACTACAGTTCTGCAAGAAAGCTTTTCCTCCCTGCCAAACTTTAATTATTTATGCTCTTTTAGGAAACGACAGAAGAGGAGAAACGCGGAGAAAGCACCCAGAGCCAGTCCCTTCCCTGCGGAGCCTTCGGAATGGGCTCCTTAAGTCAAGTGACTGAAGAACAAAAATGTGGGGAGATTACCTTTGTCCAAGGACGGTCGGACAGGCACGGAGCCCCCCCTCCCCACTAACGGGGGGTGGATGCAGCTGGGAGAGGCGGGATGAAGGGGCACACCCTCCCTCCACCTCCACAGACATGAATATTTACAACGGTTCTGGATTTCTCCTCCGCCCGCCCGCCTCCCGGAAGCCTCCCCAGCCCGCCTCCCGTGGGGAGAGCCCCCAGGCCTTAAAAGCGTCTCCTGGTCGGCCCTCTGAGCTCGCAGCCGATTGAATGCCAGACCAAGCCGTTTTTTCTCATTTAAAAACCTTTTCCTTGGTCAAGAGGCCTGCCTGGACTGCAGCATTTCGGAGGACGCATTTGTCTTTGTGCGGGGGAATGTTAAACACTTAGATTTCAGCATTTCTCTCGGGTATTTATTTCTTTCAAATTTCATGGTGGTTCCAAATCCCTGCCAGGACTTTGGTTAGGAAGGGAGAGAGGACACCAGCACCTTTGTATATGGATCAGTAGACAGGATGGATTTGAAAAACACTGCTGAAGCTCCAATTAACAGACAAGATTTTACTTAGAATAATTTCAATCTCTTTGGGGAGTGGTCTCCATGAATATCTCCTCCCACCCTACATCCCAGGGTACAGAAAAAAGAACACAATGATTTAATGGTATATATTGCAAAAAAAATGGTCTCCCTGTGTTGTCTTAGGCCTGGGTCTAAGTCTGGTTCCCTGGCCCTTTACCCAGCCCTCCAGACCTGAGGTCTGAGTGTGGCCTCTGCCTTTGTTCAGTTATCTTGAACGGGGCAAACCTTCTGGGACTCAGAGAAACTCAGTTCTGGTACCATCACCTCCCTGAGCCCCACCAGGCTGGGAAACATTTCTAATGATAGGGCCTCCCTCGGCAGCTTCTTGCTTCCTTTATTCCTGTTTTTTTTTTGTTTGTTTGTTTGTTTTAGGAGCTGTTTAAGATATATTTCATCAAATTAGCTTCAGGGAAGGGGAGTTGGAACCACTGAATCCTCGGAATTAGAGACTTAACGGTTTTGCTAATTCTCCCACTTACTAAAAGCTAGCAATTCTTTAGTTTCCATCACTGAGCTAGCTGGGAGCTGGGATCTGCAAGAGCTCGGTGAATACCAAGCAGGCCCTGGCTTTCCTGGCCTGAGATAGAGGCTCTGAAAGCCTAGGGGATGCAGAGGCCATGTTTCCCAAGGGAGTCTGCTGGGTTTCAGACAGAGGTGCCAGTGTGGAGGATTTCCACAGGGCGTTGCCTGCTCTCAAGAAGGCTGACCCAGAAACATGGCAGGGAGAGATGTTTTGTATTGAAACCCGAAGAACATATCTTGGCAGCCCCCTGAACAGCAAGCTTCAAAGTTTGAGAATTTAGGCAAAACGTGGAAGCCCCAGCCAGCTACAAGCCGAGGGTTCACTTAGTGTGTGAGACACGCTGAAATCTGCTCACGGTTCCCCCACCTTGGATGCTTTATACACATTTTGTTTATAGGCTTTTATACACCACTTCCTCACTGACTTAGAAGCCATTTTCTCCTTTAATGAACAGTCAGCACCCATAGTGAAACCGCAACCAGGAAAGAAAAATGAATTTGGTGGCCTGAAAAACATTAGAAGGGAATCTGAAACATTTTGAAAAATCGACATCAGTCCCACAACAGCATGACTGGGACTTGGATATTTATTTCCACTCAAAACATTTCTGTATGTCTGATATATACACACTATTGTTTTTGACAAAATCAAAACAAAACAAAACATGCATGAAAACTATTAGATAGCAGAGAAAATGCAATTCATCTAAACATCAACTGAGGTCAGTTGGGATGAGGCTTAGGACTCCCCGTGAGGTGCCCGCTCCAGACTCGGGCCTGGTCCTCCGCCGAAAATAAATCATCATCATACTTTGGTAAGGAATCCTCAACTCTTTGGCTGTTGGGCATCTTGCTAGGAGTTGGGGCAGGGTGCTACTTCTCTGAAGGAGACAGAAAAGGGGCAGAGATGGTAGAAGGAGCTTGGGGGGCCCTTGCGTTCCCTGAGGCTAAGGCAGGACACTCCAGCATACCCAGGACATCTCTATCTGGCATTCAGCAACCTCAGCCTCCACAAAGGAAGCCAGGCAGGGCCCAGGGTCTCTTGGGCTCTGCTGGAGCCGGTCAGACATGGCCTCAGAAGGAGCACAGTGGCAGGGCCCCTGGTGGAGCCGGTGGGCGGTGGAGAGAGTGAAGAGAGGGGAACTTCTGCTTCTCTCTACTTGGTCTAGAGCAGAGAAGGGGCTGAGGATCTGAAGGGCCTCCTTCCTAGCCCTCCTGACTGTTGACTGGTGGGGGAGACGAGACTTCACCTCTCCCTGTGGTGGTCCATTACCGTAATTCAAGAAAGACAGACAAGTTGACACCTTTGCCTACCTGGACAGGAAAGCCATATTTACAGTCTGAAGGTAGGACACCCCCCTTCCTGGCTCACTCCCTTATCCTCCCCCCAGATATTTCCCCCTCCTCCTAGTGCAGCCCAGCCGCAAAGCCAACTAGCAGCTCTCCTCACCAGAGCTCAGCTCTGGGGGTCCAGTTGCAGAGTGAAGGGCTCTGCATTGGGCATGTGTGAGGAGATGGAAGAAGGAGGGGGATTTTACCAGTCTGTTCTGGAAGCTGCAGTTTGCTGTGGAGCCCCAGCCTCCCTCATCCCATCCACGGGAAGGACGTATCCAATCCATTCAGCCCAGCCAGCCGGAGGGGTCAGTCCAGCCGGACTCTGAGGTGTCTCTGGAGTTTGGCCACCATGCCCTTACTCCCTTTTCCTCCTGAAGTCTGAAGGGCTAGGGTGGCTATTGTCCTCCCAAAACAGCCAGGGCATACAGGAGGGGGACGGCGCCCTTTCCTTCCTCCAAAGTCGAGATTCTGGCTTTGCCACAAGAGACTTTGGCTGCAAAGAGACAAAATTGTGCCCTCAGCCCTTTCTAATCTGCCCGGGAGTTCTACCTAAGTTCAATTCCACTCTGTGCTGTAGTTAGGTGCCTGCTAGATGCAGAGAGGGCTGGGGAGGGTGGGGGGGGGGGGAGAAGACTAACCAGGTGGAAGCAGAAATCCAAGTACAAGGACACTAGAGTGAGCCCTGGGTATAATAATGTCCCAGCTGAGTTAGGACAGATGACTCCAGACCCCCATTCTGGAAGCCTCAAGGCCAAGGTTGTGCTGCAACGTCTGCAGGCTTCTCTGAGAAAGGGGAAAGGGTGGATGCTCAACCGGCCAGGTCTCCAAACATATCTCCTGCAGGCTTCTGGAGCTGCTGTCTGAGCGGGAGGGTACCTGGAACCAGCGGAGAAGGAGCAGAAGGAAAAGGCCTATCCCCTCACTTCCTTCACGCCAGGCCTCGGTGAAAAAAGGCGGGCCCAGCCCGGCCTGGCCGGGGCCACACTGGGAGCTAGTATAGCGCCAGCGCTTGCTCGCGCAGCACCGCGCGCTTCTTCTTCATACGCCGGTTCTGGAACCAGATTTTGACTTGCTGGTCGCTGAGGTTCAGCCTATTGGACAATTCCTTGCGCTTCTGCCGGTTGATGAATTCGTTGAGAAGGAATTCGTTCTCCAGCTCCGCAATCTGCTGCTTAGTGTAGGGTTTCCGCTTCTTGCGGGCCCTCCCCGGGGCCGCCCCCCACGGCAGGCCTGCAACACAGCCCCAGCCCAAGTCAGCCCGGCCCGCTCCCGGTTGCATGCCCGCCCCTGGCGGCTCCCTCCCTCTACACACTCTCCCCTGCACCCCACCTCCCACCCCGGCCCGGGGAGCGTTGCTCGCGGAGCGTGGCCACCCTTTACCGTCGGGCAGCGAAGGTTGCAGGCAGGAGGCGACGCCCGCCGCCTGCACTGTCATGTTCAAGTTGAGCGGGCCCTTGGTCTCGTCCTTGAATCCGGAGGAGCAGGGTGTCCCCTCGAGAAGGGCCGAAGAGCCCGGCGCGACGCGGCCCACACCCGCGTAGTCGTACTTGACCGCTTTGAGAGCAGCGGCCGCGGGGGCCAGGCTAGACTCCGGGATGAAGGGAGGCCGCGCACGGCCACGCTCCTCCGGCCCGGTCGCCGCGTCGGGAGTATAAAACTTGGCCTGTTCTTCGGATCCGTCCTTGGCGCCCAGGGGCTGCAGGCCGAGAGGCCCAGAGCCAGCCAGGTAGGGCTGGGAAAAGCTGCCGAAGGTGGTGGCACCGGCAGGCTGCGCTGGGGCGCAGGAGGCGGGCGTGGTGGCCCAGGGCAGCGCGCCGCGCGGGTATGAGATGGAGGGAAGGGCGGCCAACTGGCCGCCATTCGGCCGCAGGTTGGAAAAGTAGAAGGAGTCGGGCGACTGTAGATTCAGAAGCGAGCCCACATAGCCCGCTCTGTAGAGACTGCGCTCACACATCTCCAACAAAGGGCTTGGGCTGCTCTTGCAGCAGTATTTAGTTACAACCGGGAATAAGAGGACAGGCTCAGACGATTGGACGAAACTTTGCCTGCAGGTTCTTCAAAGCCGGTCATTTCAGCACCGCCTACATCCCCCG
>NW_020175831.1:3691166-3692380 GCF_003031525.2 Neophocaena asiaeorientalis asiaeorientalis | reverse complement strand
TTATGATAACACCCGCAATATTCGATAGCGAATGACTAGGCTGCCAAGCAGAGCTAAGGCATGTTGAGCAAAGGTGAAGCCTCTTCGAGTTTCCAGGCTGATTTCAGCAGCTGGGGACATTGGGCATCGGGTGCATTTGCCTCAAGGTCCCTTGGGGTCCTTCTTGGTCTTCACTGGCTTTGCACTCCCATTTTCCGCTGGCTGCATGGGCCAGGCTTGCTTCTACCAGCTTTAACTCGCAGCTGAGGCCTTTTCCAGTACGGTGCACTCCTTGGCTTGTCCAGAGAGCCCTTGGTCTGATGGGGCCATTAACTCTGTCGCTAGGCCTGAGCAAAGCTACTCCTACCCCGTCCCTCCCCACCTCATCCCTCTGGACTGGACTCTGCACGCATGATCTGGCAGTGAAGACCCAGCGCTGCCTGAGCCCTAGGTCCCCGGTCGCAGGCATAGTTTGCTGATAAAAGAGGAATGCATCACAAATTCTGCCTAAGTTTGGCACCCAGGAAGGAGGATTCACATCACTTCTGGTGTGCTTCTCCATGGTCCAGGCTTCTGCTCCTAAGAAAGTCACCATCCAGGTCCATGGAGAATGCTGGCCTGGGGACCCAGACAGCTTGATTGGCCAGTCGTGGCCAAAGGCTACATTCTTTTAATCGCCAGCAGTCACCTTGGAGACTGCAGCCCTTCAAACCAGAACTCCAAGGTGTTAATCCACTCCGTGACGTGCAGGACGAGCTCCCCTGATCTGATGTGGAAGAACAGAAAAGCCAGAGCCACCGGCCGGGAACAGCGGGGCACACCGAGGCAGCGGACTAGCAGCGTTCCTCTGCTCAGCGCCTCCAGGGGCGCACGGGCCGCTGGCGGGTTCGGAGGTCTGGCGAACAGGGTGGCGGGCGGCAGCGCTCCCTCGCTGGGAGCAATGTGGCAGTCCCCGTGACGGCTCCTCCCGGAGGGTTAAGGATCCTCCTTTCCTGCCTCCGGTCCCAAGACCCCTAGCTACCCCGTGACTGGCGCCCGCCCCAGCCTGCAGCCCGCCTCGCTGTCCCCGAGCCAAGCTGGAATTGGTTAGACCGCCAGCTCCCGCACGGAGACCACACAGGCGCCGCCGGAGGGCAAGGCTGACCAGCGCGCTGCGACTTCATTGTGTGAGTTATGGCGACCAACTGGGCGGCTCTGGGGAACGCAATCGGCCTCTTCTTCTTGCTCTAGGGCGA
>NW_020175831.1:3690194-3690642 GCF_003031525.2 Neophocaena asiaeorientalis asiaeorientalis | reverse complement strand
CAGAAACAGAGACGTATTCCATTCCCTGTCCTTTCATGGGGGGCGGGAGGGGCGCGGGGTGTAGGCGCAAGCTGCAACCTCAGTTCCTAGGGACTTAGGGAACCTAGGCTCTCATTTTGGGAAACTCGCCCTGTTTTCGAGGAGCTACAGCCTCCCTAGGTCTGAAAGCTCCAGCTCCAACGGGTCCCTGCAGTCTTCTCTCTTCCTACCTCAGTACTATACAACGATTCTCCGGTATTGCCAGGTCCAGGTGTGTCTTCTTCGGACATTTTGGCAGCCGCATAGCTGCGGTTTGCCCTATGGGACTAGAGATGTAAAGGAATTAAAAGAGAAATAGAAAAGACTAGAACAACTAGACTCCCTTTCTCTGGCTCAGATGATGCCCAGCCGCCCCACCTCATCGCCTGGGTTTATAATTTCCAAGGTCCAGCAGACAAAGTTGTCACAC
>NW_020175831.1:3685437-3689999 GCF_003031525.2 Neophocaena asiaeorientalis asiaeorientalis | reverse complement strand
AAGGAGGGAGGGAGGGAGGGAGGGAGGAGGGAGGCTTTGCTGGTGAGTTGGAGAATGGGAAAAGAGGATTTGGTTGCGGAGCTTAACGGCGAGCTCTGCCAATGCCGCTGACTGCCCAGGAGATGGCGAGCGAGCTCCACGCCTGGTGAGGCGCCGCCGCATGGTCAAGATCAACAGTGAAGGGCGGCGCAGCCGGCCTGGGGTCGCTAGCTCGTGCGGTCAAGGCCCGCTGTCAGGCGCGGCCGAGCGTCTCGGAAAGCCGGAGATCGTAGCTGCAAAGCTGGCCGGGACAGCGGAGTCAGACGGACCCAGCGGGCTGCCAGAGACTGGAAAGCGTCGTGGCCGCCCCTTTGTGTGGCAGTACGTCCCGGATCCGAAGCCTCCTTCGCCTCTTGAATCACGCGTAGACGCACCTGCCTTGATCCTCCACCGGCGGCGCTCGTAACCTTCCAGGTTTTGGAGGCGCTCTTCCTGCGGCCTTTCAGTCTCCACCCGAAGCAAAGGCCTCTCCCTGAAGCTCCCTTCGCCTCGCGGGCCTCCCTATCAGCCCTCCGACCACCGACCGGCTCCGCTCCTCCCTCCTCAATTCAGAATATAAAAGGAATGCACATAAATAACAAAGTCTTCATCTGTTATTGATTTAGCCGTCAATTCAAATTCCACTGGAGAGCGTTTGAGCGCAGTTTTAATCTTCAGCAAACCTCCCGTTTCTCTTAGGCGGGGAAAACTGACTGGCAGACTACAGATGAAAGGAAAACCTCGAGGCAATCCTGCCTATCCACGTCAGGAAACCTGAGAAATGGACCTGGGAAATAGGATGCGGCCCTGGAGTCTGGAATTTACAAAAAAGAAGGCGGGGGGGTGGGGGGAACGATGGAGAAGAAGGGGAAACAGGCCCGTTTCAAATGAAAACACGCCTTGTGAGAAAAAGAGAGAAAATGTTAGTATCTCTTCCCGAAGTGGAAGGTTGGGACGGTGTGGCCCCATTTTCAGGGGTAATTTCTTCTTGAAAGATTGAATCGTGGTCACTTTTGCTTTTCTGTCTCCCTATCTGCCTGTCTCAATTAAAACGAAGTTGCCTGCTCGAAGTCGGTTGCAAGATAAGAAAGAAATCAAGCCGAGGAGGAGAAAACGAAAGTAGCTCCGAACCTTGGGTCTCTGAGCCTTCTCTGGCAGATCCATAGGGGAATCCTCCCGCCAGAAGAGTTTACATATCGTGTGGGGTTTTACACAACTGTATTTAACTCACATACCAAAAGTTAGCAGCCATTGAATTCATCGCGCCCGGTCGCTAACAACGACGAGGCATCCAGCTTCTCAGCGGCCATTTCCCTGAGTGGCAAAAAGCCCTCAGAAAGAAAGTTAGTAATGCCTAAAAATTGCGTCTAGAGGTTTAGGGTGTATAATTATGGTTTCAGTCTTCAACTGCTGTGTGCAGGCTGCCGGGAGAAGGCGATAAGGGATAAGCCTGAAATGTTTCTTTTTCAGAAGTAGAATTTAATTGGGAATTTTTTTTTTGAGCTGGTCTGGTAAAAAATATAATTTTAGACACCACAAATTATATGCTAATTTAAAGTTATCACTATTTATCTTAAAGGCACAGGAAAAGGAGAGGGAAGGGGTGATGGAAGTGGAGAGCCTGGAGGTTTTACAGACCAGAACTGGTGTTGAGTTTCCTTCATCTATAGGGAATCCCATAGCATTCAGGATAACAAGATTTTATAATAAATAAGACCACTTTCTAGAGGCAACACAAGCTTGGAAAAAGAAAACAAATGTATAAAGACTCAGAAGAAACAAGAGAGTTCTGTTTATTTGCATCTCCCTAGGAGTTAAAAAGTGATTTTTAAATGCCTGAAGCACTGCCCATGTATCTCAGCTCACAGACATTGCATCTACAAAAATAATCTCTCAGTTGTATAAATATGCAGCACTTTAGAAGTAGTTATTTATCATCACTTTCAGAAACATCTTTTTTTTCTTCCTGGACTTCAGAGCTCCACATTTGTTAGATGTCTTAAAGCTCCACGAGAGCCCAATACATTTGTTCAGACAGTCAAGTTCTTCGCTGGGTTCTGGATAAAAGTTCCCACCCATGGCCACACTGATTCAAGCCTCCTTCGGGGAACTGAGGAGAGGGTCTCAATTCTAGTCCCACAGACTGGAGGCCAAGGAGAGGGGATGCATTTATACCATCCGTGGGTCACTCTGCCAATTGCAGCCATTTAAATATCTGCATCTAGAGAAATGAAGGCATCATGAGGACACATTATTTCCAAATAAAAGATTATAAAAGCACACATCTACAAGGTGTATTAAACACAAACAATTACAACAGCAAGTGAGAGACCCAAAGTCAGAAAGATTGTCTTCACTCCAATATTGATACAAACCCTATTTAATAAGGTAGCTGCTTTTAAAGCCATCACAGTCCCTCCAGCCTCCTATTTGTAGACTTTCCCAGTGACCCTAGAACACTGCTTGCCCAGAGCTGTTTCCATTTGTTGAGAGCTAATGATTCAATTACCCAATCACAGGATATGAATGACTGCAAATCATTCTGCCCTAATGGATTATGAAGATAAGAAATGCTGGAAACAGGCATAAAAAGTGATTTAAAAAAATAAAACCCTAAAATCAAAATGGCACTTCTGAAATTCATTTGGGAGGATTATTTAAAAATACTTCAAGTCCTTTATACTGGCCTGGAGGGAGAAACAGAACATTAAAAAGTCATAAAAAATAAACCTAGACAAGAGCAAAATAAAAAATAAACAAGTAAGAAACAGAACTACGAAATCAGGTTGGGCAGCAAGAGGTTTTAGAGCCAGATAAGGGGAAGAGAGAAAAACAATTCACAAAATTTGCCATTACTGGCACGGGAATGGGGGAATTAAATACATATTCAAGTCTTTCCAAAGGTCTTTTGGAGGCAAGTGGAAGCATTTAAACTCTCTGTGGCCAATCTGGCCCACATCAGGAGACAGTATCTTTGAGCTTGGAGACGATTTTCTTGTCTTTCACTCTTCGGTTCTGAAACCAAATGGTCACTTGTCTCTCGGATAGGTTCGTGGCAGCGGAGATCCTCCGCCGCTTGTCCTTGTTAATGAACTTGTTAATGGCATACTCGTTCTCCAGTTCTTTGAGCTGCAGTTTGGTGTAGGGCACCCTCTTCTTCCTCCCCCGACGGTAGACACACATGTCTGGCTGATTTAGAGCCACATCCCCTGGTATAAAAAAACAGCACAGGAAAAATTAGACCGGGATATCTGGAGCACCCAGCTGGGGACTGTGTGTGTAGACTTGGAGGGGGTACAGAGAATGAAGAAAGACAGGCTGTTTACACTTTATTATTATTTACACAGACATATTATTTACATGTTATTAAAGAAAGATTATTTACACTTCAAAGTGAAGGCCAGTATGATGGATCATCATGGTTTCTCAAACCGGCATCTTAACAAGCCTGAGATTTTATGGTGTAGTTGCTGGGGACTCTCATAAGGACAGTTTCTGCAAATGCTGGTTACAAACACACAAACATACTCAGACTTAAAAAGAAATATCTAGGCTGTTTATTCAAACTTTGACTTTTCGTGTTCCTGCGTTTGGAGCTTGTGAGCTCTTGGAAGCTTTAGTGGTCACTCTGGGTTATTCATGTCCTTGAAAAGTGGGGCTCAACTCCGTGACACCTCTTTGGGGAGGAGGGGCCAAGGCCTGAGCAAAGGGCAGCAAAGACCTTCAACTTTAGGAGAAAAATAGGCCTAAGCCCGCACACAGGCAGAAAAGGGCTGTGAGAGAGGCAATTTAAATCAAAGGATGAATTTACAGATTTCACACAAACTGGACCGACTGTTCCACTGAGTTAACCATGGTTGGGGGGAGGAGGATAGGTGCCCAACTCCCAAGCAGGGGCATAGACTCCCAGTCCATTCTTTTCCTTCTTTTCTCTCTTCCTCTCCCTCCCTCCCTGCATCTCTCCCTCTTGTCCTTCCCCTTTTCCCAACGTCCCTACCTGGGAAGGATGATTTCCAAAAGTGGGAGCCCTGTGGCTGGTCCTTGGCGCAGTACACCTGGCTGTTCCACCCGTTGGCCAGCGTCCAGGACTGGTAGCCCTCCATGGAGATGTATGCTTCGTGCCGAGGCTCCCCGGAGCCGAAGGTAGACACCATGTCGATGTAGCCGGGCACATGCTGGTAGGGGCTCGTGTAGCCCTGGTAGAAGGACACCTCCTTGGCTCGCGCGGGCACCTCGTTGGCCGGTACGCTGCTGCTTGCCAGGCCCGACACGTCCATGTACTTCTCCACCGGGAAGCCTCCCAGCGAGGCGTGCGGCGACGACTTGAGAGCATTCTGCTGTAAGCCCACGCCGTGCGACATGCGGCAGCTATAGTAGCCGTTACCGAAGTGGTAGCCGTAGCCCAGGGCCGGGGCGCCCGGGGGCGCTGCAGCGGCCGCGCCGGGCGCCGAGCACTCTTTGGCGGAGGAAGCCTCCGGGCGCGCCGCGACCACAGCCGAAGATGACGACGACGAGGCAGAACCCGCGCGCTCAGAGGTCCCCGG
>NW_020175831.1:3681410-3685277 GCF_003031525.2 Neophocaena asiaeorientalis asiaeorientalis | reverse complement strand
GAGCTGCACAGCTAAATGAGGAAGGACAGGGATGATCAGAATAATGTGAAAACAGACTGATTTTTGATCCTGTTGTTTAATTTCTCGGATTAGCTGACCTAGACCCCAAACCCGAGGAAGCTAATTTTCTCTACCTTGCGTATTGCTACGGGGCAAAGGCATTTAACGCGTGTTCTCCCGGACGATCCTCCGAATTAAGACCAATTGGAGCAGACCCCCCCTCCCCCAATACGCACACACCGTCCACCCGGAAAATGCCCACGAAGCCGCCCTTGGGGCGGGGGACAGAGACTTACAAATAAATCAAGCGGATGAAAAGACCCGTCCTCGGCGCGGCGAACCAGAGGATCTGCCCCAGCGAAAAAAGTCCGAACGCCTGGTCCACGCTATTCGCCTCTACACTCAGGCCAGCTGGGAGTTGCGCTCCCGAGCTGGGCTCCCCAGCCCTGGCGCAGCCTCCCCGGGTCCGCAGAAAGACCCTCTGAAGGACGCCGGGAGAAAGCCACTCTGCCGCCCTCCAGGAAATTTCTGCGCCTCGCCCAGCAGCCGAACTGCCTCTTGCATTTTGCAGACACCACCCACCCCCTCCCGTTACTCACACCAATTAATTGAAAACTTCACTTTCCCAGGGACCTTTGTTTCGTTTTCTTTTCCAAGCTGCCAACTGCAGAGAAGTGAGAGGGGCAAATTAAGAGGGTGTTTTTCCCAAGCAAATTTGGGGCTCGTGATGGGAGCAGCCCAGAGCAACAGGGTCTGACTTCGAGGGGGTAGGGTGGGCTCCGGGCAGTCCCGCCAGGGTTTAGGGATCACAACCCTGAGCCCTCTTCATCCCTTCCATTCCTCAGCCACAGAACCCCAGTCCATCATCCTCCATCTTAGACATTAGCGGGGAGCCTATGTGAGTTCTGCGGCAACTCTCAGGCTCCACTTTAGCAGCAACATTAGATCTAATGAGCCGACAGTACTGGGGTGGGTGGGAGAGCCCTCAGAGTGAGCCCATTTCGTTCTGTAGCAGCAACACCCCAGTCCAGCCCACCTCCAAGAAAATCACTCCCCTGAGCCTGTGATTGATGAAGCCAGCTTGTCACCTAGCCCCACTGTTCCTGGACCAAGACAGGACCTGGATGGGGCAACTAAAAGAGCAAGGGAGGTCCTCTTGGACCTGGCCCGTCATCGCAGGGTGGGCTGCTGGTGTTGGGAGTGTTGACACGCAAAACGCAGTATAAAAGGCTCAAATAAAGGGGAAAGTTATGAGAGGGGTGCTGGAAAGGAAAAGCAGGAGAATTTGTTTGACCTTTTTGAAGTCCTAGACATGTTCATGATCAATTAAAGACGGGAGGGGCCTAAACCTCTGCAGAAAATTGCAGAGAATCGAAGTTTGCTAGTAAGAACAATTTCGGCTACTTGAGAGAAGGCAGAAGTTAGCAAGAGAAGCTGGATTTGTTTGTTTGTTTGTTTTTTTAAATGCCAGTCAGAGCCAGATGACAGGGTTGCTGACTTTTTGGAAGAGTTTGGCTGGGTTCTCTTTACCCAACAATTTCAGTACCAAACCAGTCATGGGATGCCGCCCCCTGAAATGCTCTTATTTTTCCTTTGTATCCCCTTCTTTTTCTCAGAGAGGGAAAACATGGAGATACTTAAAAAAATGTTTTTTCTGTTACCTCAAATAAATTTGTTGAAATATTTCTAAGACATAACTGGAACCAACAAACTTTCAGTCTCTCAAAACTAAATATCTCTGTGATTTTGTGCCCTGGAATTTCTGCTCCATTTTCTATCTGATAAATATATTTTAATGACTGATTATATGCTAAAAAAAATGAAGAAAGTGAAATTAAGATAGGAAGGAAGAACTTGTCAAGTTTTGCTGATTTCGGACAGCCCTTCACTTTTGGCTTAATTTTCCATGCAGCAAATTAAGTTGTGCAGGACTGGAAGCAAAGTCTGAATTAATGCTCTCGTTGAAAGACACTTCTCAATGGTGGCCTTGCCTCCAGTTTCCTTGCGGAACTCTGGCAAGACTTGGAGCTTCTCTACCCATCCTAGCAGGTATTCAGAGACCAGGGAAGTTTTGAACAGTAAGGAGCATAGCCTCTTGCTATTCTGCAGCTGAACCTTCTTCCAGTACAGCCTTCTAGGTCCTGGCCCTGGGGGAGGGGATTCCCCTTAGGAAAGAGACTCTGACTGGACCCTATGAGGGCCCCTAAACCTGGCATCCCAGGGAAGCTGCTGCTATTGGATCATAGGGCAGTGGTTGAGTACCAGGCAAAGTCAGGGCTGCTCTGTTTATGAACTAAGACGACACATAGTTTACAAGCTGGGGGTGGTAGGTAGTGGAGGAATTTTGGGGCTGAATTTGCAGGAACATTTCATTTAGCTTGTATACCCTGTATCCAAGCTGATTTTAGGTTTAAACTTCACGGGAATAACTTTCTTTAGCTGGCCAGGAGCACAGACTGAACGCTGTGTGTGGGTGGATAGGTGTATTATGTTGGGGCTTTAACAACAGAAATACTCTTTGTTAAATGAAAGTCTTTGCAAACAAAAATATCCCCCAAAACTGATGTGTTGTTATTCAGTGATTTTTGCCATCTTTCCTGATTTTGGTGAGAAACTCAAGGTGGCCCTTCATTGCCCAAAGTCCTACTCTACCAGAGAGAATCAGGTCACCTCTGCTCTCCCCTCCCATCACTTGCTCCTTTCCCTCCTTTGCCTGCCCAAGCACCCTTTTTGGGAACTGATGATATTCTGTAAGTCACATCCTCTCTTTTCCTCCTTGTAGCTGATCTTTCAAATCATGTCCCTGTCCTGGGTTGGGGAAGGGGTAGATGCAGGCTACGATTTAGATGTATTGAAGAACGTAAGTTCCTCTGCTTGCCAAAACAGAAATGAGCTCAATTAACCACCTAATCGGTGGCCATTAGGGCGAGAACAATAGCCGGGTCCTAACAGAATGGGGTCCTGGGGACTCCTTTGAAAGTGTTTTCCTTGATGGCCACAGCAGAAAGTGCAGGACACCACTCTAATTAACTTGAAAGAAGCCCAAACTTCAGTTTAGAAATAAAGTCTTAATTCCAAAGTAAAGTCCAGCAGAACTGGCTGGACAGTGCTCTTAACCAAGTCTGTCAACTTTGGCGCTAATTTTCCCTCTGCAGGCAATACCCAATTTCACTCAGGCTGGAGATATCAAAAGGATTAAAAAAAACAGAAAACCCGGGGTGAAGAAAGGGGTCTCTAGCAAGAGCCAGACAGCGGCATCCTGAGTTTAGGCACTTTCTGTGTCTGAGATGTATTCCATTTGGATTTAACAGCACAATTAGGCTTCATTAAATGTAAATTGTTTGCAACAACAAAAAACCTCTTCAAACCGAAGCGTTATTTGGTGAAATCAGGTTTACCTCCCGCAGGGCGGTGAGCCCTTGTTTGGGATGGAGAGAACTCCTACAGTCCTGGCGGGAATTAAACACAGCGAGAGTCTTCCCTCTCAAAGAAGCACTAATCTCACTGCGAAGGGGGAGCCGGAGGGTGGGTGCAGAGCCCGAGGACCCGGGTAACTTGCTGTTTTTTTCGCAAAACAAAAGATGGGACAGAAAACCATCTTCCATTGTTTTGTCCGACAACTCAAGGTGTGGGGTTATCCTCGGAATACTTCTCTAGCAGCATCATTGTTAACTGAAGTCCAGTAAGTGCTTACTCTGTCGGCCCTTTGAGATGAAAGAAAATAAATGTCTCTCTCTCTCTCCCTCTCTCTCTCTCTCTGTCTCACCCCCACCCACATTCCGCAAAGCCCCACTGTCTCGGTGGGAAATCCAGCTGTGGTCACCGGCAGCAGGAAGGGATGAAGCTTAGGGAAATGCTTAACCACGA
>NW_020175831.1:3679389-3681253 GCF_003031525.2 Neophocaena asiaeorientalis asiaeorientalis | reverse complement strand
AAAGGAAGCGGAGGAGTAAGTGGTCCGGCTTAGCTTCCCGGCTGGGCGGCGCGCAGTTCCCCAGGCTCGGCGCTAGATGTCCCTGCAAGTTTTCCTGTCGTGTCGAGGGCGCACGAGCTTCAGACAGGCAGCGAGTCCGGGGTAGCCCCGGAGTCCAGGGACGAAGTACCCTCCCAGACCCCACCCAAGGCGGTCCTGGTGGGCGCGGGATTGTAGGGGAAAGGAGCAGGAGAAATAGAAGCAGCCCAAGAGGCCCGGAGGAGACGGCGCGAGGCCGGACTGCCGAGGGATGGCAGCAAAAAGTTGCCAGTACAGAGTTTTCCCTGCAGTCGCCAGACCCGCATCTTCCCTTATAAACCGAAACCTCCAAGCCGTGGGGACCGCACTCAGCCTAAAGAAAACATACCCGGTGTTCGCTGCCCGGGTTCTAGCCGTCCTGCTGTCCCGCCGCACTCGGCGGCCCCAGTCCTCGAGCGAGATTGCGTCCGGCTGCGGGCCTGCGGGTTTCGCGCCCCGTTGGCCCGGAGCCTTCCTCGCCGAAGGCAGGAGCCAGGCCCCGGCGGTTGCGGGGCTCAGCGACAGCTCCGGCTCTACCGCCGCTCCTCCGCTCGGGCAGCCTGGACAAATTTTTACAACCTTCAGTCGAAGGCCAAAAGTGTTTACCACTTCACCTCGGAGGACCCGCCGCTGCTCAAGAAACAAATATTTAGTCTGGAGGCCTAACAACAAAAACAAATTTAGGCCTCTTTCATGTAATTCCTCCTTTGGAGTAAAAAGTGCTTTTCAGCCCTTCTGGAGAAAGCCCTTTCCGAACCTTCACCCCCAACGCATCTTAAAAATTCCTGCCAAACCACGCGGGCATGGGTTGACTTTTTTCTTTTTTGAATGAGTCTTGTGCCTTGGTAGTGAGTAGGAGGTTTTGGTGGCCTGGAGGCTGCGTCTGAAAACCAGGGACTTTTGACAGGTGGTTCCCAGTCTCAGCCTGGACATTCCGGGAGAGGTGCAAGGTTTGGGCATTTCAATAATGAACCCCAACAGAACCGTGTCAGTCTTCTCACTACTTCTATGCAGACTCAATGTTTTTGAGTATTTAAAGAAGACATATGCAAAATAAAAGAACCAACAATAAATGCTGCCCAGAGCTTTAAAATACCATATAGTTTGGATATTATTACAGATAACTTAAATCACAAGCAATTTCTCTAATCTCTGTGTAGAAGCTTTCTTATCTCTGAAAAAGGGATAATAATAGAATGATTTCTAGAGTTGCTCTGAGCATTAGAGAAGCTAATATATGTAAAAAAGCACTTGTAATTTCAGAGTTAAAGCTCTATATAGGTGGGCCAATATTACTACTACTAGTAAATGTGGAATCTACATAAATTAAGGGACATTAAATATTGTAATGGAATGTTCACCGTCTCCCATGAAACATTGTCTGCTAAACGCAGTTCAGTGAAAAATTATGGGTGTCTTTTAGTGTGAGTAGTTTTCCTGACATGGTCTCGAACATACTTTTCATGATAAATGTGCTAGAATACGCAATATTAGTGTTATTTAAAAGGTGCAAAATAGTTTTGGAAACCACTAATGAATGAAGGTGTCGCCGAGAAATGGTGTTTTCCCTTTTCAACAGACTGAGGTCCGGTTTGCCACAGGTTTTGGCACGAGGGCCGAGGGGTCCCCGAGGAAGGCAGGAAGCTGGAGACCCACCCGCGGGGTGAAGGAGGAAGGGGCTGCCGTCAGCACCCCCGCCCCCAGCGGCGGCTCCTGCGATTGAAAGCAGCTCACAGCCGCCGAAACCGCGAGGAAAACAGACGGGGGCGCCAAACGACAGCAATAAAGGCATCCGCGACTTCCGCTT
>NW_020175831.1:3673614-3679174 GCF_003031525.2 Neophocaena asiaeorientalis asiaeorientalis | reverse complement strand
AGCCTGGACCGAAGTGTCCCATTAAGTCCCCAAAGCTAAGTGGGACTAGGGGGTACCCTTCCCAAGTTCCTGGGACAGCAACCCCCCTCCGCTGGGCGCGGCCTTGCAGGGATGGTGGAACTGGGCACTTGGACTGTGGAAGGAGAGGGAAGGAGAGGTGGGATCATCCGCAAGGCTGAGCTCTGACCACGTTAATGGCCGGAAAGCCGGCTCGAGAAGGGCTCATAGTGCTCGGAGTCGGGTGGCCTCTGGGGCAGGGGCGGAGGTGGACCCGGGTGATGTCCTCCTCTGAGCTCCCGACGCCCATTATGCGTCCCACATCTCACCTCTCCAGTCACCAGGTGCCTATCCAGCTTTCCATTTCTCACCTTGGGGGGGAATTCCGTTTTATTACCTTAAAGAGGCGGAATTGATTTTCGAAGCAGAGCTCGCGTTGTTGAAATAAGTGGGTGCCAAGGGGAACAGGAGGGAAACTTTTGGCATTGACTCTGTATATAAATATACTTCACACCTCGCCTCCCCTTAACATTCCTGACGCGCCCTCAACGGGTCCAAAGTTAAAAGGAAAGCGCCAACAGAGAGATGGGCAAATAGATCTCGGGTTTGCCCCTAACACACCCCCGATGTGCTGGGTGTGGCGGCAGGGAGGAAAGGGGGGGCCCTGGGTTGGGGTCTGGGTTGGCGGTGCAAGACCCGAGACCAGCGCCCAGATTGCCAGGGTCTCTCGGCAGCTTCGGAAGCTCGCAGGCCGACCTCTGGGTCCCGTCTCTATCCGCCCTTGTTCCTGTCGGTGGCCGTAGATCTCTCCCCTTGGGCAGCTGGTGGGTGGACCCGCACAGCTCGTTGGGGGTCAGAGCATCGTGGGGCGCAAGCGAGGGAGGAGACGTGCAACGGCCTTGAGTGAAGATTGATCTTCGTTAAAATGGTTGCCACCAGCGTCATTATGACCATCAAAGTTATCGCCAAGAGGCTCAGCCGCCAAGCTCAGGTCGGGAGGAGCAGCAGCAAGGCTAGTCCGCGATTTTTCGCTCCCAGACTCAGCGCAGGGAAGATCTGGGGCCACAGGTAAGAGGCTGGGGTCGGGGAGAGGAGGAAGGGAGAAGGAAGAAGAGCAGAGTGGGGAAGAGAGGGCTGGGGGATGGTAGGGGAAGGAAACTAAGTCTCTTCTTTCCGATCCTTGACCTCGAAACCCGGCAACTTTGCCACAAATTATTCGATTTGAGGAGGGAGGGGGAAAGCTGGCAACGTAAAAATGGATTTGGGGCGGCCCATATGGCGCTGTAAATTGCGACTGTGTTTAAAGTTAGCTGTTGCATTCTGCTATGAAATCGTCCAGCCGAGTTCACTTCCCCCAGGGAAAATGCGTAGGCGAGAAGCCTATCCATCAGCAGGATTATAAAAGTAAAAAACCTAGGACTTCAAGTTCAGAACTCACTCTGCAAACGGTATTAAAAAATCAGAGAGGACCTAATGATTTCCGTTTGGAGGCGCGGGCCCAACGCACCTCCCCAGCCACGTAGCACTAAAGTGCTTTCAAAACTCTGAGATTCTCTCTCTCTCTGTCTCTCCTTTTTTCTCTCTCTCTCTGTCTCTCCCTCCTGGGTGGGAGGAGAGTAGCCAGGCTGAGGCGAAGAAGTGGGGAGAGAGAGAACGCGGCGTCCTATTTGTTAAATAAAATACATATTTGGTTCTGAAATTCGAAAGATAAGTAATCCAGACAGGAGCGCAAGGTCTTCTCCTTAGCAACTCTTCCTACATCCTCCCCCTGTCCCCCCCCCCTTACCCTCCTCCCGCTTGTAAATGTTAAAAACAAACAAACAAAACTTCCCGACGATCTACTCTGGAAAATCAAAGCATTATCTATTATTTAACACGTATCTGTGTCCGAGGAAAAATGAGGAAGGCGCTGCATGATTAGGACCTAAGGGGCAACCCAGCAAACTGAGAGCGTAATGATGCCCCTAAATGAAGGGGGAAATGTGCCGCTGCGCGCTCTATTAATCAGACTGTCAATTTCACCCCCGAGGCCAAACCCCCGGGCGAGCAGAACCCGCTCTGAGCGGGCAAAGGACCGGGAGCCTTCCTCCTCACTTCTTGTCTCTTCTCGCCTCCTACCTGGATCTATTTGTCTGCTCTGAAGCCGCCTTCATTACCCACTGACAGGAGCGTGTATTTATTTGCTTATAAACCTGTTACAATAAATGATTATTCGAACGGCGTCATTCGTACCTTAATGACGAGGGAGCGCTACTTTTTGATGAATGACATCTCGGGCTCGGAAGGATGTATGGGTCATTTTGACCAGTCATTCCCTCGCTGTGGCATCCCACAATTTTTCCGCCTCCCTCCAAAAGAGATAATAATATTTAGAGGCGCTCGCTGGGGCTGAATGAAAATTAGCCCTAGGCGCAGCCCATCATTAGGACGGGACAGCCGGGCCACTGTGACATTTTTTAGAAAGCTGAGATGATGGAAAGAATAAGAAAAGAGATGATTCTGATGGAGAGAGGGCTGCACAGCCCCACAGCCGGCAAAAGGTTCTCCAATTTGTCCGACTCGGCTGGCAATGCTGTGCTCGAGGCCCTGGAAAATTCGCAGCACCCGGCTCGCCTCAGCCCGCGCCTGCCGTCCGCCCCCCTGCACAGCGCTCTGGGAGACCTCCCTGCCAAGGGCAAATTCGAAATAGATACTTTGTTCAACCTGCAGCACCCGGGCAGCGAAAGCACCGTCTCCTCCGAAATCGCGTCCGCAGCGGAGGGCCGAAAAAAGCCGGGTCATTATTCAGAGGCGGCAGCCGAGGCGGACATGAGCAGCGACGTGGAGGTGGGCTGCTCGGCGCTGCGCTCGCCCGGCGGCCTCGGCGCCGCACCGCTCAAGGAAAACAATGGCAAAGGTAATCGCGCCGCCCGCGACGCGCTCTCCAGTCCCATCCTCTCTGTTCCTCCGCTGCCCCGCCGGCCGTTCTTGGTGCCTTTGCCCCTCTCCGACCCTCTGCAGCGAGCTGCACAGAGCTGGTTCAGGCGGGGGCGGGACGCAGGCGTGGAATCGTGCCCTCCGGCTCAGCTCCTTGAGCCTCCCAGAGAGCCGCAGGCCTGGGGCCTGCCCTCGCTCCTGAGTCCGAGAAAACGTTTCTGCGTGCGGGTCTAAACGCCCGTGCGAGCCAACCTACCCCTAGCTGTCCACTGAGTCGCGCTGGGGGAAGGCTGCCCAGGGCAGCTGCTCCGAACTCCGCGGCCTCTGAGCCCCAAGGCCGAGTGGAGGGGGGCATTCTAAGTCGAAGGGAGCCTCGCTAGGAGCCTCGCTGGGCGCCTCTGGGAGACCCTCTTGGGTCAGCGGCAGAGAGTTGAAAAGTAGAGTCCACCCCCAAATGGTTCCTGTTTGAGCTACTGCTGTCTTTCCAATCTTAAAATATTTTAAACCAAATCCCAAAAACTGTCAAAGGTTAGAGGCCGTACAGAAAGCTGACCTGCGGTCTCCAGATCTTGGCAAATCCAGAGCTTCTCAAACTGAGTCTAGATGTAGACATTTTCCCTTGGCCAATTTTCCTCCTGAGTTGAAAATTTCCTTTTATTAAAACAAAACACCCCCCCCCGCATTGAGTTCCTATTATTTGGTTATGAAGAACTCCCCAAACTTTATTGATTCCATTAACGGCAGCAATTTGTAAGCATGACAGATCCCATCAATTCAGGCAGCGCCTCGTCTTCCTCTCGCGGCTTCCCCCATCCTCGTGCAGCCCCAGCGCGGAGATCTTGGTCCTACAGTGACTCATGCGTTGTCGGCCGTTTGTTTGCCAGGGTTCGCGGAGAGTGGCTCAGCCGCGGGCACCACGACGTCTGCGTCGGGCTCTGGCCTCGGCAGCCTGCATGGAGGCGGCGGCGGCGGCGGCGGCGCGGGCGCAGCGCTGGTCGGCTCCGGCTCTGGCGCGGATCAGGTGCGGCGCTACCGCACGGCGTTCACCCGCGAACAGATCGCGCGCCTGGAGAAGGAGTTCTACCGGGAGAACTATGTGTCGCGGCCCCGCCGGTGCGAGCTGGCCGCTGCGCTCAACCTTCCCGAAACCACCATCAAGGTATTGATTCCAGCATGCGCCTGTTCTAGCCTCCTCCAGGGTGTCTGGGTTGATTTTTGTTTCTCCTTTCTGGGTGGCTAGATTTAGCTGAGGGCCTGAAAACCCGCGGGGAGAGTCACCAAAGGAACTGGCCTATTTATTTCTCAGCTGCCGTATCCGAAGGGTTGGCCGGCCTGGCTGACCTGGGAAGCCCCCGAATGGCACAGCCCATGCCTCAAACGCTCTCCTCAGCTCAGCGCCTGCCCAGGTGCCCGTAGCCCATGTCCTTGGCCTCACTTTCCCCTCGGCGGCAAAGCCGTCTGGTCTTTGTTCCTCTGGCACGAACCAAGGGTGAAACTTTCCATTTGCTCTTGATCTTGGAGATTTATTTTCCACATAAATCGTTACAATAAGGAGAAAGGATACTGTATTTTAAAAAATCGATTAGGTTGAGAAAGTTTTGTAAACATTTTTTCTCCTGGGCAAAGGGAAAAACGCAACCTCCTAGGGGGAGCAACGAAATTGTCCTTATTTACATATCTTTAGGTGATTAATTTTATTATACGTCCAGGAGAGATAGCTGGGAGGCTGGGCGATCCTCACGGAGGATCTGGCACTCTAGAAAAAGAAAAGAGGAAACTCCACGGTATAGGGGAGGAGTGTGAAAGTCTCCCTTCGGTTTGGTCAGGCTTTCTTTAATTTAGAGTTGTGACGAATGATGTCTTCATTAGATACCGTGTGGGGAAGGGTAGAAAAGTCTCTTTCCCAGTTTAAGAGGATGTTGCTCCCGCCACTCATTTGAAGCAAAAGATTCCAACAAAACCATCCCTTCAATATCAGAACCGGACCCGTGCCAATCGGGACAATTCCTTGCAGCTCAGAGGACTCAAGACCTCGCGCGGCGACTTTTTAGAAAAGCTGCCGCGGCAGCTTCTCGTCAAAGGAGGCCTAGAATCCCCGTGCAAATCCTGGTATTGAGAGACGGGTGCTTGGCGAGGCCGGGCACCGGTGGGTGGCGGGAAAGGGAGGAAAGTTTGGGTTGGGACGAGAAACGCAGCCCAAAGCTACAGAGCAGAAGCCCGAGGACCCGCAGCAATTGGACAGAGGGAAGAAGACTCTGTTCGCTTAAGAGGGTGTGCCTACGGCGCTCCGCACTGCCGCCCACACTGTCCCAGCTGGAAGAGGAGAGGGGACTCGGGGCTGGGCCCGGTCGGAGGGGCGTAGGCCAGGCTATTCGGAGGTCCGGGAGGGGCGGAGAGGCGCGGGGCTGGGGCTGGAGCCTCGGGGCGCTCCCTAACTGGGCTGCGGCGCGGCTCTCCCCGCAGGTGTGGTTCCAGAACCGGCGCATGAAGGACAAGCGGCAGCGCCTGGCCATGTCGTGGCCGCACCCGGCCGACCCCAGCTTCTACACCTACATGATGACGCACGCGGCCGCCACCGGAAGCCTGCCCTACCCCTTCCACTCGCACGTGCCGCTGCACTACTACCCGCACGTGGGTGTCACGGCTG
>NW_020175831.1:3670301-3673136 GCF_003031525.2 Neophocaena asiaeorientalis asiaeorientalis | reverse complement strand
GGTGGCGGCGGAGGCGGCGGGGGTGGCAGCGGCGGCGGCGGCGCTGGGGCCGCCGGGGGCTCGGACTTCGGCTGCAGCGCCGCAGCGCCACGCCCCGAGAGCGGCTTCCTGCCCTACTCAGCCGCTGTGCTTAGCAAGACCGCCGTGAGCCCGCCGGACCAGAGGGACGAGGCGCCGCTCACCAGATAACTACGTCGCCGCCGCCAGGGGGCCGCGCCCGCCGCTCGGAGTGTGCCCGGGAGTCCCCTGAGCGCCCCCCGTGCCCCCTGTGCGCCCACGTGCCCTCTACGCTCTGCCCGCTGCTGAGGCTGTCGCCAGGGGGCGCCCCAGCGCGGGAGGCCTAAGGGAACATGTCCCAAATTGGGGGTACGAGCCGGCACGAAAGCTCGGCGTGCTTCCCCTCAAATTATTTCTATTTTTGTATCTGCTACCCAGCCACCTCCCCTTCTCTAAGTATGTTTCCCGCCGCCCAGACCCCGCATTTTTGCCTCTGTCCCGAGCTCTTGGTCTCCCCAAGACAATCTCCTCGCCCCTAAACTAATTCTCTGGGGTCTCGGGTCCTGGCTTAAGCCGTCAGGCCTGGTTACTCGGCTGAGCCACGTGGCCAGAAGCAAGGAGAACCACAACAAAGAGAAGGGAATGGTGTGCGCTAATGCTTTGTGCGGGAGAGAAATCCACCCCCGATGTTCCTGCTGCTTCTCTGTTTCTTCCATCCATTCTTTTCTTTAAACGAGGGTGAGAGGAGGTAGCAGTTTTTCTCTCATCCTGAGCTTGTTAGGGGCCCTATCCGAGGACAGCGGAAGAATGGAGGTCTGAGAAGACGGCCTAGAGGGCGGATGGAGAGCGCGGGCGGCTGCGGGTGTGTGTGTGTGTGAGATTGTTTACTGCGTGCGCGGGACAAGGATGGTGGGGCTGCGGCCGCCGTCCCCGGAATGGACAAAGCCCCAAAGCCGAGATGGGAAGGGGCGGCGGTCTTGCCGCCTGTCTCTCGGCCCACAGCCCTTCTCTCTTCTCATCAGAGGTTTGGGATGGAGGCGTCTTGCATATTTTATGCAAAAAGTAATGGCTAATGAGATTGCCACAGCCAGGCCAGGAAAGGAAAGGGAAACGAAAAGATGGGGAGGGCAAGACTGACAGATTGCTGTAGTATTTGAAGAAGCGTTTTCAGCTCAGTTTTCCAAGGATTGGGTTCCACTCCATCTGGGAAATACTTGAATTTCTAGATCTATATTATCCTGAAGCA
Organism: Neophocaena asiaeorientalis asiaeorientalis; assembly: GCF_003031525.2. Classification (NCBI taxonomy): domain Eukaryota; kingdom Metazoa; phylum Chordata; class Mammalia; order Artiodactyla; family Phocoenidae; genus Neophocaena; species Neophocaena asiaeorientalis. The sequence goes on along the minus strand of NW_020175831.1, from coordinate 3,671,893 downwards.
TTTCCTTAGACACTTTTCTAAGTTCGAACTCTTCCCCTCACCCCCTTCCCTCCTCGCTCTCCTTTTCCTCGGATAAAATGGTTCTTGGCTTATTTCTCACGCATGTCTATTGCACCTTCGCCTCTGCAAAGCCACCGCTGGGTTGTTGAGACCCGCTCTGCCAACCCCAGCTACTGGAGGGGTTTCCTTGAACTTGAAGAAAGGCACATCAAAACCCACCCGTGTTAACTGCCACGTCAATTTTGATGCTAATAATGTGCAGATTATGACGAAAATTGCCAATCATGCTCTCTGATGGACCTCCTTTGAATGTGGAATTGGAGAAAAGTTCCCCGCACGGAGACCTGCTGTCAAGTACTAACAACCCGCTAAGGGAAGTCATTAGGAGAGACGGATAAGAGACTCGGTACATAAAACATTGTTCTTGGTGCATAGAATGTATGTTATTTAATGTTATCTCTGTTACCTGAAGTGATTTCGCAGAAGAAAGCCACGTTCTTATCATCTCAATTGCCAATTTTCATTTTGGTAACTTGGACGCCCTGGGTAGACTTTTCTCTAAGTTGATATTCCACCAATGTGAGCAGCCTCATTAAATCAAGCCCAGATATTTCCATAATGCTCCCTGCAGAGCCACTTCGCTCCTCACATAATGAGCTTTTCTGAAGAGCCCTAAAATAACTTGCTAGTGCATGTTTAGACCCAGCGAAGTGGGTATGTGTGTGTATTTAAATGTGGGTGCTACCTACATATTCGTGTATGTGTGTGTATATATATGTATATATACATACATATATAGATATCTGGTCTCTTAAACATATACATATGTAAGAGATGCACCCACATCCATATAAACCCATTGGCACTCTTTTCTGTGATTTATTTCAAATTCATGTTCTGACATATTTGTGTTAAAGACACGATATAAAAAATTTATTTCCTAAAAATAGGCTTTCAGGAAACTTTTGAAAGAATTCACTTTACAGGGGAAATTATTATTTTCATCAAATGGAAAATATTTCAAGGGGAAACAGTATTTTCCCTGGGATCTATTAAAATATTCCCGTAAAATATTAGAGAACTTTCCAATGAAATAGCAATGATCTAAACCTCAACTTTCTGTATTCTTTTTTCCTTTAAAGCGATGAGACTACTTACATTAAAAATTGATTATACCAGCTCTTACTGCGTTTACATTAAAATATTAATATATAATTTAATGCTAAATAAAATAAACCAAAATATGGTACCCTTTTATCAGCTTTACCTTTGTAGATTGTTAATGTCTTTTCTTATGATCAGCTATCAGATGTATATAAGTACTTTAGGCAATAATGTTTACACTTCCCTCCAAGATATATATTATTGATGAGAACGCTGGTTGGTAAAATTAACATAAATTCATCTTATGTTAGGTCCATTGGATCTGGTTATTATATTAAAACAAAACTGTAAATAAAGTCTTCATGCTTTAAATATTGCTGGCTGTATGAACTCACTGTAAGATATTTTACAAATGTGCAATAATTATAAAGCTTTGTATATTATGTTATTTATTGTGTTTAGTCATGTAAAATAAATGTTATTTAAAT
>NW_020175831.1:3647000-3667638 GCF_003031525.2 Neophocaena asiaeorientalis asiaeorientalis | reverse complement strand
GGCCTGAGCCCAGAAACCCTGGAGAACACTGTAGGGCTCACATCATCTTTTGTCCATTAATGTTCTGAGCAATGGTTTGGTCAGAAGTGGGGATCCACTTTCAAGTGGAGAAGAGGGCATAAAGCCCTGCAGTGGTCATGGAAAGCCAGCATCTTTTCCTCCTCTCTTCTCCACCTAGGGCTGGTTATGTAATTTGTGGTCCCAATACAAAAAGAACATGTGGGTTCCTTGTTCAAAAGTTATTAGAAATTTCAAGACAGAGACAACAAAACATTAAAGGATCCTGTGACTGTACAGATCCCTGCCCTGTCCCCACCCCTCTCAGATGGAGGGAATCCCCTCTAGCTTAAGTAACTTGTCCCCAGGAATGATTGGCTTGGAAGTAGAGTGGGAGAAATCTAGTGGGTTCTGGCTCCTGGGGGCACCTCCCTCTCTTCGGTGATCCTTTGGCCTGGTACTTTTCTTTCCTCAGAGTCCTCCTCACCCCTGCTCCTTTGACCTAAGGTCTGGGCCCAAAGCTCTTCATTAAGGTTTCTTGAACCATTCCTGGGGGTGGGGAGGGAGGGCCCTCCTGCCTTCAGACTTCCTTTACACTGATGGCAGAGCCCCCAGCCACCACACCATTTCCTGTCTTAGGAAGACCAGGGTCAAGGTGAGATAAGAGAGACCCAGGAAGGGAAGGGAAAAGGGAGTAGTCCAGTTTGCAAGTGGGAAAAGGGGCACACTGGTTTTCTGGGGTTCAAATCCAGAGCAGACCCTTTGGAGTGAATCGGGTGTCCTCCGGAGCCTTGTCGGGGAAGATGGCAGTTGGGGGCCCTGGCTTTCCTAGGGCACGGGGTAAGCTTGCTGTGAAAATACTTTTTATAGATTCCCCCACCCCACCCTGATCTTATTGTAATAAATACGTCCTCAGGCATTATTTACAAGCTCACATAATTTACCTATGCTATTTGGCAAAGCAACTTCGCAAAAGAAAGTGAATGAATAAATACTTCATAACTGCTGGTAGAGCAGACTGGGTCCTGTAATGAAGAAAAGATTTATGTCACCTTATTTTAGCCCAAATAGCAGCAGCCTCAGCTTGTCTCAGCCCAGTGCTTCTATTTAAATGTTACTTTCATATATTATGTGGCATTAATTTAACTATAGCTCATTAAGGCAGAATGAAATGGTTAAATTAACTTATCAACCCATAATGATGATGAATGAGGTATTAATTCAGATACAAGCTGGGCAATTTGCAAGTTTACGCATTCTGATGGTTCTCAAATAACATTTTGAATAGCGGGTCAGCGCCTCAATCAATTACATAAGCATGTAAAGTCGGTCTCTCGGAAAAAAATTCTTTTTCATGCATATGCATTAAAACATGTTCCCAATTATCCTCGGAAATTGCCTTCATTGGATTAAGCAGCAGCTTTGGACGCGGGTTCTGATCTTCCCTGGGCTTTTATTAAAGCTCTGAGCAGCTTTGGCAATAACAGAACGGATGGCTGTTTGTTTAAAGAGTGTTTACCAAAGAAAGGGGCCGGTCGGTTGATAAACACGGACCCATCTCCTTGGGAGAATTTGCTAGGAATCGCCTCCTAGCCCAGTGGCCGGGGAGAGACCTGTCACCGAAGACACCGACCCCGGGGTTCGGCTTTTCCGGCCCCAAATTAGTCGCCGCCTCAAAGCCAACCTTGGGCGCAGGCTGTGTTCGCAGAGGAACGCGGTGCCCCTGCGTGGCCCAGCGTTCGCCCTCTCAGAGAGACTTGGACGGGGACTAGGAGGGTAAACCTGGCCGCCCCCAGCTACCCTCAGTTCCTCCAAGCCAGACTAGGAGGTGATTTACTTATTCCTGGGACGAGGATTGCCTGCAGGGGGATTTACTGAGCCCTTTGGCGCGAACTGAGTCGAGACGGTGACCCCGCTGTGTCCACCCCATGCCAAAACTGTTGGGGAACCTCGGGAGATCTCCTGCTAGGTTTGGCAGCTTTGGGGGTGGGGTGGGGGCTGGAGTCTAGCCTAGGTTCCACCCTTGAGTAGAAACTGCGGTAGGGCAGGGCTTGGCCTCAGATTTCTAAATCCAATCTCTCTCCCCTCTCCCTACGCAAGCAGCGCTGGTTTGCCGACCCTGATCTCGAGGCCTGACTCAAGTTCTCTCAGACAACAAAATCAGAGCCCCTGGGCAGAAGGCTTTGCGGGAGAAGCACGAGGGATTAAAACGGGTGTTCCACTGGGGCCTCGTTACATTCCATCCCCTCACCACCATTTTTTTTTTTTTTTTAATCTTGGGCGGTTAACATTAGGCGCTTTCCATTTTTCAGGTACTGTCAAAAGCACTTTTCACATACTAACTCATTTAATTCTCACCCCACTCTTACGAGATAGTTTCTCTTATTATATTCATTTTACTGGGCTGCGTGATGAACACTTTTCTAAGTGGCAGACCAGAGTTCAGACCCGCGCTGCTCGGATCCTGTTTCTGATCTCAGCCACTGGACTAAGCTGTCCCAGAGGCTAGGCCTCAAAGAGGGGTGTGTGAGGGTACGCGGGCAGCTCCATACAAGAGAGCTGCCCTCCGTAATGGGGCGGGGGACGTCATGGGGCAGATCTGCTTTGGCGTTGACCAAACAAGAAGGAAGGACCCTAGCCTTCTTGAGCCGGCAGAAACCTGCGGCTCCGGGTACAGGGCCCGCAGAGGCGGTCTCGGGTGAGGAGGCCTATCCCTCACCACTCACGACCCCATTGGGGGGTCTATCCCAGGCAGGCCTTTTCCTTCTGTGGGCGGGTCCGCTTGGTGGAGGGCTGCCGGGATCGCCACTTTGAATCCACGAACTTCTGCTTTCTCAGGTTCAGCCCTGGCAGGGCGCTCTGCCCGGGGGACTCCGCGGCCGGGAGATGCCCACTCGGACATTCTCCGCTTCGTTTCGCACACCGAGCAGGAGGACCAGGCGAGAAGGCAGCTAAGGGTGGCCCGGGGTTTCTGCGAGGGCAGCCGGGGTCGGGGAGTAAAGCCCAGCGCTGGGGAAGACAGCTCCGCAGGGGCGGGGTCTCCAAACCTGCTGCAGGGGTTGGGGGCGGGGGTGACGCCCAGCTGGGTCTCGCTCCTCCCTACTCTCCCCGAGAGGGAGACGGAGCCTCTGGAGGAGGAGCCACGAGTGGTTCGCCGCCGCCGGCGCTAACCTAGGGAAACGTTGTTCCTGCGGTTTCCAAATGGGTTCGAACGAGGAGCCAAGCTAGGGGACGCGAATGAGACCGGGATGAGGGGAAAAAAGCTTCAAGGCTGCAGTCTCCGCAGCGACAGCTTGCACTTGGCCTTCAGCTGTATGACCCCCCTCTCCCATTCATTCCGCCAAGGCTTGTCACCCCCCTGCTGACTGTCCCAGTCACCTGGGGCGGGGGCTGGTGCCTTGTAAAAGTTGATCACCACCACTCAGATGCCTGAGCCCAGGAATTGTGAGGGGCAGGCAACGTCTGTCTAGCTCCAGGACAGGCTACCTCTGATTGCATTGCGGACAGAGCTCTGCTGGCCCAATTGCAGGAGGTTCCCAGGGGAAAGTGAAGTGACCAGTTCAGGAAAGTGCTCAGGGGGCTCCCAGCCCCACCCACCTCCTCCCTGACCACCAGGCTGTCCAGAGAGAGGCCATGTGGAAGTTAGGTCCAGAGGGTCATTTAGGAACACCCCAATCAGCTTCTCGGGCCCCCCAACTCCTATTCACCCTGGGGTTATCCTCTGCCACCTCACCTTCTTTGATTTCTTCCTCTCCTCACCTCAGAGACTCCTGTGTTCTCCTCCCTTGGACTTGGATGTCCAGGCAGGGCAAGTGTTGGGTTCTTAGCTTGGGATCTGCACAGAACAGAAGCTCAGTAAATGTTGACTGAACAAATGAATAAATGATGGGGATGGAGAAGAGGCCAAAGGCTCCTGAAGCACCCAGGGCTGCTAATGGGAGGGATTGGGGGGGTTGGTGGCGAGTAAAGTCTGGGTCAGGAAACATCTGCCTTAACTGTCACCCTTAATCGGAGGGCAAGGGATGGAGGGGCTCCCCAGAGGCAGTGACTTACACTCAGGGTTCAGTTGGGTGTGGTCCCCAACTGCGGTGCTGTGAGGGGGGTTTCGAAGGGATTGGGGGTTGAGGGGCACTGGGCTTTCCTCTGGGCCTGGTTCTCCCCACATCTACCATCCAGAGCCCCAAATTCTCTGCAGCCTTCAATCCGTCAAGAAACAACCTTCTACCCACTCCCTTCCTGTCCTGAAATGTAAAAGAAATGGTCTGGAGATTGCACAGGGCTTGTTGTCCCAGGAGGTCTCCAGATGAGAGAAAATGGGATGAGGGGGTAGAGGACAGAGGTTTCCTAGAAATATGACCAGCATTCCAAGCAGAGAAAAGAGACTTAGGCACATGGAGTTGAAAGACCTGGACGCAGAGAGTAACAGTAACAGATTGATGATGAAGTAGCTCTGAGGTCAGGTGGGGACAGCATCAGACTCAGGTACCCTAAGGCCCAAGGTAGGTCCAGGGTTGGGGATAAGGCTGGACAGAGCTGCAATCTGAAGATAGGTCTCTCAGGCAGCGGGCTCCAGGTCTTGTGGGGAGTGGCTCCTGGGGGCAGGGGTGGGGGAGGGAAGGGAGGATAAGGTTTGGGGGTGGACAGCTATTCTGGGCCTTGTCACCTGCAAGCCTCCCAACCTAAGGGCACTGTGGGGAAATCTTGCAGACTCAGGTACTAACTGGCCTTCTCCTCCCACTGCTGATACTCCCCAAAAGTGAGAGGTTGTAGAGCCTAGTGGTTTGAATTCCCCCCTCTGTCACTCATTGGTGGTATGACCACAGGCAAGTTACTGGTCCTTTTTGTGCCTTAATTTTCTCATCCACAGAATAGGGATAGTCCTATTGTAATGGATTGTTGGGAAGATTGAGTTAATATGTGTAAAGCTCACACTAGACTAGGTAGGGCCTGTCATTGGAGTAAGTTCTGTGTGTTAGTCGTTTCCGTTAATAGGAAGGAGTGGGGAGTCTGTGGACCCGGACTTAATCCCTCCTTTGGCCACCCTTCCTTGCCCACTGCTCTTTGAGCTTCCAAGCCTGAAGCCAATCTGTGGAATGTTCTGCCCAGAGCCTTACCAGGTCCAGGCCTAAGGTCAAGGAAGAAGGATCACCTACTTCTACTGGTGCCTGGGCTGAGTCAGGCAACCAGTAGGATGGGTGGGAGACACTAGGTGCAGCCTGCACTGCTTCCGGAAAAACAAAACAGAAGAAAAAGACCTTATTATGAGCATAACTGTGTCCTGCCTGGGCACCACGCTAGGCATGAGGAAACCGAAGGGAAAACAAGAGGAAAAAGTAAGTCTTTTACTTCATTTAATCCTCACAAGGATGCATTATGAACTATTATTCCTATTTTATAGGTGAGAAAACAGAAGCTGAAAGTGGTTAAGCAACTTGCCCAAGGTTATACAACTAAAACATACAGAGCCAAGATTAGAATCCACATGAGATGAGATGAGTCTGTCACTAGGCTGAGGTCCTCAGCAGAGTTCTGCCTCCCTTGCCTGGCCTTCTCCCTAGCAGAGTCCCTGGAAATGCTTCCTTTCGTTTATTGCTGGGTGACATGGGAGAGCCAAAGGATCAGGGAGCCCAGTGGAGCCCTGCAGGCCACATGCTGCCTCCTTTACCAACAATCTCCACATCCTCTCTAAAATTAAAGCAGTGTGATGTCGGACTCTTCCCGGCTGGAGCTCAGGTAATTGATCTATTAACCTCTCTGCATCTCAGTTTTCTCTTCTGTAAAATGGATATAATATTAGACTTGTTTCATTTGGATTGTTGGAAGGCTTGTTCGAGAAAATAAAGCCTTTTAAAGTTTGCTGGGCACGTAGTCAGTGTTCAGTAAGTGATAGCCATTGTCGTTATTTTTCCTCTCATCCGGGGCGCCTGCAGGCAGGAGGGAAGGCCGGCTGGGCTGGAGATCCGGATTGGGCACTCTCAAGTGTGTGAGACTCTTACGTCTGTTTCCCGTCGGAGCCTCCATTGCTGATTTTGAAATGTACAGGCAGGACTGGGGCTGCGCTTGGTGACCGCACAGGGCGGGTGCGCAAGACCCAGCGGGCTACAGGGGCTTGGGGGCTGCCGGCCTGGCGACACGACAGCTGGATGGGCGGTCGTCCCATCAAGCAAAGCGAAGATATTCTTAAAGCACCCCGGCCCGAGGTGCGGGGTGGGGGTAGGCGGGCCCAAGCTGGGACTAGCGCTGTTCGCCCCGCCTCGGAAGCATCCTGAGAGCCGGCAGAAACGGGCCCCGACTGTCTGCCCTTGGGGTGCCCAATGCGAGTAATCCAAGGGGACCGGTGGGACATGGGGAGAGTTCCAGGTGAGGCAGAGCTGCTGACCCAGGAGGCTGGGGCCACCAGCTGTGCCAGGCAAGTGCAGGTTTAAGCTTCTGGAATCTTCTGTGAAACCTTAGTTTCCCCCAGAGGATTTAGGGACCTCCTTAGGAGACTCCTGAAAGCCTGCAGTCAGACTTGCTCCTGGTTGGCCTTAACGAAGTCCTACCTACAAGCGTCCCCTTAGTAGGTCGCTGGCGTTTATCATGGAGAGTGAACCCAGATGAACCCTGTGCATTAGAAACTTTCATACTTTGAAAATTGAGAAGTGGCAGGCCTCATTTGTGTTCCTGGAGTCCCTGCCGCCTCTTTGGCGGGTGACCGGCAGAACTCTTGACCTCTGCCCTCCACTTGCTGCGCAAACCTGAACTTTCCCCAGCTCGCGGGGGCCCGCGCGGTTTCTGGGAGCTGAGGGACAAAGGGGGCTGGCGAGTGGGGAAAAGATAGAGGCCCAGACCCTCAGAAACGTGGCCCTAAAAGTGGCGAGGTGCCCTGCTGAGAGTCCATTCTCCAACTGGTGCGCGCGGGTCAGGATGCAGGAGCCGGCTTGCGCTGCAAGGGTCTCACATTATCGCGAGGGCAGCGGCGAGGCCAGGCGCCCGGCGCGCGCAGAGCCCTGCCTGATTGTCTCTACCCTTCCCGACCGGCCGAGCCTGGCTCGCCGCAGCCTCGCAGGCCCGGAAGTGGGACAAGACCGCGGGGCCCGACCCTGGTGCTCCCGACGCGAGGAAGGTCCGTCCCTGCTGGCTTCTACTAGCTTCCGGACTCCCGGCGCCGGCGAAAATCACCGAGGGCTTCCCATCCCTCGCACAGCTCTGTCCTTAGGCGTTAGCGGCCTAGTAGGGCCAGAGGATTTTTTTTTTTTTTTTTAAGACAAAGGGAAGGAAAAGAAACTGGGGTTTTGGCCCAGTGGTCACTCCTGGTCCCACAGCCACCTTCGGTTCTGTCTCTCTTTTTCTTTGAAGGAACAGAAGCTAAAAAAGGTCACAGACGCGCGCCTATCCTGTAGCAACCAGGGAATGTCAAGGTTGGGTCCGCAGCCGCGTACTCAGAGGCAGCCGAGGGCTTGTTGGGAGCGGCCCTGGACTTTGCGCCTTTCGCAACTGAATCAGTTGCGCAGCGAGGGTCGGAGGAGCAGTATCGGCCAGTGGCGCCGAGTGAGGATGTGGTCTCGGCAGCGGCCCAGGCAGGGCCGAAAAGGAGCCCCGGGGCAGGGCTGGCCCCGCGACGAGCTGGGCGCAACGTTTTCCCGGTGGTAAACGCGCCAACCTCTGGCCCCGCAGGCCTGGTACCCGTGAACGGGGACTGGCGGTTAGAAAAGCTTTCCCGGGGATGCCCGGAGACATCCGGAGATTTTCTGCGAAGTGTTGGCCCCTCAGACGTTGCTCCAAGGAGAGCGGGGCCTCACGTTTCCAAAGAGCCGGGACACTGGAGGGGTTTTTCTGTAACGCGCCACCGCTTTCTAATGGGCGGACCTGAACGTCACACAGCCCCAAGGGCCTCCGTTTTTGTGGTCGGGCAGATGCGTCCACCTGCGCCTTCCACCGCATGGCAAAGTGTCAGTAGAAGTTGGGACTCTGGCGACGCCCAGGGTCTCCGTCTAGCTGCTTTTCTAAAGTTCATTAGTAAACGAAGACTTGGACTATTGAAACTCAAGTCCCCGAAAGAGCGCCTGCCCCTGGGGTGCGCCCCCTCCCCCTCCGTCTTCCTCCCTCGGCCTTCTGCCCCACCATTAGTGGCGGCGCTAAGATCCTTGTACCAAATCCAGGCCAGCACTACGGAGAGCTCTAGTGAAACAGCATGGGCTTGAGAGGTGCCCCGGGGAACCCCTTGGGCAAGTCTGCAGCTCCCGCCTCCACCTGCATCATTTATTTGCTCTGAGACCTTGGGTAAGTTACTAGACCTTACTTTGTGTCCTTCTCTGTATAATGGGGATAAATAACAGTCCTACCTCAGAGCGGGGGGTGTCCTAAGGATTTCACGAGTTATTTCATGTCACACAAAAAGTAGTGTGGGGCTTGCTTTTAGAAGGCATTCCATAAAGCACACCTCAGCGCAAACCCAAGATCCTCTCTCTCCTACACTAACACACAGGCAGGATGAGACCCAGTGGACTCAGGATCTGTGGATATGAAATGCTGCAGAGGAGTGGGTGCTCAAAAGTAGGCCAGTGGGCTTAAAAATGCCAGGCCTGCTTTGGCTGAAGCGATTTGAGAAAAATTCCTTTCCACTTCCATAACTCAAAGGGCCAGGTTTGCGGTCTTCCCTGGTGGCACAGGGGTTAAGAATCCGCCTGCCAATGCAGGGGACACAGGTTCGAGCCCTGGTCGGGGAAGATCCCACAGGTGGCGGAACAGCTAAGCCCATGCGCCACAACTACTGAGCGTGCGCTCTAGAGCCCGTGCTCCGCAACAAGACAAGCCACCGCAATAAGCCCACGCACTGCAATGAAGAGTAGACCCCGCTCGCAGCAACCAGAGAAAAGCCCATGCGCAGCAATGAAGACCCAACACAGACACACACACACAAAAGTCACAGGTTTGTGCCTTTCAGCTCCCTGTTTGTTGTGAAACCCCTCCTTCCCACCCCCACCCCTGCCTGTCTTAAAAGTTAAGGCAACATTTGCCACTCCCACCTTCCAGAAACCCATTTCCAAGGGCAAAGAATAGCAATGGACAAATTTCTCTTTCTAGATAGCCCAGTGAAAATAATGCGGGCTTAGAAGTAATCTGTCCTCTGACCTCTGCCACTCTACAATGTAGTGGCTTCTACACTCTTTGATTCTTAATCTCCTCATCTGTAAAATGGGGATGATAGTAATAATGCTTCTTTAAAGGATCTTTGTGAACGTTAAAGGAAATAATCTATTTGAAGCATTTTACACTGGCAACCCAGGAGGATAGAGCCAATAATTCACTAAAAACAATAACACCAACAATAACCACCCCCCCACAACAAAACCTAAGCAAAGAGGAGAAACCCCACAAGACATACATTTCCACTACAGACTGATTAGAGCTTATTTTCATTCAGGTTGAGCTCAACAGAAGAAAAGGTTCAACCCAGTTTCAGGGAAGGGGTTCAGGACACTCATATGAGAAGGGACAACTGTGCCCAGTTTGCCACTTTAAAATTCAAGACAGGTCCCCATCAAGCCAAGGCATATTTTTCTGTAAACACATCTTAGTTTCTCCAGTATCAATGTAGGAAATTGTCATGTATTAGAGGAGGGCTGCAGATAAAACACAGTCAAACATTATATAACTGCAGAGTTACTCCAGATATGCTGCAGTGTACTTTTAAAACAGGGAGAAAACCCAGAACTATTTTTTTCTCATGCTGTCAACTATAGAAGTATTGCTTCTCTTTCCCCCACATAAATGTATATCTATTTTTTATTTATATATGTGAAAATTTCCACTTTGTGTGAAGGGTTCTTTAATTAATCAAATCGTTGAACTTTTAAATTCATGGGTTCTATTCAAAATCAGAGATAACAAAGATTTTTTTCTCTGTTCTTCACATAAAAAACCCCAGCAAAGTAGAACTTATCATCTCTAGTTAATTTTGTAAAAGCTATTTAGTTATTCTTTGGGTTGTGCTTTCCATCCTCTTAAAAATATGAACCAATCAATTATATTAGCCATATGGCTTGATCATGACAGCTAATTTCCATTTCATAATGTAATTGTTGTTTAAACACTGACGATTTATTAGTCAAGGTGTTTAGAAAAGTTCTCTCTGGCTCTATGTTTTTAAAATGATGATTGAAATAACTATAAAAACTCAAAGTCATTAAACTATTAGTTTTCATGGTTTTAGATTCTGTGGCTCCTCCACATAAAATATCTCCAAGGAGAATCTTCCATTTGCTCTGTGGTTCTGGAGCTCACAACATGGACATCCAGGGCAGCTTTGTTTTCTTTGCCAGACACAGGCTTTGAACAGAGAGAATTTGATGTAATGGGAGGGGCTCACCGGGCTCCTCAGTTATGTTGGACATGAGTGCTGGTTGGAAAGGCTGTGCAGTCAAGTCACACATTACTGCAAACAAAACATGTCATCCTTCAATGATCTTAATGCTTTGTCCATTAAATGTACTCCGTCACGTAAATGGCATTGTATTTAACTGGTAAACAGATGTTCACCACTATCACCTCAGAATTAGAAAGCTGTGTTTTACGGTTTGCTTTAAGCTCTGGGTTTCTTACTTCCCTGAGTATTTTCCAGAGTCATTTCTGTTTTTTTCCCCTACCCATCTGAGTTTTGGTTCTATTGTGACTTTATTCTTGGTTTAGGGATCAAATGCTCCTGCCATTGTAATACACATCTTATGGGCCGCTACAAACATTCGCATATAATACATTAAAGAAAGATGTAGAAGATAACACTAAAACATGCCATATTTAAGGTAATTTGGCTTTAATACAGTCTGACTTTGAGGGTATGGTTTTAATGACCTGTTCTATATATTCCTTAGTTGAAAATATAAGAAACTCACCTTGTCAGCCTGTCTCCTAGAACAGCGGTCCCCAACCTTTTTGGCACCAGGGACTGGTTTCGTGGAAGACAATTTTTCCACGGACGAGGGGCGGGGTGTTGGATGAAGCTGTAATGCCAGCGATGGGGGGGATGGTTCAGGCGGTAACGTGAGCGATGGGGAGCGATGGGGAGTGATGGGGAGCAGCAGATGGAGCTTTGCTGGCTCACCCGCCGGTCACCTCCTGCTGTGCGACCCAGTTCCTAACAGGCCGCAGACCCATGCTGGGCGTTGGGGACCCCTGTCCTAGAAGATGGGATTTAAATGCCAGATGGATAGCTGGTCTATTAATAGGCAAAAAGATTTGACTGTAAGTCAGCTGAGGAAATGTGAAATATTTTTGTAAGCTACCCTACTCTCAACTAGAAATTTAAAAAACTTACATTAAGGTCATATATTTCCTTATAGTTATTTATCATCTGTTCTTTTTTTTATCATCTATTCTTGATTACATTTTCTGATAAAGACATCCCATTATGGTGTGCCTCATTGAAAGTATTTGTTAAGAGCTTGAGTAGGTTTTGCAGATCTTAGCTCTTAAGAAGAGGTGTTTACCTTGAGGGCCTTCCTTCATCATTGCCTGATTATTGGACCACAGGTGGGTGGATGGGCTTAGCATTAGACCTCTGTTCTCGGAATGATGAACTTGCTACCACTTTATCAAGAGAACTAAGACCCCTTCCCCAAGGGTCTGCTGTATGTGGTACAATAATAATAAGTAATACAATAATTAAGCTGAGAGTGGCTAACAGTGCCTTGTAATAGTAGATGCTCAATCATTATTGAGCATGGGTAGATATCATAGACCTTTCATTTGTTCATGCTATTATTATTTCTTTAATAAACATCATTGAAATATAACATCCATAAAGAAAGTGTATTTATCTGTCCTTCTGTTGTTTGACATTTAAGTTATATCCAGTTTTTGGCTATTTTGAATAATGCTGCTATGAACATTCTTGTATATGTTTCCTGGTGCACATATCTGTGCTTTTCTGGTGAGTATGATACCTAGGATTGGAATTGCTGGGTTATCTTAGGGTTATCATATATTATTATTGATTTCACTTCCTGGTAAGGATTATATCATAATCTTCCAATGGCATCCCATCTAACTCAGGATAAAAGTTAATGGCCTTAAAAAAAAAAAAAAAAAAAGTTAATGGCCTTGGGCTTGCCTGGTGGCGCAGTGGTTGAGAGTCCGCCTGCCGATGCAGGGGACACGGGTTCGTGCCCCGGTCTGGGAAGATCCCACATGCCGCGGAGCGGCTAGGCCCGTGAGCCATGGCCGCTGAGCCTGCGCGTCCGGAGCCTGTGCTCTGCAGCGGGAGAGGCCGCAACAGTGAGAGGTCCGCGGACAGCAAAAAAAAAAAAAAAAAAAAAAAGAGTTAATGGCCTTACAATTACTTGCAGAGCCCTAAACAATTTGGTCCTGACACTAGTCTCTTTCTTGCTGCCTCTACTGCAGCTAAGGTTACCTCCATGCTGTTCATAGAACTTACTAGGCCTGCCTCCCAGTTAGGGCCTTTGCCACTTCTCTTTGCCTGGTAGCTCTTCCTCCAAATATTTGCAAGGTTCCTCCCTTACCTCCCTCACTTGACTCAAATGTCACCTTCTCAGTAAGGCCTTCCCTGACCAGTTAGTTAAAGCTGTAACCCCTCCTTATTACTCTATTACATTCCCTATTATTCTTCTTTGCTTTCTGCTTTTCCATAGCATTGATTTGTTTTTGGTTTCTTCCCACTAGAAAGTAAACTCTACGAAGGCAGCAGTTTTTGTCCATGTGGTTTTTCCTCTTCACTGCTGTATCTGCTGCTATATCAACAGCATGCTAGTTCTAGAAGAGTGCCTGACAAATAAATAGATGCTCAATAAATAGCTATTGGACTAATAAGTCAATGGATGAGAAGAGGAGGCCACGGTGGCCTCAAGCTGCTGTAAAAGAGGCAGAAAATCTGGCTGTTGGTTCCTGCTGTGCCTGTAATTGACTCTGTGACCTTGGGCAAGTCACTGCCAGCTCCCTTGTTTGTCAATGGGGATAATAAACCCTGCCTCTCTCCAGGACTGTTAAGTGGATCGAGATAATGTGGGTGAAAGTGATTTCTGAAGTTTAAAGTCTTTATGAAAGTAGATATTTCCAATTGGCACACAAGAGGCTCCAAGAAAAATGAGTTAAGATGATAAAACAAATAAGGATTGTATACTGAGAGCATAGCTTTCTTTTCCCTCTTGTGTCTTATGAAGGTTAGTGCATGTCATAGTTCAACTGCTTCTTACTAATTGATGTGTTTTTCTTCTGAGTAGAGACTGGACTTTGAGGGGTCCTGCAGGCATCTGAGCCTGAAACCTCCACTCATGGGTAGGGCTAGGAATTCTAAAGAAAATCCAGGTTTAGCTTGAATGATGAGAGCAGTAATAAGTTTGTTCATTTATTGAGTGCTCAATATGCCAGGCAAATGGTGTTTTGCGTCTATTAGCTCATTAATCATCATAATGATTTATGTACATTCCTTTGAGGTACTGCTACTACTCTCTGTTTTACACGTAGGGAAAATGAGGCAGAAAAACATAAAGTAACTTCACCAAGCTTGACAGGTAGGCCAGGATTTGAACCCAAATAGTCAGGTTCAGGGCTGTAGTAAATACCTCTCTGCTCTGCTGCCCAAGTTCTAGTAGCCTTCTGGGTGTCCCTGCTATATTGTAGGATGGCACAAGCTAAGTCCCTGACAGGGGAACTTTCCTTCTTGACAAGCTTACACAAGAGGCCAGGACAGAGTGGGTGCTCTCTAAAGCTGCTGGTGAGAACACTGCTGTATACTGTGTAATTATTTGAATTAGGAAGACAGCCATGTACGAAATTGAAAATAAAAACCATTTGAAACATAGTAATACTTTTCAATGGTATTTGTCAGTGGATTAAGTAATTTGATTGGCAGAAAAAAATTATCATCAAAAATGGTAAGTACAATGGACTGAAACACACCAAATATGTTTAAATATGTGAGTTCATCCTAATAATACAGAAAAAGTCCCAGACTAATTGGTTATCATTGAAGAATGCTAGAGAATTCATTGTTTAAAAAATTGGTAAATAAAGGGAAATAAGAATTTATTCTGTTTTTTTTATATTAATTGTACCACAGGGTAACCAATAGTAGATGGAAAAAGTTTCTTTTTATGGAAATATCTCAACACATAAATGAAGACAGAATAGAATTGGAATATCACCATTTTGCATCCCAAAATGAATGAATGATCTAGGCATTGAGCCTCAACAGTGTTGACATAAGAAAGAGAGACAGACATTATGTGCCTCCTGATGGAAGAACAGAATTCAAATATGAGGTAGTTTTGCTAAAAAAAAATTGAACTGGAATATGATTAAGCTCCTAGATCCAAAGAATAATTTACAGTAAATACAGTGGACAGAGGAATATGTTAAATAATGCATCAGCAAAGTCCAATCTGTGGGAAATTTTGGAAGACAAACAATCCAATTTATTTAACAAAAACATTGCAGAGAATAAAAGAAAAGGAGGGTGAACCTTTGAATTAAAAGATACTCAAAAGACATATTAGCTGATTGTAATATACATACTTATTTGGATCCTGGTTTGAACAGACAAACTGAACAAAATAATTTGTGACAGTGTTCAGACAATTAGAAATTTGCACATTGACTGAATATTTAATGATATTAAAGTACTACTGTTTTAAAAATAAATGTGATAGCATTTTACTTAGGTTTAAAAAGAGTCCTTATGTTTTAGAGATACATACTGAAATACTTATGGATGAAGTGATACGATGTCTGAGATTTGCTTCAAAATAATATGGGAGGAGGGGATAGATGTGTATGGAGATGAAAACAGATTGGCCATGAGCTGATAATTATTGAACTGAGTGATGGGTACATCTAATGCTTTAGTGAATGTATGAAATTCTGCATAATAATAGAATGTTCCAAAGTGCTGGCAGAAACTGAAAAATATATTGTGTTTATTTGACTCTTCTTGTGGCTAAAATGAAAAGGCTTGACAATACCTAGATTGGTGAAGATATGAAGCAATTGGAAATGAAATCTTATGCGTTGCTGGTGGGAATGTAAAATCATATAACCACTTTGGAAAACAGTTTGGCAGTTCTGTATAAAGTTAAACATGTACCTACCCTATGAACCAGCTATCTCATTTCTAGATATTTACCTAAAAGAAATGAAAACATATGTCCATAAACAGATTTAAACAAGAATGTTTGTAGCAGCTTTATTCACAATAGCCAGAAATTAGAAATAACCCAAATATCTATTAACAGGAGAATGGGTAAACAATGTGTGGTATATTTATATAATGGAATACTATTCAGCAATATGTAGGAAAAGACTACTGATAGAAGCAGTAATATGGCTGAATCACACAGACATGATGCTAAAAGACATGAGTAAAAGGAGCCAGACACAGAAGAATCTATAGTGCATTTTTTCTTTTATATGAAGTAGTGATAGAAATCAGAAAAGTGGTTGCCTCTGGGAAGGGGCTTTGACCGAGAAAGGCAGGAGAGATCTTTATTGATGTGGTGGTTACAGGGGTGTATATGTTTGTCAAAATTCATTGACCTGTTTACTTATTATCTGTACGTTTCACTGTGTATAAATTATACTTCCATTTAAAAGTATTAAATAAAAATGAGATCACTAAGTGGTTCAAGCAACCCCTTGTCTGGTATGAGGCATAGAGGCAAAGCTGTCTGTTGTTCTAGCATCTTCAGCCTGGCTCAGGCTCAAAGTTTTGGTTCAGGCTCAAAGTTTTCTTTCTCGGAGTAATTGGTCAACTTGGCCCCCCCAAAACAGTCATTTAACAGTTTGGTTCAGTTCTAGCTGAAGGTCAAAGGCAAGTGATTTTTGGGTATCTCTGTGATCAGCAGAAACTAGACAATGTGAGGCACAAACATTAGAGGTCTGGAGTTGGGAGCCGGAGGCTGGACATTCAGTTCAGCTGTGCTAGTATCTGGCTAGTGTTTGTCTTGCCATGGACAAGGCACATCACTTTTCTGGATCTCAGTTTCTTTCTTCCCCAAATGAAGGAACTGTGTAGAACTGTCCTTGGGGCACCTGTCAGATCTAACATTCTGAGATTCTGTAGAACTTTATCTTTCCTACAGAGCCTTGCCTGGAGTAGTCTAGAAATTCCCAGACTGAACCCAACTTTTTCTCTAAATCTGTTCCTCTTCCTGCATTCTTTTTCTCAGCTTCTCAGTACCACTATTGTACATTCATTCCGTCTGCAGACGTTTATTGAGCCCGTGGTGGGTTCCAGTGACTGCTCAGTGAACAAAGAGGCCAAATCTCTGCCCTGAAGAACCTCATATAGTCTAGTGGGGGGAAATAGATGGTAATATAATTGTATAATGTGTTATAAGAGCTATAGAGAAAGACGTAGCTGGGAAGGAGGATAGGGAATGTTGGTAAGGATGATGTAGTTTTAATAGGGTGGCCAAGAAATACCTCACTTGGGAAGTGACACTAGGTAGATACCTGGAAACTGTCCCTAATCCACCCCTTTTGGACACACCCCGCACCATGCCCAACCATCTTTTGAGCCTTCCAATTTCACCATGTAATAATATTTCTCAACTTAATTTCTTCCCCTAACTACTAACACTCAGGTTCAAGCCCTTATCCTCTCCTCTCTGGATTACTACTGTAGTCTCCTAACTACTCCCTGCCTCCTGTCTTGTCTCCTGAAATAAATTTTCTACAAAGCCATGCCAGAGTTATCTGAAAGACGTATCTGACCAGGTCATTCTCCTGCTTAAGACCCAACAATGGCTCCCTCCTGCCAGCCAGGTAAAGCCCAGATGCCCTTATGAGGCATTTAAGCCTTTTGTGGTCTGGCTCCTAGTGTCCTCTCCAGCCCCATCTCTCACCCATGCTAGCCTTGACAGCTCTGTCCCAAAGTAGAAGTTCCCCCTCCACATACAACACAACACAACACAACACAACACCAGAGTGCTGATATCTCTCTTTACATGCCTGTGTAAGTCCTATTTTTATTTTAAGATCCATTTTATTTATTTTATTTTACATTTTGGCTGTGCCTCACAGCTTGCAGGATCTTAGTTCCTCGACCAGGGATCGAACCTGGGACCACGGCTATGAAAGCGCTGAGCTCTAACCACTGGACTGCCAGGAAATTCCCTTAAGATCCATTTTAGTAATCACTTCCTCCAGATGATTTCCAAATGCTGCATCTTAGCCCACGTTGACTGCGTGCCCCTCCTCTGTGGTCCCATGACACCTTGTATACATCTTTTTTTAAATCACTTTATTTGCCACATTGTTCTAAAATGATCTGGAATGGCTCTGTTTCCCCTACTAGATTATGAACTTCCTGAGCATAGGACCATGTCTTATTCATTTCTGTAATCTTGGCTGCAACCAAACATAAATCAATGACTTCATTTGGGTTCTGATTCTCCCAATCCCTCCCCTTCACTGATCGCAGTAAACCAACCATAATGATTTATGACTTGTGACTGAAAGACAGAGATGGGAAATAGTCCCATTTCAAGGCTGATTTCAACTCAAGTTAATTACCAGAGAGTTACAGATTCTTAGACTTAGGAGAGCAATTCCAGGTAATCTAGTTCCACTACCCACCTGGCACTTGGAGGCCCTTCTTCAACATTTCTACAAGTTGTCGGGTTATGGAGTCCTTCAAGTGTGGTGTAATGGTGCTAGGAGTGTGAGGAAACCTCAGTTCACTGGAGGCTTCCTCTTTCTACCCTCCTTTTTCAGGATGTTCTGTGAGAAAATAATGAAGTAAGAAGTTATTTGTATTAGAACACACGTCTCTACGTACATGTACACACACATACACAGGATACGTTTAAATCTGTAAATTACCTAAGATGATGAACAGAAGGCTATTACCTAAAATGTTAAACATAAGTTAGGGACTGAGATAGTACTCAGAGAGAAGATTATTTGTAATTTGAAGTTAAAACCATCTGTCAAATCAAGAGGTTCAGAGTCAAAAGCCTATGGGTAGGTAGGTAGACTCCATAGATGGATGGCAGGGGACAAGAACCCACCTGGGCAAGGGACTGCCA
This sequence comes from Neophocaena asiaeorientalis asiaeorientalis, assembly GCF_003031525.2. Taxonomy (NCBI): domain Eukaryota; kingdom Metazoa; phylum Chordata; class Mammalia; order Artiodactyla; family Phocoenidae; genus Neophocaena; species Neophocaena asiaeorientalis. The sequence goes on along the minus strand of NW_020175831.1, from coordinate 3,649,618 downwards.
GCTGGAACTGGCACTCTGGGCACCAGTCTAGCTCTACAAGAAGAAGAGGGGACTGAGCTTGAAGCAGAAGCTTCAGGTACCACTTTGTCCCAGAGTTTTGTGAGGTACACCTTACTAACTTATGCATATCCGAGTTGAACTCAATGTGCTCGAGCTGCTTACGCTTGCATTTTACAATTTTACATGAGTGAAGAGGTTCTCTCTCCTTATTTTTTTTTTTTTTTTTGCTTGCTCGTCTTGTAGGAAATAGAGATTTATCTGTGGGTGGGCAGAATAACAAACTCAAATAATTCTTTAAATTCTGTCTTTGCCACTTGTTCTTAATTCTAAGTAGTTTGGGAGTAAAAGCTATTACAAAGAAAGGTATTAAAATGTTTAAAAGTGGAAAACTTACTTTGTCCAGAAGTCGTTCAGTCCATCCTGGTATAGCCTCTTTGGTGGCTATTCCCTTGGTTGAGTTGAAGTCTGTCTTTCTATGGCTTCCACTCATTGACCCTAGTTCTAACCCAGGACCTCATGGAACAAATCCAAATCATCTGTCACATTATGGCCCCTGAATATCCTGAGGCAGTTTGCTTGTGAGATCAGAAGTCACTGAACTCATGAACATTGTGTGCTTAGCACAGTGCTGGCTCATGAGAGCGCCTCATAACTAGTAGTTGTTATTATTTGTTGTACTATCACACTGCCTGGGAACCATTTCTTCCTTCATAAGCCAAGCCGTTTTAGGAAAGTCATTCACTGATGTCATAGAATTAACCAAAACAGAGGTCCCCACTTAATTACATCAATAATTTTACTGTAAATATCAGGCACCAGGGTGCTGGGCAACTGGAGATGTCCTTCCTCTACCCTCCACTACCTGCACCTTACCTTCATTAAGCAGCAAATCATCCTTGAAGACTTGGCTCAAGTTATTTCCTCTTTGAATCTCTTTCCCCCCATCCAAGGAGAAATGACCACTCCATTTCTTCCCTTGATTTGAGACTGAATACTGTCTGTATTTCTTTTTGATTCCCCTCATTGCCCCCCACTACCTAGAATACTGAACTACTCTTAGAATCTGTGGTGTCAAGCAGAATGCCTGGAACACAGCGTGTGATAAATATTTATTAAAGGAATGATAACATTTGGAGGTATCAGGTTATACAATATTTATTCACTCAATATTCATGCCATATTATCTTTACTTAAGTAAAAATACTTTTCCAATCATGTCACTTAGAGATCATTTCACCCACTGCTTACCCACCCACCCACTGGGCCACCAGTCTCTTGCCTCTCTCTTCAGCAATGATGAGGTGGATATCTTTTCCTTGGGGAAGAGAAATCCGTATTTTGTTGCCTTTGCCAGTAACAAAAATGTTGGAGAGCCAGGTGGCAAAGTTGTTGCCATTGGCATCTTTCACAGGAACCACATCAAAAGAACCAATGTGTCTCTCTCTGTTGGTGATCATACCAGTTCTTCCCAGGTTGACACCTCTGGTCACCAGACACAGGGTACCAGTGTCAAACTTGAAGAAGTTGGTGGTTTGCCACTTTCCAAACCAATCTGAATGGTGTTGTTCACTTTGATGAGGGAATCAGGGTAGCAGATTGTGGAAGCATTATGGGTAACCAGATGAGGGATTCCTTTTGTGCCCACAGAGATCTTTCTCACTTTGCACAACTTGTACTTGGCCTTCTTAAGTGTAATACGATGAACAGCTAAGCCACCCTTGGTGTCATAGATCAGATGGAAATTCTCTCAGTCTAGTCAATGCTGATGATGTTCATAAATTCAGCAGAGTAGGTTATATCATTTCGGACCTTGCCATCAATCTTAATGAACTGCTGCATGCAGATCTTTACTTCATCTCCTGTTAGGGCATACTTAAACCTATTCCTTAGGAAAATGATGAGAAGGAGACATTTTCTCAGCTTCTGGAGATTTGTAGATGTACAAGGAGCAAACACACTGACCAGTTTATCCACCATCCAATGCTTTGGAGCTGCTACACTCTTCAGATGCTTCTTGGGACCAAGGTCCATGGCATGAAAAGAGGACCACCTTCTTCCAGTGCATTTATAAAGGAGCTAAGGTAAAAAATTTTTAGAGCTGGCTGGAAATTTTAAAGATTTCTCCATGCCTCATTCCTCCATTTCAGTGGTTCTCAACCTTGACTTCATATTGGAAAGTACTGGGGAGTTTAAAAAACTCCTGAGGACTGAGTCCTACCCACAAAGATTCTCATGTAATTAAAGAATTACATGTGTGTAATTACCTGGAAACCTGGCAGCTTAAAATGGCAACTGATTTATCATGTCTCTGATTCTGACGAGCAGGGCAGGGCTCAGCTGGGGAACTCCTCAGTTCCAAGCGACATTGCTTGAGGTCACTCAGAGGTAATCAGCTGGAGGTTAGGCTGCTCTGGAGGATCAAAGACAGACTCACTCACATGTCTGGCTCCTGCAGGGATTCTTGGACCGTCAGGATCAGCCAGGTCTGTCAACCAGAGCACCTACATGTGGCCTCTCCTGTGAGGGTCTCAAGGCATAGGGCTAGGACAGCCTCCTCCCCTCCTCCTTCTTATTCCTCTGCCTTTCCCTATTCTATTTTTTTTTTTTTTTTTTTTTTT
>NW_020175831.1:3634708-3646972 GCF_003031525.2 Neophocaena asiaeorientalis asiaeorientalis | reverse complement strand
TTTTTTTGGTTCGCGGGCCTCTCACTCTTGTGGCCTCTCCCGTTGCGGAGCACAGGCTCCAGATGCGCAGGCTCAGCGGCCAAGGCTCACGGGCCCAGCCGCTCCGCGGCATGTGGGATCCTCCCAGACCGGGGCACGAACCCGTGTCCCCTGCATCGGCAGGCGGACTCTCAACCACTGCGCCACCAGGGAAGCCCCATTGTGGTTTTGATATACATTTTCCTAATGACTAATGATGCTGAACATTTTTTGATATGCTTATTGGCCATTTGTATATCTTCTTTGGAGAAATGTTAATTCAAGTCTTTTGCCCACTTTTAAATTGAGTTATTTTGTTTTTGTTTTTAAGTTGTATATTTGGACTTCTTACATGCCAGATCATGGTGTTCAGAAAGAGGATTCTAAGAGACCCAGGTGGAAGCTGCAAGACTTCCTATGACTTAGCTTTAGAAGTCCTAGGACCTCACTTCTGTTGTATTTTATAGGTCACACAGGCCATCGAAGTCAGCCCAGATTCCAGGGGAGGGCTAGCAAAAAATGTGTGGCCATCTTTAATCCAACAGAGTACAGTATTAAAATTAACTAAAACAATTCAATTGTTTGAATAGCAATAACAATAATAATTAATGCTGCTGCAACTTTGGATTAATATGGCTTCTTTTCTTCTGAGGTCTTGAAGTGCTTTCACCCATAAAAACCTTCACCATGGGATTTTTACACATTTTAGAGATCTTTAATTATGATATAGAGCACAGTTACTTGATTTTTAAAATCACTTAGCTGATTTGCTTTTATAATGATGGGATGAGGCAGGAGACTTGGGTTTCAATTTTGGCCCTGTCATTAACTGGCTAACTGGCCTCTCTTGGGAGATGAGCTAGATGTCCTTTAACTTCTTTCCTAGCTTGGATACAGTATTGTTTTTAAGAAGGAAGATGAATTGATCAAGAATTAGGATGTAGAAAATGTCTAAGTACAGGGCAGTTTGTTGCCTAGAAATAGTCCCATGTGTCATTTATTCACTATGACAGAGAAGTAACTTCAGCTTAATGACAATTATTATAATAAGATTTAAAAATAATATCAGCAAACGTACATACACAGTTATGATAGGAGCTGAAGGGGGGCTGAAGAAATGTCTTGGAGCCTTGAGGCAGAAGGGCAAGAAGATAAGACATAGAGCAGTTCACAGGTCAGCCAGGTGCAAAGGAACAAGGAATAGGGCTTACTAGATCAAAGTCTTTGTCTAAGAGTGGTATATAGCAAGAAGATCTGCAAACAATGGCTAAGTCCATAAGACAAAATATGCAGCAATAGGGTAGTGTTGGGGTGAGAAGAAAAGGCACCGAGCATTTGTAGTGTGTGTCTTCTATATGCCAAGTGCAGGGCTGGTTGTTTTATATTGAACTCATTTTAAAAAACATTTTATTGAAGTATAGTTGATTTACAGTGTGGTGTTTAGTTTCTACTGTACAGCAAAGTGACTCAGTTTTATATACACATACACACATACATATATATATATTTTTTCGTATTCTTTTCCATTACGGTTTATCACAGTATAGTGAATATAGTTCTTTATGCTACACAGTAGGACCTTGTTGTTTATCCATCCTATATATAATAGTTTACATCTGCTAATCCCAAACTCCCACTCCTTCCCTTCCACATCCCCCCCACCTTTGGCAACCACAGTCTGTTCTCTATGTCTGTGAGTCTGTTTCTGTTTTATAGATAGGTTCATTTGTGTCACATTTTCGATTCCACATATAAGTGATATCATATGGTTTGTCTTTCTCTCTCTGACTTACTTCACTTAGTATGATAATCTACAGATCCATCATGTTGCTGCAAATGGCATTATTTCATTCTTTTTAATGGCTGTATACTGTGCTCATTTGATTTTCACAGGCAACTGCGTGAGTAAGCATTACTTTCCCCTACTTCCTGTTTTACAAATGAGGAAGCTGATGCTCAGCATTCTGCGCATGGTCCCACAGCTAAAGGCCTTGGAGATATCAAAGGTCATGTTTTTCCTGCATCAAGCTGCCTGCAATAAGCCAAGACACCATATTTACAGGAGAACACTGTTTGGAAAAAATTCTTACTAGTAGACGCAGTCTTCCCAACCTTAGAATGTAATCACCATCAGTTTTATAGCTCCTCTTTGAAAGTGAAGAGAATATATCCTCTCAAGCTTGATTTGGAGGATCACTCACTAGCTGTTTCTGATTACTTGCAAAGTTCTCCACTATCATCTGATTACTTCATGTAGAGAAAAATGATCCTTAATGGAAGAGATAATTTTATTAATTTAAGTAAGTTAGTTCTTTTAAAAGTATGAAATTTATGGGTGGATCTCAAGGACATTTGTACTGAGTCTTGAGCAGATGAGTTTCCTGTTCTTCCCCTATGCGGAGAGAACCCCTGCTTTGTATTCATGCAGGATCTCAGGCCCATAGGTTTTCATAGCTCTCCCCTAGGGCAAGGGGCTTTTATTTCTACCCTTTTCCCAGAAGCGGTGGATCTTTGCCTGGGTCCCTGCATGGCAGGCTTTGCTACTCTCTTTCTACCCCTTAGCTTCTCAAAGCCTTTGCTTTATATGAGAGAAGGTTGTGGGGAAGTGGGCTGTGATCAGTGGGAGACGATCATTACCTGCAATACCTGAGCCCCCAAAGGGGACTCTCTCCTTCCTCCTGCTCTTCCCCCAATCTTTCTTGTGATCACCTGGTGGATAAGTGCTTGGGAATAAGTGCAATGTTCCTTGAAGAAGTCTGGGGTTCCCGTTTATTCTAAACTGATACACCAGCCCACATTTGGCCTTTAAGAATTTGTTAAAAGTTTAGCTGTTTTCTTCTTACCTACCTTAATGGTGGCCAATCCTTCCTTCCATGCTGTGCCAAAGGTAAATTTTATATGTTCTCTTTTTTCCTTGGAGGGCTTTTTAACTCTTTGGAATTTAGTTCATTTAGTGGCCTTGTGTACTCAGGTCTCTAATGGATTCAAAATATTATGATTTTGTAGATTGTCTGGGTTTTTCTTGTTCTTAGGGTAAGAGTGATGTTCTCTTGAAGCTTTATAGATCCTAAGCAGAAGTGGAACTCTAGATGGTATTTTAAAAATCCTCTGTATTATGGAAATTTTCAAACATTTAGAGAGGTAGAGAGAAAAGTACTCACCACCCAGCTTCTGCAAGAATTTATCACTGACATTCTTCCATATCAATACTTACACATCTACTTCATTGTTTTTAGTAGCAGAATAGTATCAAAATACTTTAGTTTACATAACCATTTCCACACTGATGGCTAGTTATCTCTAATAATAATATTGCATCAAACATTTTTTCGTACATGTTTCTTTGTGTTCCAGTTTATTATTTGGGATGGATTCCTAAAAGTGAATTCAATGGGTCAAAGGTTATGCATATTTTACATTTTGATAATGTCAAATTATCGTTAAAGAAATCTGTACCAATTATATTCCCACCAAACATTGTATGAGTGGCACCAAAAATCTTTACGTAACTTAAAAATCTGAAGCTACTCACTCTAAAGAAAATGATAAAGCAATTAAGTTTCCAGTTTGATCTTGAAAGACATTCTCACCATAAAAGCCTATTTGTCATTGAAAAAGAAGGAAGTAAATATTGGTCTTTATTCTTTTAGTCTAGTATTTACAGCTGAAGCTATTTGCTATTTAAATGCAATTCACCAAAATTTAGTGCTTACCACATGAACAACACTTCTGTTTTCTATTAGCTCCCTATCCTTTTATATCAGTGACTTTAGTAATGGCTCTGATGATGTAGCTCATAAGTAAAGAATGTGCGTAACTCTTGGCATTAAAGGAAAAGTGGCTAAATGACATTCTGTAGCTTCCAGTTTAAAAAAAGAGAAAAACATCAAACACAGATTTGCTTAAATTCTTATACTTCTGATTATTTTAAATTCTAGCACCTCATATGTAAGTTTTTTTCATTCAAAAATATTTATATTTAGATCCTATAGTATGCAAGTGTATTCTGCTATGTACTGAGAAGAGTAAACATTAGCTATGGTTCCTTTTTCTAAGAACTTTTATACATATACTTATGTATTTTTTTTTTTGTGGTATGCAGACCTCTCACTGTTGTGGCCTCTCCCATTGTGGAGCACAGGCTCCGGACGCGCAGGCTCAGCGGCTATGGCTCACGGGCCCAGCCGCTCCGCGGCACGTGGGATCTTCCCGGACCGGGGCACGAACCCATGTCCCCTGCCATGGCAGGTGGACTCTCAACCACTGCGCCACCAGGGAAGCCCCCTACTTATGTATATTTAGAGGAATCTATCCATCTATTCATCCATCCATCTAGTCATCCACTATTCATTCAATGAACATGTGTCTCTAGTGTCTATTCTGTTGTAATAATGCAGTGGGAACTCAAAGTTGAATAAAAGATGGTCCCTGTCTTTAAGGAAGGACAATCAGTGAGAGAAATAGATGTGCTCATGTCTTACTAGGGGATTAGAGAAGGCTTTCCAAGAGAGGTGGAATTATAGATGTTTGAAGAATATATAGGATTTCAACAGACAGTGTAAGAGACAGATCAGTCCAGGTTGAGGAAATATATGTTGGGCAAAGGCATGAAGGTGCAGAAGTGCATTGGAGAACAGGTTGGAAGGGGAGGTTGAGTGATACAGCAGATGCTGAAATTGAAATTTGAAAGAAGTTGGCTAGGATCAGTTAGGATAAATAGCATCATTGTGGGTAACAATGGTTAGAGAAGAATTTGTGGAGAAGGAGGAAGTACTTCCTAGGCAGACTATAGGGGGAAAAAACACCAGAGAAAACAATATGAGTGTAGCTTTGAGTTGACCAGGAGCCTAGTGTTCTTAGGGGGAAAATGAATGGATATATGTTGGAAACCGGAAGTGCCTAACATTGTATCACCTTCTTTCCTGCTTCAGGGTTTTCACATGGGCTATTTTCTCTGTCAGGAATCCTCTTTACCTATAACAGAGTGCTTTTGGTCGCCATTAATAAAAAACCCAAGACAAATGGACCAGAAGCTGGTTTGGTCTTCAGTTCATAATACTATCAGGGCTCTGTTTCACTGTGATAATTCTGGTTCTTCCCTCTCCTGTGTGTTGGCTTTATTTTCAAGCTGGCTTTTCTCATGGTTGAGAGACGGCTGCCACTAGCTGCCAGGCTACATGTTCTTGTTTACATCCAGGAAGAGAAAACAGCTCTTTCCCTTTCACCTTCAAACAGAAGCTCTGACTTTCATTCCGATTAATCCAACTTGGGTCACATGCCCGTGATGAACCAATTACTTCAACCTGAATGAAGTCTGGCATGAACTGCTTGGCTTAAGCTAGTCCAACTCTGAACCAATCACTATGGCAAGAAGATTTGACTGGACCAATCTGGGCCCAGTCCTTCAGATGGGGGAGGGCTCTATACCAGCCCAAACCTGTGGCTAGTGTACTATGTGTGTAGGGGTATGCGGGGTGAGGAGTATGGAGAGAAGCAATCACAAAGTCTACTGCATTGCTCCACTAGATTACCTAGCTGACTCATATTCTTTCTTTAGTTCTTACCTTAAATGTCGGGTTTGCAGAGAGGCTTTCCCTGATCTCTCAAACTAAATTAGAATCTTCCTCGTCTAAAGCATGGACCCCTCTAATTTTCATAAAACGTATCACCTTTAAGTGATACACCTATTTGTGCATTTATTTGTTAAAAGTCTGGTTCCTCCACTAGACTCTAAGCTATATATGAGAGCAGGGAACCTTGAATTTTTCTTAGCGTAGGTCCCTAGCTGGCACATAATAGGCACTCTATGAAAAAGTGTGAAGTGAATGAATGGATTCATCTCAACTCCTATTCAATAAGGAGAAATCTTACTTTGATCAGCTTCAAAATTGCTATTGTACAGGCAGGGGAAACATAAAAGTGAAATTAAGCTTAGAGCTTTGTTACAATGTGATCAAAAACTGATAAGTATCACCTGCAACAGATAAGGTATTCCAAGAATTACATGGTTTAAAAGACTCACTGTTATTGTAAATGACACTGTCAAATGCCAGTTTTGCATAAAAAGTCTTGTCATTTGTAATAATATTCGTTCCTACTTTCTTTTATAATCAAGGTTATGTCTCACAGCAGAGCAAATTTTAAATACACTTACACAGACCAGAACTATCTTGCTTTTCTTATAATAAATTATCTGCATCAGAAATGCACAATCAGGGCTTCCCTGGTGGCACAGTGGTTAAGAATCCGCCTGCCAATGCAGGGGACACGAGTTCGAGCCCTGGTCCAGGAAGATCCCACATACTGCAGAGCAACTAACCCCGTGTGCCACAACTACTGAGCCTGTGTTCTAGAGCCCGCGAGCCACAACTACTGAGCCCACGTGCCACAACTACTGAAGCCCACGCACCTATAGCCTGTGCTCCACCACAAGAGAAGCCACCACAATGAGAAGCCCACACACTGCAACGAAGAGTAATCCCCACTTCCTGCAGCTAGAGAAAGCCTGCACGTGGCAATGGAGACCCAATGCAGCCAAAAATAAAATTAAAAAAAATAAAAGAAATGCACAATCGTGGAACCAGGGCTATAAAGAGGCTTTTATATGTGCTAAAGAAATGATTATAAGCCAGTAGAACTGCTGTCATTCAAAATATACATTTTGACTCCTGACTGTTTCAAAATTTATTTTCATATTAATTTTGGTACAGTTTTCAATTAGAGGGATTTAGGAAAAATCAAGTTTCAACAGTTTGAAATATTCATTTCATGAAGTGTAGGTCTACTCTATCTATCAAACCTCAGCATCTGGTTAAAGATGTTTGGAAAATCCACCTATAGAGCATTTATAAAATTTGGTCAAATTAATTGGACAGCCTTAACATTACTATTTTCTCTGCTTTCGGTGGGAATTCTCATAGTTGTTTTGGTCCTGAATAAACACTGAAGTGTTTTCATGACCACACTAACTAGTTATTGATTTTATCACTTTTTAACATAAACATATTTTTGCATTGTTATGCAGAAACAACCAAAGTATCGTATGTTTAGACTCCTATTAGAATATGTGAAGAAATTTATATTTAATTTGATTTCATCATAGTCTTTTATCCATTCTTAACTTATTCTGGGTTTATAGGGCCTGAAATTTTCAACCCAGTAGTAGTAATATGGAAATTAAAGATTTAAGTAGTATTTGTTCCATAGGAAATCTAAAATCAGTGTTTGGTAGGGTGGATGTGGGCTAATCTATTTAGTATAAAAACTTTACTTTGTTAGGCAATCTCTGGGAGTAGCACTCATTCGAGAAAATAAATTGTCAATTCAAATCATCTCCTCCTCCCCTTCACCCATTATTTGCCCTTATTGACTACTGATTATTTCTTATATATGACACTGATTAAAATTTATAAGAATCTCATTATATGAAGAAATAAAGAAAATATGTACAATTAAAGAACTAAAAGGCCCTCACTTGACAACAAGGCATATTTGTTAGATCATGCAAGACACAGGTAAGATGGATTTTTATGTGGCTTCAGGGTCTATTGACATTTTCTTTTGTGGGTCACATTTACATCACAGTCTTATTTTGTTCTGCTCTTGAAAACATTTTAGACATGTTTGAAATCATTACACCCTTCACAAAACTGAAACAGGAAATAGGCTTTTCTATGAAATATTTCATTTTTTGAGAAGCTCCTGGCTGTTTCCCAAATCTAAGTTGGGTTTTTAATATCCCACTAAGAAAACCAGCTCGCCCTGGTGAGATGAAAATAGACAGTAGGCCAGCTGTGTCCCAGTCCTATTTCAACAGGAGCTTGGGATGACTGCCCAAGATTTCCGTGTCTCCGTTTCTTCATCTGTAAAATGCTTTGTAGAGGTGCTCGGTGTTTGTTGAATGAATGAATGAAATAATAATAACCAACACTTACTGAATGCTCACCACAGGGGCTAGGCACTTTACACACATTATCACACCGAAGCCCTATGAAGTAGATGCTGTTATTAACTCTATTTTATAGAGGAGAAAGGAGCTTAATTAACTGGTCCAAAGTCACACAGCTAGCAATGTGTGAAATTTGAATCCAGGCCATTTAAACCCAGTGCCTGTGTTTTAAACATGCTACGTCTGAGTCTTGCCCAGGTTCCAGGAGCAGAACATCAGCTAAAGGCAACTAACAGCACCCCAGCTATCCTCTGCCTTGTGAACCCATGTCTGTGCTGTGTTGTGTTACACCACAGAAGAAGAATTTGGCAGGGCTGGAATCTCTCACCATGTGGTGTCAGTAATTTTGGGTGCAGAGAAACTCCTTTACCTTTTGTGTCTTGAAGATTGCATAACTAAGATCCTTCTAAACCAAAGAGACAGAGTAATTGACCTCAAAATATGTACTGCCCTTTGATCCGTCTGGAGGTAAGTGAGGAACAAACAGCTAAGTAATACTGCCATCTCTTTCAGTAATCTCAATATAACCCTCTCAAAAAGAAATTCGACACCTGGCAGAACAAATGGCCAATGGATGCTTCAGTTCCAGATGGTGGTGGTTGGAAATTTGGAGAAGGAGACCCCACTACAGTTTATCGAAGACACAGAGTATCCTAATTAATATTTAGAAAGTGTATACTTGGACATGGAGGTTGAGTTTATATGACTCTGAAAACCTTCATTTCATTTTGAAAACAGTCAGTGCCACAGAGTGACCTGACTATGTGTAGTTTGAGATGAGATTCTACACTTTTCCTTATGGCTTAGAAATACATTTTTGTTTTGGAATCCTATTGAAATCTGATTTATATAGTGACCACATTCTGGGGCATAAACTGAGTATTTTACCAAGCTGAAGTTAAGTAAGAGTGACTCCAGTCATGGGTGTCAAGCGTGTGCTGAGGCAGAGCTAACCCTGTATGTCTTGAACAAAATTGGAGATGCTGCTGCACGTGTGAAAGGTCAAGGGGAACTCACAACCTATTAGGTCAGGAATGAGAAACAGATAGCACAACCAAGCAAATCTGTATCTTTCCTAATCTATTTTTTAAATTTCTTTTAAAAAATTCAGTTTGGCTGAGAGGAAGAGAACAGAGAGACTACCCCAATGTACAAATAGGAGAGAGAGGCACGGAGTGGAGGAGAGAACTGTAAAGAAAACAGAAGTGGATTTTTGTTTTCTTAACCAGAATCACATACCTAAAGAGACTAATGCTTCATAAACTCTCAAAAGTACTTATCAAAACACAGAACACATTTTAAATGCCCAACTCTGCAAAAACAAACCCCCCCCGCCAAACTATTAAGACTGTGATATAAGCCAGTAGGCAGCAAAATACTCTGTTAATTTTGGAAGCCTACCTTATGTCATTGGAACACAGCAGAACGCTGTTTTAATGGCTCTCTTAACGTACCCTGCGGTGTTTTGAGTGTTGGATGACACAGTATCTTTCTGGTGTAATTGTGCATTTCCTTGCTTCCTTTCGTTTCTATCTGTCAAAATAGAAGTATTCTAATGTTATGCATATATATATATATATATATATATATAAATTTAATGGTTGATAATGGAACAATTTAGTCTGCTCCAAACATTTTTAAAACTCGAAGCAAAGCATACATAAAATATTTTTAAATGTTTCCATAGGAAACTTTAAAAACAGTTTTCTGTGTTAATAATTTAGCTTCTAAATTAGATTCAGGGAGAGAGGTTTTTTTTTTTTAAACATCTTTATTGGGGTATAATTGCTTTACAATGGTGTGTTAGTTTCTGCTTTATAACAAAGTGAATCAGCTATACATATACATATGTTCCCATATGTCTTCCCTCTTGCGTCTCCCTCCCTCCCACTCTCCCCATCCCACCCTTCCAGGCTGTCACAAAGCACCGAGCTAATATCCCTGTGCCTTGCGGCTGCTTCCCCCCAGCTATCTACCTTACTACGTTTGTTAGTGTGTATATGTCCATGACTCTCTCTCGCCCTGTCAAAGGGAGAGAGGTTTTAAGGTGGTTATTCAAACCATGTACAATGCATAATTATTAAAATGGATGTAAAAAATAGAAGTAACTAGCTCTGAAGAAATGAGTTAAATTATGTAAAAAAACCAGTAAATGGCATTAAATCGTTAACTTGTAAAACTGAGTACCATAAATGTTAAATGTACATTTAAGATATCTTAGCACAATAACCTGTATTTACGGAAAGTACTTTTCCTTGTAGAAAATATCTGAAGAGCTGCACTTTAATCACTTAAAATACATTTATATGCATTTAAAATGATGTGTTTGTGGAATCAAAATCTATTAAGAAAACATCTGAATGTTCGATTATATATGTAATTTATTTATTAGGAAAAACTGAAAAAAAAAGATGAAATTGCTTAGCACACTTTAAGGCAATATTAATACTACTGAACTCAAGAATAAGGACAGAGGTCTTACTCATAACGTCGTGTAGGCGAAGATTGTCTTCCCTTCTCTCCACAGGTCCTCTTATTTCCACATTAAACTTAAAGGAAATTCCTTTTTAAAAGAACTTGAGGATAATGAAATATTATGATTAATTTAATATTCTGAGTAATGAAGACATTGCCACACATATGAAACTTTTAATCCTGGATCATACATTTCAAGGAAATAATAAGATGACTTTAATACTGAGACTAAGTCAAACAACTACTGCGTTGTGCTTCAGAAGGCACTTTCATCTTGTGGAGTTGTAGGGCCATCTATAGGAACATGAATTATTGCCTATGACTACAAAGAACTCTGGTTATTTCAGTCTGGCTAGATAGGAGCTTATGGTTTTTGCTTCAATTCTCCTTTTGACTTCATATAAATTAAACCTTAAATAAAATGGTTTTTAAAACTTAATGGTCTTTTTACAGTACAATAGACTACTTCTTATGTTAGATGTTTTCTTCAAAACTAAAAGTCATGAAAGACTTGCAGTAACGTAAGTCCTATTTGTTAATTTACTTCTGATTTAATATACTACATTATCAACTAATATTAAAATATAAAATATAATATATATACCACATATATTAAGTCAGAAGTAAAAGTTTTTATCTATCAGGAAAATCAATGGAAAATTACATTTATAATGTGCATGACAGCATAATGCCCCAATTTAAGAAATAAGTTTAATTGGGACATCAGTGAGGGAGCATATCCTTTTGAACTTTTCAATTTTTGAGACTATGTACATGTATTACTGTTTCAAAAAAAAGAAAACAAAACAATATTTTATTAGGCTAGAATGGGGGCAATAATCTTCTATTATTGTAGCGCAGGTAAAATGGCTTTTTCGGCCTTTAAAAATTTTTTTATTGGAGTATAGTTGATTTACAATGTTGTGTTAGTTTCAGGTGTACAGCAAAGTGAATCAGTTATACATATACATATATCCACTCGTTTTTAGATTCTTTTCCCATATAGGTCATTACAGAGTATTGAGTAGAGTTCCCTGTGCTATACAGTAGGTCCTTATTAGTTATCTATTTTATATATAGTGTTGTGTATACGTCAATCCCAATCTCCCAATTTATCCCTCCCTCCCCCTTTGCCCCCGGTAACCATAAGTTTGTTTTTTACATCTGTCATTCTATTTCTGTTTTGTAAATAAGTTTATTTACACCTAAAATGAAGTACTTTGCAGAGTGAGAATTATAATTTTTCTCCATTCTCTCTCATTACTATTTTCTGGTATTACTGTTTGATTTTCAGCTACTAAGTATGGCTATTTCTTTAAAACGTAGTAAAAATCATTCATCTTATGAGAACATTGTGACTCAGATTAGAGAATCCTGAAAAAGTCCTTTAATGTTTAAAAACAAATGTATTATGTTAAAAAAGCATTATTATGTTGAGTTTAGAAAAATGTGCTGAGAGGTCAGTTTCACAGTGGTTCTTTCAAAGAAATTTGACGTTTTCCTTATTGGAATATGTAGAAAACAGGTAGATGGCTGCAGGGGAGTTTATTTTCCCAGCTGACCTAATAAAACCACATAAATATCCACTTATGTTTTATTCATGGGAAGACACAGGACATGTACATTATTGTTGATTTAACCTGGAGTTTAGGACAAAAGGTAGAATCCAATAATCTGGTGTTTCTGTGGAATTGTGAAGGCAAAATAATATTAAATACTTGATTTATTGTGCCAGAAGTTGAGATTTGGAAACTGATGACATCTCATCAATTTTTTTTTTTTTTTTTTTTTTTTTTTGGGGAACGCGGGCCCCTCCCTGTTGG
>NW_020175831.1:3626418-3634648 GCF_003031525.2 Neophocaena asiaeorientalis asiaeorientalis | reverse complement strand
TTTTTTTTTTTATGCGGTACGCAGGCCTCTCACTGTTGTGGCATCTCCCGTTTCGGAGCACAGGCTCCGGACGCGCAGGCTCAGCGGCCATGGCTCACGGACCCAGCCGCTCCGCGGCATGTGGGATCTTCCCGGACCGGGGCACGAACCCGTGTCCCCTGCATCGCCAGGCGGACTCTCAACCACTGCGCCACCAGGGAAGCCCCTCATCAATTTTTTTAATTGACCACCAGGCAGCCTAAGTAATGGCAGTCACATAATTCTCATTTGGTTATGTCTCCAAATTTATTAGTAGTTTTTAATAAAAATATTCTATAGACTCCACTAATGAGACGATTTTGTAAGATAACTCCTTATCTGCCTAGAGAATCTTGCTTGGTTCCAAATGTTTAGCTAAGTACATATCATAGCAATAGTTCATTTTTATTGAGTGCTTACCATGTGCAAAACATTTTACGTGAGTTATCCCATTTAATCCTCACAAAAATCCTTATAATGGCGGCAATATTATTATTTGTACTTTACCAATAATGAAACTGAGACTCAGAGAAGCTAAGAAACTTGCCCAAGAACTTGTTCATATATGTCAGAAATGGTATTAATTCAGGTCTGTCTGAGTCTAAAATCTGAGCTCTTTCTATTATGCTATCATCAGACTCCAGATCTTAAGTTCATAACCAATTACATAGACAATATTTTGTTAAAAATGCATAAATTTATTAAAGATTAAACACCTCTCAGGGCTTTGACAAATTGTCTTTTATTCATTGCATTAACAGATGGGCCGCCTATTTCTTCTGAGGGTTAGTTTTGTTCCTGTACATCACTAATTCCGTTTTATGATCTATTGTTCCTTTTATATTTTCCAGGATTAGATTCTAACCTGTACTGTGATGTTCCAGATCTTTAAAAGTGACTTACATTATAAAGTATTTCACATTTCTAGTTTCTTGCTGATTTGGGGGGGAGTCATTTTCTTTACATCATTACACAAGATTCTCATTTTTTTTTTTTTTTTTTTTTGCTGTACGCGGGCCTCTCACCACTGTGGTCTCTCCCATTGCGGAGCACAGGCTCCGGACGCGCAGGCTCAGCGGCCATGGCTCACGGGTCCAGCCGCTCCGCGGCATGTAGGATCTTCCCGGACCGGGGCACAAACCCGTGTCCCCTGCATCGGCAGGCGGACTCTCAACCACTGCGCCACCAGGGAAGCCCCAAGATTCTCATTTTTATCCTTACACCCTTCTGTGATAAGGAACTAAATGTTAGGAAATGCTTCGGTCTATAAGATACTACTCATTTAAAAAGAATTAAAATCTGAGTTTGTTTTCACAATAAAATGATCAGTAATGCAGAGAAACTGCTTGTGATGAAGAAAGTAGATAAAAATAATAAAACAGCAATTAAATTTTACAGCATCATCCCTGGGTACTTCCCCTTAAAATTTCTACTGCATTATTTTGCACTGATTCATCAGTCACTGTCACTGTTCTACAGTTTCATACACTCCTCTTTTGTCATCTCAACTATTTTATATTTTCACTGGAACATCTAGGTTTTTGTTTTTGTTTTTTAGATTATGATCCTGAAGATCTTGGTATTATGAATAAATTAGCACTCAATAAATGCCTACTAAAAGAATGCTTGATCATTTATGTGTGAAAGGAAGAATTAACTCCATTAACTAAGAAATAGGATTTATTTATTTCTGAGTCAAAGAAACAAGATGGAATGTATGAGGCCAGCCTGTGGAGCGCAGCTTCCCTAGAAAGTTGTGTACACCCAGTGAATTTTAGGAGACAAATAAACCTTTGTTATTATTATTTTTTTTTGCGGTACGCGGGCCTCTCATCGCTGTAGCCTCTCCCTTTGCGGAGCACAGGCTCCGGACGCGCAGGCTCAGTGGCCATGGCTCACGGGCCCAGCCGCTCCGCAGCATGTGGGATCCTCCCGGACCGGGGCACGAACCCGCGTCCCCTGCATCGGCAGGCAGACTCTCAACCACTGCACCACCAGGGAAGCCCAATACATTTTTATAGTTCTAAAATCCCAGTGTACTTTCAAAAGCGTGTGCCTCCTTAAGAGCAAACACCAAAGGATTAATTTATCAACAGACTTAGCATTTTCATGGAAAAATCATGAGAAAGAAAAACGTTTATTAAATTTTATTAAGGCAAAGTCTTAGGCTACAGGGTGGGAGTAGATCACGGCTCTCCCTTGCCAGTTTTTTTTTTTTTTTTTTGCCAGTTTTTTAAATGGAAGTGGAAAGAGCATAGAAACCTTACAGTCTTTGGGCACAAGAGTATCACACTCTTCCTCAGAAGCTGCTAGAGTTTTGGTGTGTGGGCGTGTTATCCAGGCTACTAGTCCTTCATTAGCAACCCAAGAACGTTGGTTTTACTGTGTAGTTTGTCTTTCTGTGTTAGATTTATTTGCGATCATCTGCCACCTATTATAGGCGCATATTATTTGGATCTCGACAATCTGGACTAAACCTTTTTCCATGAGAGGAAGTGAAGGTATAGAAAGATGAGTGCCAGAGCCCAGAGCATTTTTCTATTTAAATTCAATTTTTTCCCTTCTTGAGTCTGGTTTTGGGATACAAAATAAACACCGGGTGAAGCTAGCAATAAAACTTACCTCTACAGACCCCAGAAAATATTCATGGATTCTACTGGTACACGTTCGATTTATAATTTAGACATAAATTTTGTTTTGGTTGATGACTGAAGTAAGGTCTTCTGCAAAGGACCCAAGATATTCCAGACTCCTACAGCTGCCCCCTCTCACACCACCAAAGTACTTGCTGAATTTCCTGAAGCTGGGACAGCAATTAGACCCATAAAAATGAAGTTCATTAATGAAAGCTAATTGAAAATTAATTCACCGCGATGCCAGGGAAGAGCTTGTATTTAAAATGTTGTGTTGTTAGCGAGCGAGTCTCTCATCATGAGAGCATGGCAAAAGACTTCAGAATGACGCATAGGTTAATGAGGTGGTGAAGCCTCAGAAGAACAAACTCCTGTAACATTGAAATAGCCACCAAGCTTAAAACGGCTGCCTTGCCCCTCCCTCTGCCTTCCCTTTCTGCCTCATTCCACCTACTTGTTTCACCGTCACTGGACAGAGCAGACCCCATGTTGTTATCCCTTCCCCCAACAAGTCTTTCCTAGAAGTGAAATTCCACAGTAATCTCCAAGTTTTGATTACTAACTATGAATTTTGCAAATGCCACTTTATCTACTCTACAGACCCTAAGGAATACACTTTTTCATTTTTAAAATACTTATTATGGAACATTTCAAACCTATATAAGAGAGAAAATGAAACCCCCTCACCTGGCTTCAACAGTTAGCTACCAGGAACCTATTTTAAACCATATTTTTGTAAACTTGAAAGAGCAAATATTTAGACTTACAGTATTTTCTTTCTTACGAAATAGATATTGTATCGTAATTAGCTTGCTTTTATTCTTTCTTTCTAATTCATCTAAAAAAATATTTGTTAAAAGTATTCTATGTGCAAGATGAAACTAAGAAGGATGGGGCATTTATTCCTTTTAAAATTCCACCTATATCTCTTCTAAAAAGTCATCTAGGATCCTCTTGAAGCATCTTTATATGCAGATAGTTTCTAATTGTATATTTATATTTATGGATTTTTTTTTATCTGTTAGGTCTCAGCCCTCATTAACATTTGACTGTCTTTTGGGCACTCCAAGTGGGATTGTTCTCCATGAAAATATCTACATACATATTTTCACTTTGCTCTTAACACAATTCATAGCTATGCTAGTATTAAAAATATTGGTAAACCGGTATGTGAAAAAATCTGATGAATCACTGCCTTTCCTCTCTATAGTATTATTTTATTACTTTTGAAAATGATAAATTAAGGGAAGAATTTTGAAGATAAGTCCTTTCTCTCCATTTCGTTGTTACTAGAGTCAATTTGTATTTGCTTTATCGTCTGTTCTTTCAGCAAATCTCATCTCTCAGCTTGTCCAAAATTTATTATGCAAGTATTCAAGCTTCAGTCTCAATCCAAAGAAGATAATAAATACAATCTCTTTGTTATATCTCTTAGAAAGTTTTTAAGAAAGCTATTCAAAACTATCCAACTATTCTAGAAATCTTTAGTACATTCTTCCAAGGTATGGAGTTTCCACATACTTTCACGGTAGAGCAGGGCCCTCTTAAAAATCCCTTCTTTCTTCACATCCTCCTGTGTATGTGAATTTAATTTTTCACTTCTTACAAGTCATTTCAGAACAATTCTGCTTTAGTATCTCATTTTTAGAATTTCTTTTTATATTTATATTTCCTCCCATATCACATCATTCTGATTTTCTCAACTAAATGGTTTAGGCAAATATGTATTTATGGTATTGCTGTACTGTTAAAATGATTTGAAATAGGATTTTTTTTTTTTTTTTTTTTTGCGGTACGCGGGCCTCTCACTGTTGTGGCCTCTCCTGTTTCGGAGCACAGGCTCCGGACGCGCAGGCTCAGCAGCCACGGCTCACGGGCCGAGCAGCTCCGCGGCATGTGGGATCTTCCCGGACGTGGGCACGAACCCGTGTCCCCTGCATCGGCAGGCGGACTCTCAACCACTGCGCCACCAGGGAAGCCCTGAAATAGGAAGTTTTTAAGTGGAAAAAAGGGAACTTGACAGAGTGAAAAGTTAAACAGCCTATGAAAACACCCAGCACTGCCCCAGGTGCCCTAAGAGATTGGTATTGGACTCCAACATGTGATTTTGTTATTTATTTAATTGCGAAGAAAAGGTCTTGTGTAATTCAGTTTTTAAAAGAAGGTTTGATGTAATACTAGTATCCACAACCTTCTTAGTACTAGAGCCAATTACAGTGGGAAAATGGAGACACGAAAAAGACATGGATTATCTCAATTTGAATGTCTATATAATTTATCTGATATATTTGGTCAGATATTTTCCTCCTTTGACTGAATTTCTTCTGCATTTTACAATTACTGATTGAAAGGAATGTTACATAGTCTATTTTGGGTTCCTGCCTTGCTCTGCTGTACAAGTATACTATGCATGGTAAGAAACAATGTGATGAGTTAACAGGAATCATGCAACAGGAAAGGAAGTAGACTGTTTAACTGAAGGGATCCATTATGAGAGGAGCCCAAGACTGGATGCAAGAAGCAGCACATAAAGTTGTCTTCTCCTTCACAGAAATACGAGCTTACCCGCCGCACATGTACTAAATGAAACACATGCACACAACATTTCTTGAATTTGTGCACTAGTCTTTAGTTTTTAAAAGTCATACTCATTTTCTGTGCAGCAAGTTCCTTGGCAGCGGCCAATGAGGGGAATTTTAGGATGTGAGCAAAGTATTTGAATGACAGTATCAAAGAAAATTTGGCTGCTTTCCTTTATTAACGACCAGTCAATTAAATATCTCTAACTTTCCTTAGATAACTTACAATGGACCTTATAGCTGAGACTTGATCTTGTAAAAAGAATTTTAACTGTAAAACCACCACAACAACAAAAGAATCCTTGGCTTAATTTGAGTTTGAGCATTTCAAAGCTGGTATTTGCAAACTCAGAAAAAAGAGCTTTTCATTAATCCATGATTTTGGAAACAGTTACTCTAACCCACAACTGCATACAAATACAAAAATCCTAATGGGACTATTTTCTTACTAAGCCTGTAACAGTTTACATTCACCTAATGGCCTGCGGTTATGAGCAAACTACTCAATTAGAGAATTTAGGCTGGTTGCCCACATATTTTAGAGCAAATTATCCCTTCACAAATGCAGAACGCCCTATATAAAACGCCTAACCAGTATTTTCTGTAAAAAAATACTATTCCCTAAATTCCCACCTTGAACCTACTAAGAATTTCCCTTTTTGCTAGGGCAAAGGTTTTATGGAAATATTTGTTTTTATATCACATACCTTACTGTTGGTCTTCCTGTGGGCTTGTGTTTTGACCTTAAAGCGGCTAAGAATTTATAATCAAAACACTTCTAAATAAGATATTTCTTTCTAAGTACATTTGCTAAGTACTCAAGCTAAGAACCTTAAGTTAGAAGGTGCAGACTTCTGTCAATTCTTAGATAACAGATCTTCTGCTTGGGGGGTTAAATGAATTTCATGGTTATCCTTAACACTTACTATTTCTTCTTAGACCTCTTTCATTTAAAAGGGGGTCGGTGCTTCCAATCTATAAACACCTATTAAAAGTTCTCCACCCTTTTATACTTGGCTGCTGGTCCTAATTGTCTGCAGATGGGTGGATCACTACATTTTTATTTCAAAGGTAGAGATTTGCAAAATGTAAACGAGCCTATTAAAAGTTATAAATCGAGACTCTCAACATCCATTAAAGGGATCCATGTGTAAATGGGGATAGAACTCAATGTGAAAGTGTCTTTTTGTAACAAACGTTTTCACCCACATCTAAGTAAGAGTGCATATTCCCACCAATGCATTACACATGTGTTCAATACAAACAGTGCATAGTATACTAGAGGGGTATTTAAAAATTTCTTGCAAAACTTGGAACTAAGGAAAATATGTGTTTGCAAAACATTATTTTTCCCTTTTATAATAGTTGATAGAGATGCCACATAACTTATCCTACATTATAAGTTTTCACTGTGTTGATCAGAAACAAAAACATTTTTTATATTTTATCCAACAAAATAAAAAATCAATACAATATAGACATATAGTACTTACAAATATTTTATTGCACTTACTATGAAATCTTAAAATGTGACTATTTTCAGTTCACCTACTAAATTATTATTTTCCATCCTGGTAAAATTCCTTTTTTAAAAACTAAACCTCAATTCGCAGTGTTGCTTGTGACTGAGAACTGAAATCTGAGCTAGTTGTTCTTGGCACTGTGGTGTTCTGGCTTATCTTGCCTAAGGGACTGACAGTTTATCTCAGATTCTACAGTTTCTTCCATCCTTCTTTCACTAGCATTTCCCCTTAGTCTTGCTTTTCATTAGCCCACCCTGATGGCTGATCATTTCTAATCTATAAATTAAGCAGAAGGAAAACACAAAAGTATGCTTCTTTTATCTCTGGAAATCAAACCCATCACAAATGCAATTTAGTTTGAGGTCTTTAGGTCCAAAATAAAATATTCCAAGTAGCACAAAATGTTGCTAGAATACCTGCACTTAAAACTAGTCTGAGGGACTTCCCTGGTGGCGCAGTGGTTAATAATCCACTTGACAATGCAGGGGACACAGGTTCGAGCCCCGGTCTGGGAAGATCCCACATGCTGCAGAGCAACTAAGCCCGTGTGCCACAACTACTGAAGCCCACGCACCTAGAGCCTGTGCTCTGCAACAAGAGAAGCCATCTGCGATGAGAAGCCCGCGCACAGTAAGGAAGAGTAGCCCCTGCTCTCTGCAACTAGAGAAAGCCTGCGCGCAGCAACGAAGACCCAACACAGCCAAAAATAAATAAATTTAAAAAAAAAAAACAAAAATAACTAGCCTGAGATACCTTGCAATGGAGGATATAATGGAATTGCTTCGGACTATTTTATTAACTTTGGCTTTGAGCCCCACAATCTGTACCCAGTAGTCAAATCAGGGTTTGACCATCTGAAAACTATATTTCCTTCATCCTTTCTCTAAATTCAATGCACAATTTATTTAATTTTAGGGGAATGGTGTTTTCCAGTTTTAATATACAGACTACAGTGACAGTAATTCAGAGACGGCCCAATCTTTGAAACCGCATTTTCTTTTCTTATTTAACTTTTCTATATGACAAAAAGGGAAGCAGAAGTTGGGTATCTAAATAGAAACAAAAAGACAATTTAAGTTACTCTCCTTCAGCTTACAAAAATACATTTACAACCTCTCAATAAAATTTTACTTTTAAAAGCCATTTAAATATTTGTTATCTTTTTCTGAGGAAAATAAGCTGATGCTTTAACATGTGGATCTTATTATGTGAAAGCTGTCTAAACCTGCTATTGAACATAATCATATGAATTACGAACTGTGACTTTATTTCTTTTATAATCTTTGTAGTTTTTGCCGTTACTTTTACATGTCTATGTCTGGCATTATGTAGCTTTGAAACTACGCCAAAAATATTTATTGTCGTATATCTGGTATTCTCATACTATGTGGCTGAGTTTGGTTTCCAAGCTGGGTAAAACTTATTAACAGATATAGTTCTTGGCATTTGTTTGAAAAAAATCGTATTTAATTTAGTT
>NW_020175831.1:3563276-3626310 GCF_003031525.2 Neophocaena asiaeorientalis asiaeorientalis | reverse complement strand
CCCCCCCGCCCGTAATACAACCTCTTGCACTCT
Organism: Neophocaena asiaeorientalis asiaeorientalis; assembly: GCF_003031525.2. Lineage (NCBI taxonomy): Eukaryota > Metazoa > Chordata > Mammalia > Artiodactyla > Phocoenidae > Neophocaena > Neophocaena asiaeorientalis. The sequence continues at coordinate 3,626,277 of NW_020175831.1, read as the reverse complement.
TCAGAACATGTATGGAGTTGAAATTCCAGTGCTTGAGCTGTCTCTTTTTCCAACTTTGAGTAATTCTTCGGTTATAAAGCACATAAAATGGAACAAAATAACAACAACAAAAGAAAACAGAAAATAAAAGAATGACTTTAACTGCAAACCAGGACATTTTGAAATACTTGTATGGATGGTCTCTGTAAAATATTTTCCTAGTGTGCAAATCCTAAGAAGCTGGGGAAGGGTCTGAGTGATACCGTGAAGTGCTAGTACTTTGTTACATGAACTAACAATAGTGATAAAAAGCAAACTATGTAAGAATAGTTTTTTTAGTAATCTCTTTGCAGCTTGACTAGTAAAATTCTTTAAAGATGTATATTCAGTTCCTGCTCATACATAGCACAGTGTTCATGTAGTTCATTCTCAATACATCTTTGTCTACATAAATAAGCTATTAGTATTATTTAAGATGTTTTTAAGGTATTAAAGCATATTTTCTAAGAGAAGATAAAGTCATGACTCATACAAATATAAACACGTATCAAATATCTAATTTAATGCATTGATTAATGAGGGAACCAGTAGAATGTTATATGCATTTCAAAGGAGAATTCAAAGAGCCACATACACGTGGGCAGTATGGAAAGCTAAAATACATTTACATATGATGCAAAACTGATCTACGCATAGAGCAGTAATCAACTGCATGCTACTGAATATAATTTATTTGCATTTCTAAGGACAAGAATCATTTGTATTATCCATTTTCTATAATTTACAGAGTAGTGTATAAGAATACTTGCACCATGTACTTTAGATGGTAAAGATTTTAGTATTTGAAATTTAATATAAATTATTCTGTATTTATATATTCATGAATTTTTTTTGGTCAACAAAATTTTTTTGAGTACCTATTATGTGTTAGGTATTGCATTTGATGCTGGAGATACAACAGTGATCAAAAGTAGCCCTCACAGATCTATAGTTTAGTGTAGGAGACAGCCATTAATCAAACAAGCACAAAAATAAATGTACAATTGTAACTGTGAGTAAAGCCACAGGGCCTCAGAGGAGTCTGCAGGGCTCCAAGAGGGTAAAATTTGTAGAATTTTACTTTAGCATCTCTAGTTCCTGATTTTTGTATTTATCAAAGGCAATATTTTAACTTAGAAACCTATTTTAAAAAAATTCTATCTTGCTGTGTTAATTACTCATACAAAACCTAGTAATTCTGCAACACACAAATGTCTCATATTTACATACTTTAATATTATTGTAAAAAATACTGTGCAACATAAACTTCTGTGTTAATTTATTAATTAAGATTATAGAAGAGAATCACAGTTGGTTACACTTAGTAAAGTCAAAACTAAATCAGCTAATCTTTTGCCAGTTGCTTCTTCTGCAGTCCTTCTGCCTCCCCATACCCAAAGGCCCGCACGGTTTTCCCTGTGGTTCAGCAACCAGTACCCTTGTTCAGAACAATTACATGCAATATTTTTGGGCCCCCAAAAGATGTCACTCTTTGGTGCTTTAGAATCCATGATATCTTATATTTGGAAAGGTTCTAAGTACCTGTGGGTTACCCAGTGCTGAGGTGTCGCTGAGCACTTTCGTTGCCCATTCTCTCTATTAACTTAACTGTATTCCCTTTATCTTCAAAGATCCAATTAGAAGACTGCTTTTATGAAGCTTAATTTGATAATATACAAGATACAAATGCATGCACTTTTTGAACAAATTGTAGATACCCACATCACAAAAGCTAAGTTTATGTATATAATGTACCCCTAGCAACAGAAATACACATTTTCATTTGTTTGTTTGTTTTTTTCCCACAGTAGTGGTGATAGCTGCTAGCTAAGTCATTCATACTTGTCCAAATACTCTTTTTGATCGTATGTGTGAAGCCACTGAAAATGATCCAGCACCTTTAACGCTTTACCTTGTGTCTTAGATTAGGTTTCCTAGAAGCAGATCATCAGATGAGGATTCATGTTCAAGTGATTTATTAAGAAAATACTCTTGGGGGAAACCAAGAAGGGGATGTGGAAAGCAGGACAGGAAAGAGAAGACATCCAAGCAAGGATGACTCTCAGGCCAACTCCCATAGAGAGTAGCTTCAGCCTGTGCTTACATGGGAACTCTGAAATGTAAGTTATGCCTCAGAATCATCCTGACAGCAGAGGGTAAGGGGGCTGGTCTTTCATACTCCTGCACTCATCAGTTCCCCCTGGGTGAGGTAGAGTGGGGGGAGGTAAATTCCTAGAACTTTCCAGTGCTCCTAGAGCATCTTCTGAGAAACAGTCCAGTGTTTGACATTGGAAGCAGAAACACATAAAGAGGTAAAACGGGATCTGAGGCTATTGGGGAGAAACATCGTGGAAGGAAGGGGTAGTTACGGAGTTTGGGATTGACACGTACACAGTGCTATATTAAAAAAGGATAACCAACAAGGACCTACTGTATAGCACAGGGAACTCTGCTCAATGTTATGTGGCAGCCTGGATGGGAGGGGAGTCTGGGGGAGTATGGATACATGTACATGTATGGCTGAGTCGCTTTGCTGTGCACCTGAAATTATCACAACATTGTTAATCAGCTATGCTCCAATATAAAAATATATATATATATATTTGCCTTGAAATCTTTTTTATTAAATATAATCATGTATATGCATTGCACTGATAGGCAATTTTCCATTTTAATCGATTCTTTATTTTTTGAATTTGTTACAACTCAGTGAAAATTTGAAAATACTTTCTTTTTCTCTTTGTCCTGGGAAATAAAAAATTCTTTATATTAACAAAAAAACCCAAATCTACATTTAAAAAATATTTATTTGGCTGCATCAAGTCTTCACTGCGTCATGTGGGATCTTTTGTTGCATTGAGCAGGCTCTTCATTGTGGCGCATGGGCTTCTCTTTAGTTGTGGTACGAGGGCTCCAGGGCGGGTGGGCTCGGTAGTTGGCAGCCCTCGGTAGTTGCAGCACACGAGCTTAGTAGCCCCATGGCATGTGGGGTCTCAGTTCCCCGATCAGGGATCGAACTTGCATCTGCATTGGAAGGTGGATTCTTAACCACTGGACCACCAGGGAAGTCTCAACGTTGATAGTGTTTGCAACTCCCTATTTAGGCCCCCCGAAATCCATTCTCCTCTTCTTCATGGGCACATGTCTAGCCAGTCTCTCTTGCCAAGTGTGGCCCTGTAACTGTGTTCTCTTCATTGGAAAGGAGTGCAAGTGATGTGTGCCATTTCTGGGCCTGGGATAGCTTCATCCATACTGTCTTTCTCCTCTCTGCTGGCTGGAACTCTGGGTCACCCAGCTTATACTATAAAGATAGTGACAATGACCTAAGGTTTGGTGATGCAACATGATGGAAGGACTGGCATCCCTGAATGGCTTTATGGAGCAGAACTTCTTGATGACAAAGCAGTCAGGGTGGACTTTTGGTAAGAAACAAACCTCTTCTTCAAACCACTGAATTATTGTTGGGTCTCTATCACAGCAGCCTAGCTTTTTTCTAATTCATACAAGGTGCTTTATTCTTATCATAGCGTTATATTATATTACATTATAGATCCATTTTTAATTGCTTATTCTTGACTTCTTCTATTAGAGTATATATTATATGAGAGCAGGAGATCTGCCTATCTTTTTCTTGCTGGCACAAAATATTCAATAGTACTTATTTAGTGAATAAACAAAAGTGTTGTTACCTTATCCTACAATAATTAAAAATTTAAAAACCACATTACAATTAAAGAACTTACTATAATGTTAAATTAGGGGTGATATAGAACAAATGGAAAGAGTTTAATGATGGGCTTCCCTGGTGGCACAGTGGTTAAGAATCTACCTGCTGATGCAGGGGACATGGGTTCGAGCCCTGGTCCAGGAAGATCCCACATGCCATGGAGCAACTAAGCCCCGTGCACCACAACTACTGAGCCTGCATTCTAGAGCCCGCCAGTCACAATGTGAGCCCACGTGCCACAACTACTGAAGCCCGCGTGTCTAGAGCCCGTGCTCCGCAACAAGAGAAGCCACCGCAATGACAAGCCCGCGCACCAAAACGAAGCAACTAGAGGGAGCCCACGTGCAGCAACAAAGACCCAATGCAGCTAAAAAAAAAAAAAAAAAAAATTTTTAAAAAGAGTTTAATGAAAAGTAAGCCAAATGTTTAATGAGACAAAATAGTGATATAGAGATAAAATATTGATATATTAAAAATGGATAGAAGATAAATTGTGTAAACTTGAAAAAACAAGGCTGAAGGGCACCTTGTTAACTGTCTTTGCCTATTGGAAAGGTGATTATAAAGAGGTTGCTGACCAACTGTTTTCCATGTCTGCAGAGGAAAAACTAGCAGGAAAGAGCTTAAACTAACCTGACAGTAATAGTGATTAAACATTAGAAAAGGCTCCAGAGTAATACTGTAGAATCTCTGTCCCTGGTGAATTTTAAGGACAAACCATCTGTCTTAGACATTTCAGGCAGAGGCTTGCAGGAAGAGAGAGGTCTGGATTAAATGACTCCGCAAGCTGGCTCCTTTTCAATTCCAGGAGTCTGTGCCACTATACAGGTTATCAGGGGATCTGGCAGTGACATCTTTCACTCCAGTGACCAGCCGGATTGATTAATTGGCATCTCTTATCTGTAACTTGAGAGAGCTATTTCTCTGGTTGAGGATGATTGGGTGGGTGGAAAGTAGGGAGTAAGAAGACCGATTCCCCCCCCCACCAAAAAAGATATTAAAAATACTAAGTATTTCCATACTATCAATACAAACTAACTAGAAAAGTTCTAAGATTTTTTGATACATTTCAAGTGCTAGATTTTAATTAGTAAGACTAACTTCTATAACAATGATTAAAAGATAATGGTAGGGCTTCCCTGGTGGCGCAGTGGTTGAGAGTCTGCCTGCCGATGCAGGGGACACAGGTTTGTGCCCCAGTCTGGGAAGATCCCACATGCTGCAGAGCAGCTGGGCCCGTGAACGATGGCCTCTGAGCCTGTGCGTCCGGAGCCTGTGCTCCTCAATGGGAAAGGCCACAACAGTGAGAGGCCTGCATACCGCAAAAAAAAAAAAAAAAAGATAATGGTATACTACTATATATGAAATAGATAACTAATAAAGACCTACTGTATAGCACAGGGAACTCTACTCAATGCTCTGTAATGACCTATATGGGAAAAGAATCTAAAAAAGAGTGGATATATGTATATGCATATAACTGATTCACTTTGCTATACAGCAGAAACTAACACAACATTGTAAATCAACTACACTCCGATAAAACTTTTAAAAAATTAAAAAAAGAAAGGGAATGGTTTAATGCCAACAGTGAAATGACATAGAACAGAGGGAAACATTACTATTGACATTCATTTATAATGTTTTTTTACATTGGTGTTACAACCTTAGCAACAATGTAAGAATGTTATTTATGGATACTGCATTAAAATTTATACTATACTTATGTTACTCATCAATAATCATGTTAGAAGGTCCCTAAAGACAAGCTTTCATTAGAAGAGGGATTTTCTAAGTCTTAGAAGTTTACTTTTTATTACTGAATAATATCACAGCTATTGTTTTGAAGGAAAACATTTTTTATTGGTTTTTGGGTTTTTTTTTTTGCATTTGTCATGGAATAGTGAAAAGCAATTCAAATTGAGCATTTATATACTGTGGGGATTTCCAACTTTACTAATAGATAATCTCAGTGAAATTTCACATCTTTGTTACAATCCAAAGATAAAGTTTCGAATTCTTCCAGAAAAGGTGGAAAAACTCTGCTTTTATATTCTAAAGTGTTGTAATGTTTTTATTTATTTATTTATCTATCATCTATTTATTTTAATGGTAGCTGTTATAAAGCTACAACTCAGTAGGAGGGTTTTTTATTTCTTTTCATTGAAAGGAAAAATATCTAGTCAAATTTGGAAGGAAATATTGACTACTCTTTACATAATGAGCCTTGAAAGTAAATGTTGCTCTTAAACACATGAAGTGATGATCCACCACCCTCATAATTAGAAAAAATACAAAACTATGATGAGATACCATTTTTAAAAATTGAAGTATAGTTGATTTACAATGTTGTGAGATACCATTTTTTAAAACTATCATACTGTCAAAAAAAATTTTTTTTAAATGGCTTTCCAATCTGGCTTCAACCTTTTATTTTTTTTAAATTTATTTATTTATGTTTGCTGTGTTGGGTCTTCGTTTCTGTGCGAGGGCTTTCTCTAGTTGTGGCAAGCGCGGGCCACTCTTCATCGCGGTGCGCGGACCTCTCACTGTCGCGGCCTCTCTTGTGGAGCACAGGTTCCAGACGTGCAGGCTCAGTAGTTATGGCTCACGGGCCTAGTTGCCCCGCGGCCTGTGGGATCCTCCCAGACCAGGGCTCGAACACGTGTCCCCTGCATTGGCAGGCAGACTCTCAACCACTGCACCACCAGGGAAGCCCTTAGACTCTCCTTATACTTTCTACGTGGGCTATAATTATGGGTTATAATTAATATTTATAATATGAAAACACACCTCAAAACAATTTTAAAATATCACCCTATGTAAAGACCACAAGTTATTCTTTTCTCCTTCACCTTTAAAGTATGAGGTCCTTGAAGCCAGGGATCCTGTACTCTTTCACCTAGAAGGATAGAATGGGAAAAAAATACACTTAAAAATTATTATTTTAATTATAAAAGTAATATGTGCCATGCATATTTCAAATTTCTGTGCGAGGGCTTTCTCTAGTTGTGGCAAGCGCGGGCCACTCTTCATCGCGGTGCGCGGACCTCTCACTGTCGCGGCCTCTCTTGTGGAGCACAGGTTCCAGACGTGCAGGCTCAGTAGTTATGGCTCACGGGCCTAGTTGCCCCGCGGCCTGTGGGATCCTCCCAGACCAGGGCTCGAACACGTGTCCCCTGCATTGGCAGGCAGACTCTCAACCACTGCACCACCAGGGAAGCCCTTAGACTCTCCTTATACTTTCTACGTGGGCTATAATTATGGGTTATAATTAATATTTATAATATGAAAACACACCTCAAAACAATTTTAAAATATCACCCTATGTAAAGACCACAAGTTATTCTTTTCTCCTTCACCTTTAAAGTATGAGGTCCTTGAAGCCAGGGATCCTGTACTCTTTCACCTAGAAGGATAGAATGGGAAAAAAATACACTTAAAAATTATTATTTTAATTATAAAAGTAATATGTGCCATGCATATTTCAAATTTGGTGGTTATGTTAGAATTGACCTTAAGCAAGTACCGATTTATGCTTTCACCAACAGTGTATGAGAGTACACATTACAGAGCATATCTCAAGTAGACTATCTGAAGTGTTTTACTCCATCACCTCAGAGAAATAGTCATAAATAAATTTGGCTAAATAATTTAGATGGAAAATAAGAACAACTTACTGTATATAGGTAGAATTCCTAAAGGAAACATAAGATCTCTGAAGTACTCTGAAATGAGTCATTTTGCAAAAGGTTGAGAGTGAAATTTAAATAGCTTCAGTGTAGGAAAAAATGGAGTAGATCATCCTAGAGTGAGGTTATCTGTAATAGAAATTGATTTCCAAAACAGTAACCTACTTTTCAATAGAGCAAACAATATTTCTAAGGTAAAACAAAGATAATTTGTTCATAATCATCTATTGTGGAGGGCTAAGGTTTGATGCTAGAAAAATTAATACTGGAGGTATTGAAATATGGCATCTGTAAAAACAACTGAATATAAAGAGAATAATTTAGATGCTATGCATAGTTATAAAAAATAATCTTCCAAATTCTTCCATCAAGTTTTGATCACCAGTTCCAATGTGAGTCATATTGGAGCCTAACGCAAAGGAAAAATCAGTAGTACTGATCCCATTGTTAAAAAAATTTTTGATATTTTGTTCATTATGGATTTTTTTGCACTGATTTTTTTAAAAATATTGAAGTTATATTGATTACTGAGTTTTTTGACACCTCCCTATAGTTTGGACCTAAGGCAAATGTCTCACTCACTTCATCCTAGTTCCAGTTCTTTTGATCACCCAAATAATAAAATAATGCTAAAAGAAGAGAAACAAATAATTTAAAGCCTCTCTTAAGCACCATTTTCTCAATGTTTCCAATATTCTATGCAGAGATATTAAAATGAGAAAAATAGAATTGATGAAATTGCTAAATTTTTAAAAATTCTTACAAGTCAGCAATGTATATATATTTTATCTGTATTTTATATATGAAGAAATTGAGGTTCAAAGAAGTTAGTACTTTGGTTGTGACACACAAAGAACATGAAGCCCAGCCAAGATTGAAGCCCTCTATCTGACTTTTATCAGAACCCAAATTCTTTCCAATACACTGGGTTCTTTCTCAGGGAATTAATGACATTTGAATTAAGCCGTGAAAGAAGAGTAGGGATTTGCTAGGAGTAGAAGAAGAGATAATACATTTCAGGCAGTTGGGGAAATTGTGGATAAAGCCTGGAAGTAATGTCCAGAGGCAGATTTACCAAGAAGCTAAGGAGGTTGATGTGTCATGACTCCTTGGAAGAAAATGTTAATAAAGCTTCTTGATAGGGACTCTAATGACGTGCTCCCCAAATTATTTATTTTCGCAAAATTTGCCCAAGTAAGATATTTTAACTCCAACCAGTGAAGACTGCTGTGTCTTTCCTTTCTGGCTTTCCCTTCATCACACTTCCCCTTGTGTTAGGTGGCTTTGCAATTGCTTAGGCAGTTTTGGGATCCAGCTTAGAGGTAGTTGATTTGGAGATATGCTATTTTAGGTTTAGTGGGATATATTTACGTGGTTCACAGCCACTCCTATGGTTATTGCTAAGCACTCAGGGTAAGAATAACCTCGCAGCATACTTCAATTGCCTGTTCTACCTGCTCACTTGGCATGGTGGTATGAAGGTGCAAGGCCAGAGGCTAACACAAGATGAGTGGTACCTGGATGGTGGGAATAGGCTGTTAGTGGAGGAGAAACAAGGTTTGCAACATATGGAGCTAGAAGATAGTCTGTGGAAAATTCTTTCAATCATCAGATGAGTAAAATTATAAGTGGAAAATTGAGTTCTCATGAAGAGAGTATCCTTTTGGAAGCAAAAAATTTAAACTGAAGATTCACAAAAGCTTCAAAATATCAAAAACTTTCTTATTAGCTTGGAATGTATACTAAAACTGCCAAAATCATGAAGAAAAGAAAGCACTCATTAGAGCCAAGAAAATTTAGATGATTAAAATGACAACAGAAGAGATAAAGATTATGAGAATCAGGGCACTCCCAAAGAGGAAATGAAAAAGCAGGAGAAATAGAAAATAGTCAAGCAAAATACAATCTGTATAGTCAACAAAGGTTCGCAGCAGTTTCATGTTGATGACTTCGTTGACCTTAATAAGGACTGTGGTCTTTTATTATGGCCCTATTGCAAAAAGTAATAATGTCATTCAGTACTTTAATTAAAGAAAATTTTTTCCTTCAAAATTGTGATTCCAATAACATTTATACAGAATCAAACAGAACATAAAATGGGCAAGAGAGATGTTTCTTAAAAAGATATTTTGAAAAAAAAAGTTTAAAATAGTCACACTCTTATGAGATTCTAGCTAGTTTATGCCAAGGCAAAAAGAAGATCATAAACATTGTTTTGTTTGTAAATTATTTTCAACAAGACAGACATTACTTACACGGGATGGGTTTTCAGACTAAACGAATATATCGAAAGCCCTCAAAAGCTGTGACTATTCTATGGAGCACAAGACAACTATCTTTTCTTAGATTACCCGTAAATCAAAAAACAGCTGAGTAAGAACATTCCATATTATTTTGAAGAGCTGAAAAGAGTAGTTGAGGTTATTGCATTTTTAAGGGAACTTTCAGAGGTCATGATGAAACAATAATCATGATTCAATTAACAGAAATTTAATGGGAATCCTAGAAATAATTGTTAAATTTAATTAATTTTTGCATGAGAACTTGGAAAAATGCCCAAAATAGGAAAAAAAAAGTAACAGTTTATGAAGAATGAATAGAAGTAATGGGAAAATATTTATATAATGGAAGGGTTAACAGATAAATAAACCAGAAACCAAATACTACTCCATTAGTTGGCCATTATTGTGCTCTACTGCTGTTATCAAAAACTCTATGTATAGTTTTAAATTTTTTCACTGACTGAAAACCAGCTTGTGGCTTTATCCAACAGTGTAAAATAACTTTTGGAAATGGTAACCTGTGGTTGAAAACATTCATGGAGTGTTGTCCAACAAAGGTGAGGAAAAGGGCTCCCAGCAGCCTTTAAAGAATGTTAATAAGTGTGCAGGATATATACCACATGCAGCTCATTCCTTTAATCTGGTAAGAGGAAAAGCTGCTTCACAGTTGTTAACCACCTCGGCATTTTACAACAGTTATTTTCATTTCAGGTTCCTCTCACAAATGGAGTATTTTACATAAACATATCAACATGGATTTAAAAAAAAGTCTAAGAGTAATATAATGGGTTATCCATTATAAAGCTGTTCAAGCTTTACAACATGGGTCAAGGATATTTTACAGACGCTAAAATATATTTTCAAAGATTTGGAAGAAAAACCCCAACACACAAGAAAAACCAAAAATCTTATTCAAAAAATTGACAACCAGCAAATACATCATTATAACTGTAATACAGAAAGACACTTTGAAATGCTTCTATATTTAAGAAATTGCAATCACCTTATTTGAATTACATAAAGGGGACCATCTTTCTTCATCTTTAAATCTATTTATAAAGAACTGAGAAAAAATTCAGATAAAAAAAAATTCAGATAATTCACCAGGCTTCCCTGGTGGCCCAGTGGTTAAGAATCCACCTGCCAGTGCAGGGGACATGGGTTCGAGCCCTGGTCTGGGAAGATCCCACATGCAGTGGGTCAACTAAGCCCGTGTGCCACAACTACTGAGCCTTCGCTCTAGAGCCCACGAGGCACAACTACTGAGCCCATGTACCACAACCACGGAAGCCCGCACATCCAGAGCCTGTGATCCGCAACAAGAGAAGCCACCTTAATGAGAGGCCTGCGCACCGCAACGAAGAGTAGCCCCTGCTCACTGCAACTGAAAAGAAAGCCTGAGCATAGCAACTAAGACCTAATGAAGCCAAAAATAAATAAATTTATTTAAAAAAATTAATGGAATATGAAACAAAAGTGGAAAAGGTAAGCAATTAAATTAATAGAAATTGTTCTGACATCAAGAAGTATTTGCAACAAAAAAGGTGTCAAATCATCACCAAAAGCAGGAATTCACTAAAGGAAGAGATACATTTCAAATAGAAGTGATGAGTAGGCTCTTGGATAGTTTGATAATGCAGTTAATGAGAGGAAGGGATCATATGAACACACTGGAAAACGATTTAAAACTCTTTTTGATTAGACACAAAATGATTACTTTGAAAAAAGTAATATAAAACTCATAATGTGCTATTACAACAAGGACATCAAGAATGAGTAATAACTGCTATTGATTCAAAGAATATTTTCAATTAATTACTGCACAAAGAAACATGAAAACCCTGACATCTTACAATGCCTATATGAAAAAACTAACAATCTGATAGTAATTTTCCCACACTTGACAGCCATTCTTAAGATTCACATATCGGGCTTCCCTGGTGGCGCAGCAGTCAAGAATCTGCCTGCCAATAAGGGGACCTGGGTTCGAGCCCTGGTCTGGGAAGATCCCACATGCCGTAGAGCAACTAAGCCCATGAGCCACAACTACTGAGCCCTCGTGTCACAACTACTGAAGCCCACATGCCTAGAGCCCATGTTCTGCAACAGGAGAAGCCACTGCAATAAGAAGCACGCATACCGCAACGAAGAGTAGCCCCTGCTCGCCGCAACTAGAGAAAGCCTGTGTGCAGCAACGAAGACCCAACACAGCCAAAAATAAATAAATAAATAAATCTATTTAAAAAAATAGTACCAAAGCCATGAAATAGTTATAAATCTAACAAAAATATGCAGGATCTATATGCTGAAAACTATAAAATAATGATGAAAGAAATCAAAGATCTAAATAGATGGAGAAATACTCTGTCCTTGGATTAGAAGACTCAATATTGTTAATATGCCAGTTTTCCTCAAAATAATATATATATTCAATGCAATCCCAATAAAAATCACAGCAAAATTTTTTCTATAAACTGATACATCTACTTAAAACTTCATATAGAACTAGGATAGTCAAAACAATTTTTAAAAAGAGCAAAGTTGGAGGACTCACACCACCTCATTTACTTACTGTAAAGGTAGAGTAGTCAAGATGGTGTGGTAAACAGCAAAAATATAGAAAGAAGAGGGAGCCCAGAAATAGACACACAAATATATAGTGAACTGATTCTTGACAGAAGTGCAAAGGCAATTCAATGGAAAAAAGATAATCTTTTTAACAGTTGGTGCTGAAACTGTTTGACATCTATATGCAAAGAAAATTTTTTAAATGAACTTCAACTCATATCTCACACGTTATATATAAAATTAACTCACTATGGATCGTAGACCTAAAAGCAAAACCTTAAAGCATAAAACTTGTTGATGAAAACTTAGGAGAAAATTTTTGTGATCTTGGGTTAGATAAAGATTTCTTAGATATGATACTAAAGGCACAACCCATAAAAGAAAAAAATGATAAATTCCCTTCATTAAAATTAAGAACTCATGCCTTTTGCAAGACACTTAAGAGAATGAATAGACAGGCCACAGACTGGGAGAAATATTTGAAAGCCACATATCTGAAAAGGAATACCCAGAATTAATAAAGAATGCCCAAAACTCATTAATAAAAAGACAATGTCATTTAAAGATGCACAAATTTTTTGAACAGATAATTTCCTGAGTATGACCTATTTGGTGAATGAAGAGAAAACTGTACACCTGCTGTGTCCACAAAGGTAGCACATGGAGATGGTGTGGGCCCTGAATACACTGCACAGGAAGTTGGCCTTTATCTTAGAGAGAAATATTGGGTCTGATTTCAGTACTGCCATAGCATTGGGACTTTCCTAGAACATATGTATATATAAAGAAAACGACTGCTTTTGAATATATAGTCTAAAGTGAAGTTCCTTTTACATTATAGCTAAAAAATATTCTTAAGCTTTTAAGTTGTTCACAATTCAGCTGCATACAGAGTTGCACGGAATCTTATTTATATATACATATGTTATAGATGGAATAATTTGGCTTGAACAAGAAGTTTGGTTTAGTATCTACTGTTTGGGAAAATTAGCTCTTAAACTTTATAAGAAATGAACTGTATAGTTAGGATTTCCAGTTGTCTAATTTCAGAGGTTTGTCAAGCAAATCAATCCTACGTTTTTTCTCATGTATTGGTTCATACCTCACAGTGGCAAGTCTTTTCTTCTATCTTTATCTTCAGTTTTTTCTCCTTCCTCATTTCTTAGACCTTTGTCTTTCATTTCTCACATCTCTTTTTCATTCTTCCTTCGAGCTTTTGCAATCTTTTTTCAAATCCCTGGCATTTCCCAATTCTCTGTTTTTATGACATCTTTTTTTTTTATACCCAGTCGCCCATTGGTGATCACTTGTAAATCATCATGACTTAATATTTTTCCTGTTAGCTACTGCCTACACATGTTTTACTAAGCTCCTCAGGCCAGAAAATTTGTCTTCCATATTTTATGCTTTGTAAAATCCCATGTACTCTTATGACTCCTATTAACAATAAATCTCAGTATGAATTAGCTAAAGCTACATCTTCCTTGTTTTATGTGTAAGCTTTACATGCATACAAGTGAAGACTCAAGTTTCATTAGCTCCCTGATTTGTCATGTGTGTCATTATTTTTCAGGTAGCATTAGAATGCCATCTTTTAGAATTACTGGGCAGCAAGCCAATAGTTTATTTTAGCTTAGTTTATATATATATTTTTCCAGAACAAGCAATGTTTTTTTTTTTTCATTTTAAGAAGGAAATGTTTCTTTCTTTTTCAGTAACTAAATTGAGCTCACATGGAACTATCTACATGCCAGGATACTTTGTGTTCTAATTTTAAATTATGCCTTTCAGACACAAATGGTCTCTGGAATTATGCATTATTTATGATAATAGATGAATTTTTAATGTTAGACTTGATAAATGTCAATCTTTATTTTCAGTTATTTCACAGCAATCTAGCCTTTAATCTTTCTTCACTTTTTTATTAGGACATGGGAACTACATTTAGCATGCATTTGCTTCCAGAGCATGGGCTGGACGAATCTAAATGTGAAGTGAGCAAACAGGTTGAGGAGCCGCAGTGTTCCTTCTGCTGCACCGCAAGCTCTTGGCTTTTGTTGCTGTGCTTTCCCCGCCTTGTCATCCCTCTCCTCCCAAGTACTATCAATCTACCAAACCCAGCTTCAGAAGCAGCTGAGAGTAGCTTCAAGTGCCACCTTCAGTAGATATATGTGCATTTTTAGTCTGGATTCTAAAAGGTGAAGTGATCTCAGCTATAGGACTTGAGTAGTGTGACCTTCCCTGGTATCATCCTACTTCGAGTAAAGGCTTACTTGATGAGCCAAAAAGATTTTTGCTTAATAAGAAAGGTGTGTATTAATTTTCTTTTGCTGCCATAACACATTACTGAAACACTTGCATCTTAAAACAACACTCATTTATTATCTCGCAGTTCTGTAGATCAGAAATCCAGGCATGTTGTAGCTCATCTCGAGTAATGGCATGTGGTTAGCCTGGTGCGGGGCCCAGGCACGGCAGTATCTGCCTCCTGCGTCCCCCAAGGATGCACAAGCACAGCCTGGGGCTAGAAAGGCCATCTAGAGGCTGGTTCTGGATGGAACCTGGTCCACACATGCGTCCTCCAACCTGAACATGCCCTTCAAGGCCCAGTCCCTGGAGCTCGGGGTTGCCTCTTTTACATCCGTAAAAGGCCTTCACAGCAGGACTATTGTTTTACTGGCTAACCAGGGGATGGGAATCTTGGAGGGCCATCTTTAGAATTCTACCTATTATAACGTATGAGACTCATATGATGAAAATGAAAAATTTTTTTGGAAAATACGTGAGGACACTTGAACAAATGTAGAGTTATACAACATTCCAGAAAGGGAAGGCTCATGTGGAAGGATATTATTCTCCCTGAAATTAATACATACAGTTAAAGAAATTTTAATAAAAATCTATAGCGACATCCACATGGATGAATCTTAACTTTGATTAAAAATATTCAAGATGTGAAAAAAACCTTACTCTGTGATTCTATTTACATAGAGTTGAAAGACAGGCATAAGCTATATTGTTTGAGTAATTAGTCAATAAAACTATAAAGAAAAACAAGAAAGTGAATATGTTAATAATCATGACAGTGGTTATTAACCCTAGGTACTTGGGGGTTATAAGGGAAGGGGCACTTTGGGGCCTTTTGGGATGTTGATAATGTTCTACTTTCTGACCCAGTGGAGGTTACATGAGTGTTTAGGTTATATTCTGTTTAATGAATTATTCTGTGTGTTTGCTGTAGTTCCCATCTCAAAAAATAATTTTAGAGGCTTCCCTGGCCGTCCAGTGGTTGAGGCTCCACACTTCCACTGCAGAGAGTGTGGAGTGTGGGTTCGATCCCTGGTAAGGGAACTAATATCCCGCATGCCACGCGGCACAGCCAAAAAAAAAAAAAAAAATTCTAATCTTCTCTTTTCCCCCCATACTTTCTGATTCTTCCTCTACATCTACAGTACCTCATAGAGAAATAGAGATGTTACAGTGGCACTAACAATTCAGTCTTTAAAAACAAAACGCTTACAAAGTAGGTTCTTGAGAATAAAAAAAAACTTTGCTGAGAGTGAAACATAGCATTTGAACGTATTTCTCTCCCAACCCTGGCCAGATTAGCTAAAAGAAACCTCTGAACTGGGAGGGGTATATGGAGCATGACACGCACAACACCTTCCCCTGGAAGGGAAGGATGAGGTTTGATAGGAGTGGCAGAAAAAGAGAGCATCAGAATAGGCTGAGCACCATTTCAATGGACAGGGCGGGAGGCCTGGGCTAGAAGCCAGGAAAGCTGTTATCATACCAGCCTGCCAGGGCTGCCTGCTGCCTACACTTGCATCATACAACAAAGGACACCAGCTCTCCTCTGAACTGCCTGGTGGAGGGCCTAGGACACCTCTGCCATAGATGGTGAAATCTTGGACAACCTGGTACTGTACCATCTTCCTTTCTCCAGTCCTCCCATCCCTAGAGATTTTAGTCTGCAGGGCCCAAGAGTCTATATTTTAATAAGCACTTAGGATAACTCTCATGCAGGGGGCCTCTGGCACTGGAGTACCATTGCCCAGAGAAAATCACTGAGAGGAAGAATCACCAGTGGCACTTGTTAAAAAATCCAAATTTTGAGGCTTCATACTAGACATGTATAATCAGAATCTATAGGGTATAAGCCTGAGAACTTGTTTTCTTCAAAATGAAGTCCCCAGGTAATTTGAAAGGAAGTTTGGGAAACAGCTCTAGAGACTTCTTTTTCTTTCGTTTTTCCACAATATTTATAATATTTGCATTTTGAAAAAATAAGTACCTTGTGGAAAAGAACATATTACAAACCGTAAAATACTTTTTCTCTGGCCCAGACTTCTCCTCAGTGCTGCAGACCCATAGATGTTTACATGACATCTCTCCTTGAAGTCCCGAAAACATCTGAGACTTAACATGTTTCAATTGAAATCATCTTCCTCCCCCAAATCCGACTCTCCTTCAGTGTTCCCCACACCTCAGTGAGCATTGTTATCCACCCACTGGGCCTGCCAGAGATCCCATCATTTCTGACTCCTTCCTCTCCCTCAATCCCCATTCATTCCACTCTGCCTTATCTAAATCCATTCCCAAGACCTCCTATTTCACTTCCTAAATCGTTTCATTTTCTGCACTCGTCTCCATCTCCTTGTGCCCATCCCAGTCCACTTGAACTACTTACTATCAACGCTAACCATGACCCATAGGTCCTAACTGGTCCAAGGCTGATCCTGTTCATGTTCCCACACTGCATCTGGAATGATCTTTTCAAAACACAGATCTGATCAGGTCATATCCCTTCCCCACTTTGCTCTGAAGAAAAAGATGAAGGTTCTCAGTATGGCCAACCAAGTTCTGCTTAGTTTGGTCTCCCTGCAAACTATGCTCTAGCCACAATGGCCTCCTTTCAGTCCCTCGGGTTTGCACTGTTCACTCCTGACAAAATACACGATGTTCCCTGTTTCCTTTTCTCCTTTCTTGTCTCTCAGCCTTCAGATCTCTCTTCCAGGAGACCTCCTCAAGCATGTCTTACCTAACTTTTCTGACCAGATCAGTGAGTGACCCTAATGTAAGCTCTCAGAGCACCTATCTCTTGCAACTTTCATTTATTTATCTAAATAAATGTGGCTCACTTATTTGTTGAATTAGACATTTTTGAATTCCTTTGCCTAGAATAGTTTGTTTCCTTGCTCATCTTCTCTCGTTTGATTTCACTTCCTTAGAACCTATTCCAGAACAATTTTTAGGATGAATATTTGGACTCAACTGAAGAACCACCTTCATTGGCTTTCCCACATCCCCTCTGGCTCTTGTTGCCTAATGATTTTCCAATCTTTTGAAATTTGCCTCTACCACGACACTTATTTACCTTATATTGTATTTTTTTTGTTGTTGTTTTCTTGAAGGTTTCTCTCACTAGCATCAGTTGCTTTAGGACAGCTGTTTTACTTATCTCTGTATCCCTAGCACTTAACACAGGGTCTTGTCCTCAGTAAATATTTGGAATGACCGTTGTAGCTTGTAGTACAGCCATATAGTGCATATGCTGATTTCTCTGCTTCTAATGTCTTCCCTCACTGTGCCTACAAACTCTTACCACTTGGTAGAGGCAGTGTTAGCATTACTTTCAACGATATATGTATAATTTTTCTACTTTTCAGTTTCTTCATTTGAATACTGATACCTTAAAACATTGCTGGGAGGATTAAAAAAGTTAATTATTTAATACTCTTCTCTCTCCCCTTGCCAGGCCAAATCTCTTCTCTTGTAGATCAATTACCTAGGGAATTTTGTCTCAGGATTAGGTTTTTGGAATCTCTTGCACCCAGTTAGTTCTTTCCTGTTTCCCTCTCCTGTTTTTGTCCCCTTTACAGTAGATCTTGATGGCTCAATTAAAACTAGAGAACAGGGACTTCCCTGGTGGCGCAGTGGATAAGACTCTGCACTCCCAATGCAGGGGGCCTGGGTTCGATCCCTGGTCAGGGAACTAGATCTCTCATGCATGCCGCAAATAAGGAGCCTGCGTGCTGTAACTAAGGAGGCTGTGAGCCGCAACTAAGATCTGGTGCAACCAAATAAATAAATATTTTAAAACCCCAAAAAACTAGAGAACAAATCATTAGCAAGTAGAAAACATTTCTTCCTTGTTCTCTTAGGAAAAGAGATTGTCCTGAGGTGAGGAGATTCATCTGCAAAACTGCACAGGCCTCTTTTTTTAACATATACATGTATCTATTCTTTTTCAAATTCTTTTCACATTTAGGTTGTTATATAATATTGAGCAGAGTTCCCTGTGCTATACAGTAGGTCCTTGTTGGTTATCCATTTTAAATATAGCAGTGTGTACATGTCAATCCCAAACTCCCTAGCTATCCCTCCCCTCCCAACCCTTCCTCCTGGTAACCATTAGTTTGGCCTTTAAGTCTTGCACAGGCCTTTTTTTTTTTTTTTTTTTTAAAAAAACAACAACTTTGAAAAAGCAAAAGCTGAAAAAACAAAATGATTAAATTTCCATACCAGAATAGGTGAAATGTTTCTTTTCATTTTCTTTTAGATTTGTAAAGTGTCTGACCCAGAGTACCAGAAAAAACTTTGGTTCCCTTCCCTTCAAGTTTACAAAGCTGTAACTAAAGATTTTAGCAGTTAAGCAACTCTACAGTGAATTATCTGGTAGCTTCCAGTATAATAAATTATTCTTACCAACTAGATACTATGCTCACTTTCTTTTCTTACTTTACCTGTTTGGTTGTCAAAGTTTAAACGTAGCATATTAAAACGCTTATACTCTTTAAATACTATGGACACTTTTCATTATTTTAAAATGTGTATGTAACTAAATAAAATAGAAAAATGTTTGCACACAGGGGTAAAATGGGACAAAAGCTTTTACTGAGGTTTCTCTACCCTTCTCCAACATTACCTTGTGTGGTTCAAGTACCATTTGTTATTTAGACTTGTCATTCCCAGTTGACTAGGAGATTTAACACTCTTTAGCCAATGTTTCAAATCTGAGGCAAATAAAACCTAGGTGGTTTATTCGTGGGCCTAGTACCAGGACCTGTGAAGGGAGTGTTCTTAAGGTAAGAGATAGAAAATTCAGCTTATGTTGTTATCCACAAGTTTGAAATCAACATCCTTGGACATTCGACGTTTACTACACAATGGTAAGCGCCCAGATATCAAATGACCCTTTTTGGCGTCCAAGGGTCATAAAAGCCTCAAGCACTCCTGGAATCTAGGCTGAATTTCTCCACTGGCTTGTTTGGGAACCCGTCTCTTCTAAGCGGTGTAGCATTAACTTGCTCTGCTGCCGGCTGATTGGCAGCTGGTCGGGCACTCTTCAGGGCGGACTCCTTTCCAGGTGCATCCATCTCCACCCAAGCGCACTCTTCTCTCCCGCGGCGGTCTAGGACCATCAGGACCAATTTCGGGGTTTTCTTTCGCCTGTAAGACTTGGCAGAACGGGCTCTAAAAGAAAAGAAGGAGGCAGAGGAGGAGTAAAAAGTAACTGTACTGTTAAAGAGTCATAATAAATGAGAGTCCACCTGTGAGACGCGAAGACGAGCACCCTATTTTGCCGCGGAAGCCACAGGGACAGAAGTCCTCGGGCCAACCGCCGGCCTCGCCCCTCAGCTGCCCGCCCCTGTCACGGTTACGTGACGCGGGAGCGCCGCGCGCCGGCTGCGGCGCCGATTGGCCGGCGGCGGGAGCGCGGGGTTTGATGGGAAGTTGGCTGAGCCCATCGCTCTGTCAGTGGCGGCTGCTGCCTGCTCCGGAGGCGGGCTGCGCTGTGGCGGCCGAAGCTGGCAGAGCTGGGCGCCACCGCCGGGCTTTGCCCGCTTCTACTTGAAGGTAGAGGGGTCAAAATGAGGGCCGTTGGAAGGGTTCGGCAGAGGGGAGATGCGCTGAGCTTTTTCCCTGGGAAATACGCTTCGGGTTCCCCCGCTTGCCTCTCCCGGGCGCCTCCGCCCCATGCCGAGTGGCCTACGAGCTCTGCGGCGGCGGCTAGTTGAGCTCCTGCCCGGCTGCGTGCTGATCCTGTCTCGCCCCCTGATCCCCTTGGTTTCCCAGCACAGTGGCAGGGGTGGCTCTGGAGTGCTGGAGACCCCTTTCTGTTTCCCGAGGGGAGTTGGTTCCCCAGCCTTTTCTCGGAGATTCGGGGCGGGGAAGGGGGGCAGTGACTGGGTTGAGCTGAGCATCGTCTCTTTGGCCCACCTCCCTGTTCGGTCGAAGGGTCAGAAAGTCCTACACTAAGCCATCGCTTTGAGTGGGTTCTACCCTTGTCGTCTTTTGCTGAGTTGTGCGGAGGCGCCACGAGTTGGTGAGATCAGGAGGGACCGAAAACTGTCAGTGTCACGCTGCTCGGCCCAGGCGTGTGGGCGTGGATTGTATGCTGCTTAGAGAAGCCTCTCTTCGGCTGTAGTCCTTTTTTGAGCAATGGTGGGGTGGAGGGAAGGGCCAGATTGCGTGGGTGTCATAGGCATGGCAGAAGGAGAAGAGCAAATCTAAACTACATCATAGTTTTAATTCTTGAATACAGTGTAAGGGAATTGAGAGAGAGTTGGGATTGGTGCACGCAGTTTTGCTGATGGTGCCCTCACTCTACTAAGTAAAATTTGTGACTCACTGAATTTTCCATGTTCCGCTTTTCCCAGTAGGCTTCTGGTTTGTGGTGCCTAGTGTCGACTTTCTTCTCCTTTCTCAGTGGCTTGGGTGTCACCATTGACAAAATTGTCACCACACAAAATTCAACAGCAGTTTGTGTGGATGTGAGTAAACTTGGTTTTAGGCATATGTTCAAACTGGCAGGGAATGCTAATCTCTTGTCTTCAACAGCCCCCGTAGTTTCATTTTAGGAGGACTAAGTTGATTTTCAACACATTTTTTTAAACATTTAAAATTAGAATTTCAAGTTTCTCCGTCATCTACTGGCATCAACCCACTGCTGTTAAAAACCTTAGTGTTTACATATTATTAACTTGAAAGAATAAAAAAGGGAAGAAATTATATGGCTTACAACAGGTATGATTTATAGGAGAAATCTTTACAGTCAAATAGTCATTTTTTGGTAGTATTTAGTTCAGAATGAGCATTGACTTACCATGAAGACCAGAACTTAGTCGTTGTATAATAAAAGTGCTTTTAGAGATGTACTTCTTTTCAGTAATTTTATTTTTGAGCAATAAATGTGGTAGTTTGGGATATTTCAGAATTGTCTTTTCTGTTAGGATATTTGAAAGTTAGAGTTATAGAACAAACACCTTTAATCTCAAATTGAATTGTCCAGTGTGTTATAGAGGTACTGTTGATGGTGACAATAGTTTCTACTTAAGTTTGGAACTTGATAAACATAAAACTAAACTTCCTTTGCTGTTAAAGTTTATTTTAATGTAAGAGTCTTCAGAGTATTTTGTTTTATTTTTTATACTGGAGAAAATGAGAGCAATACAATTTCAGTTAAAATACAAACTAACTTTATTTTCCAATTTTAAAATTATGAAACAGTTTCTTCATAAGAAGTTAGAAAGAAATGTGTTCCATATGAGAAGTATTGCTGTACTACATGTGCTTTCTGGTAATAGTAGTAATAATGTCTATAATTTATTATACACTTATTATTTCATTACCAAGTGATATATAATTTCATTTAACTCATGCAGCAATTCTGTGAAGCGTAGATGTAGATATTTTCACCGCTTTACAAATGCTGAACTGAGGCTTAGAGAGTTTAGTTTATACAAGATCACGTAGCTAGTATGTGGTTGAGTCATATTTTGAATCAAGACCTTTTTCATTCCATTATTTCAATATGACTTGAAGTAGGCTCAAAATTTAAGAATAACACATCCCAAGATTTCAAATTCTGACACCTAAACCTGAGTGTGAATAGCAGTTAATAGAAAACATTCAAATAATATGGTGGGTGTTATTATTTAGTGAAAAACACATTAGATGCACCCAGCTCTTAAGGTCATGTCAGGTCCCATAGTGATAGCAGAGTGGAAAGAGACTCTTTATACACGTTCACGGAAGATTTCTTGGAACAGGCCACTTGAGATTGAACCATCTGTCCACTCAAGAGCAAGCAAATTGATTTATGCTTCAGAAAGAAATGCTAGTTATTTGATTCCCATGTATTTTCCATGTGTTGAAAGGAAGCAGAGATGGACTAGAAAAGGGCAGCAACCACAGCAGTAAAAACAACCATTTGTATCGAGAAATTAGTATGTGTCAGGCACTGTTGTAAGTACTTTAGAATACATTATGTTGTTTAAGCTTTTCAACATTTGAGAGGGTTCTTAACTATCACTCTTTTGCAGATGAAGATAATGAGTAACTGAGAGGTTAATTTATTTATTTGCCCAAGGTTTCGTAGTAATGGGCCACAGGAATTGGAGTTAAGATGTTCAGGTGGCAAGGAGGGAAAAAGTGTTTGGAAGTAGAAGAGGTATGAAATTAAAGTTGTAGAGAAATAGTTGATTTATTTAATTTTGTTATGCTTTCGTATCTGTTGGAAAGTACTACTTATACATGTGTATTATAGTAAATCAGGCTTCCCTAACAAATACCAGAATTTGATAGAAAAAAAGTTGGGACAATGAGGGTTGATTGGCTTTTTGATTATGAACCTGAAAGGATGAATATGGCATTTAATGACTATTACCATAGTGTGTTGTTCTAGAGGACAAATTTAGAAGCACAGTTCTCTGCTTCAGGGATCTTATGTAATTTGTTTCATTAACATCAAAACAATTCTCCAAGCAAATAATTGATGTCAAAGTTGGTATTAATTGTAATATTATGCATACATTTCATATTACATGAATTTTAAAAGTGACGTGCAGTAAACAAGTAGAGGCAGTACTTGCAGACTTCTAGCACCAGTTCTGCCCCTAGCTGGACCTGCATGATTTTGGCATGTCATTTAGCTTCTCTTCCATGCAGATTTAAGCATTCAGATTTAAGCAAATGAAGGAATTGGGCTACATGATAAACTGTACTAACCCTGTGTCTTATGTTTATAACTTTCCACTTCAGTAGCTCTGTTTACCAGCTATTTGAGAATGTCTGAGGTGCTTTTATATGTTTTATATATAAATATTCCAATCTAATCTACAGAAAGACTTAATTTCTGATTTTGAGTTATTAGAAGTAACTTGTTGCTTTTTTTTGCCTTTTTTATTGAGCTAATTGATTTACAATATCATATAAGTTTCAGGTGTATAACATAGTGATTTACAATTTTTAAAGATTATACTCCATTTATAGTTATAAATGTTGGCTATATTCCCTGTGCTGTACAATATATCCTTCTAACTTATTTGTTTTATACATAGTAGTTTTATCTCTTAAGCCACTACCGCTAACTTGTTGCTTTTTAAAAAATCAAAACTAAAATACTGGGTCTGGCTCTGTTACTTACTGTCTTTGGGAACTTAGCAAATTACTTCACTTCTGTAGACTCAGTTTTGCCATTTGTAAAATAGAGTGATGGTAGTATCTAAATGATAAAATTCATGAAAAGCATTTGTTTTAGGGCCTGCTAGAAGATTAAGTCCTTACCAAGTGTTTAAATGATATTATTGTTGTCATTACTTTCAAATATTAAAAATTCTGATTTGTGAGCTATAAACTGTTTCAAACCAAAATGTGTAGGTCAGTTGTGTACAAAACACTGTGCTATACACCATACATAGTGGTGTATAGCACATGCATTCATCGTATACATGGGATAATGTATACTTTGAGAATATACAGGGCTTCCCTGGTGGCGCAGTGGTTGAGAGTCCACCTGCCAATGCAGGGGACACGGGTTCGTGCCCCGGTCCGGGAAGATCCCACATGCCGCGGAGCGGCTGGGCCCGTGGGCCATGGCCGCTGAGTCTGCGCATCCAGAACCTGTGCTCCGCAATGGGAGAGGCCACAACAGTGAGAGGCCCGCATACAGGAAAAAAAAAAAAAAAAGAAAATATACAAGTTAAGTGGTTCATCTGAATCTTCCCTTCCCAGCCACCTTTCTTGGTGATTTTTAGCATCTTAAGGTTTTAAGATCTATTTAATGTCTTAACTCAGAAATTTATACTTTTATTCATTAAAGTTCCTGGATTTCCTACAACCACACTTTAGAAATTTGAATACTGATTTACTATTGAAGGATTAATAATATTTAGATTGCAACTTAAATGTGGCTTATAACATTGATTACATTTATAAACTTCAGAAGTTTTCAGTACAGATTATAGGTATTTCTGTTGGTAAAAATCACTTTGTGTGTTTCATAATTAGACTTTTTGTTACTTCTCTAACCAAGAAAGTTCAAGATAGGCATGCCTGATGCTAATTTCAACCTAAAAATAGTATTGCAGAGTGAATGTACTTACTTTGTACTGGCATTATTTTGTGATTACATTTATGAGTTTAAAAAAATGTAAGAATGGCCTAACTTTTTTTAGGTGGAAATGAAGCAGTTTTATACATTGGTAGTATATAACTGTAACCTGGTAAAACTATGTAAGTTTGAAAATATACTTTCACTATTTCAGTTTAAAAGAATTAAAAATTATATAACTTGACTGGTAAATTGATTTAGGATATAATATTGCTGATACATTTTTATATGTATGGTAATATTTAATACATTTAAGAGTCATAGAAAAACAACTAAAAGAAGGGGATATGAGATACAACTAGCTGACATGACAGTTTAACTTGAGGGACTTAGACACAATTTCAGAAAGAAATGTTTATTTGGGTGTTGAACAGTAGTGAACAGACCAGAAGTCTGAAGATAGAGTGGCTTTGGGTAATGTTTCTTCTGAGCTATTGGGTGAATCACTAAACTTCTTTCCACTTAATTTTCTTGTCTGTAAAATGGTAATAATAAAGGCTATCCTGTGAAAAGTGGTAGTATTATTAACTTTAATATACAGAAAAGAAAATTATGGCTCAGAAACATTAAATGATATGCTCACTGTCACAGGTAACCTTATAACCCTTATTTTCTTACTCAAAATCCTGTTGGCTTTCTATTATTGTAAGGTGATATTCTTCTAAACATTGTAGAGCACCCCTAATTCCAAATAACTAGTTTAGTTGGGAGACAGCTGAATGATAGAAATGTACTACAGCAGAATTTTTCTTAGAAGAACAATATAGGGGACCTACTTTAAGGAACAGAAAATTGCAAAGTGGTATGAATATACACTTTTAAAATGCCTTGCTACTTAAAAAGTCTTTCCAGCTTTATTTTCACTTTTAAATATGTTTTGGCTTGGAAGAAAGGAATTTTTAAAAGGTGGGCTGTCTGCAAGACTGTTTGAATTAAAATTCCACATAAGTGGAGTCCAAATAAATTAATATTTTATAGTATTTTTGGGTAGTATCGCAACATCTAAATTTTATAGTGAATATGCTGTATATTTAACTTAAATTTTAAAAATAATTGCTTTATTTCTAGCTGTGAATTCCTTTGGACAACTGATATTTATCATTGTGCCCAGTTTCTACAAATAAAAAAATGGGTGGATTATTTTCTCGATGGAGGGTAAGTTACTTTTCTTTACAGCCAGTTCTTAGTCTAATATAAAAGTGTCACATAAAGCTATTTGTAAGGGTCTCCTTTGTGGTGTAGACTTGAGTAGTAGTTTAATATTATCCCTAACTCTATTTAATTTTTTTCTTTCTTCTCTTATGAATTATTTTTTTATTTGGACTTTAATGATTCTACTTGCTATATAGGTGTCTCATGTCTCTGTTTAACAGAATTATTTCACGTTGACCTATGAATTATTTTTATTTCTCTGTTTATACATTTGTGTACAAATGGTTATCTTTTCTTGTTTTCATACTGCCTAAATTTCAATCTTACTTGAAAGATAGTTGAAACTAAGTATTCTATACAATATTTATGTTTTTATAGGCTGTATCTTTTTGCTTAAAGCTTGTCACAAATATTTACTAAAGTTACACTAGGTATACTTTTAGGAATTAATAGGTTAAACAAAATTAAAAATATAGTTTGATTTTATTGGCTAAGTCTTTAGAGGAAGTATCTCAAATTTAGAGCTGTAAAATATAAAATATTCTGGTCAATGCTCTTCTCTAATATAAGAGGAGGTAATGTAGTCTAGGACAACTACTTTGCTTATTTTTTGACTCCTTTTTACCATAACAATGGAGTCTAGCAATACTTGGTACACAATTTAGTTCTTGACCTATTACTGGAGATGCTTTGTTTTGGATTGGCATTACATTGACACCCTCCACCCACCTTTAAAACTTATTAAAGTTCTGCCTGAGAATCAAATTTATCTATTCTTCCTTTTGTCTTTCTTGTTAGGTTGAACCATATGAAACTGCCAGTTTTGACTACATAAACAGCAATTGCGTATGGTTCAACCTAATATTAACAACACCTGTTGGCCCTACAATGCATTGATAATCATTACCCTCTTAGATGGTTGAGTATATAATTGGTAATTACTTTTTTCAAATGTTGTATGAGGCATTTTGGCTGGTTTTTATTCTAGGTGATATAAAAAATATCTTTGACAAACAAGCTCTGCAATAGTGAAGTATTCTTAGATGCCCTTTAAAAATCTGATATTCAGAAAAGTACTTTAGGAATTCAGAATGAAGGTAGCCTATTGATTTTTGACCTCCAGAGTCCTATGTGAACTTTTAGCAATAGTAAATCAGACCATATTTAGTCTTGAATTTTTAAATAGAATTTATAATTATAATAGTTTAATAGAATTATTATAGAATTAATAATTTATAATAGCTTAATAGAATTCTTTTGAATAATCATCTAAGAACATTTTTCTTGGAGGAAAATTTAAACAAATTTTCTCTCAGTAAAAGTATGTTTTACTGGGGTTGGTTAAGGATGGTAAAAATTGAGCTATCAGAGTTGAAAGTACTTCTAGGACTAAAAATTTAAGTTAAGTAGGTACATCTTATTTCTTTAGTCTTGTGTAATTTTGTTTATAGTTATAATTTTTATTTAAGTCTAAATCTCATTTGTAAAAAGACAGAAATACATATTGCTTAATAACATTGAAAAAACTTAATTTTGGATTAAAATGTTCTTGTATGATTATATAAGTCAAAGTGTTTCTAAGTTAGCGATAACAGGTTTTAATGCTGTCTCTTATTTCTGTTTCTATAACAGACAAAACCTTCAACTGTAGAGGTTCTGGAAAATATAGATAAGGTATGTTCTTTGGCTCTGGGGTGTTTTAATTCATTTTAGGTGTTACATAAATATTATTTTAGTACATATTACTTTGGAGACTAGATCTGGTATGGGAATTTAGAGGTGATATAGAGTAAGCCTGAGAACTTCAATGTTAAAATCCAAAGTCTATCAGTGACCTAAGAAGTCTGTCAGGTAATAGTGAATGTTAGAATGAAATTTGATCTACAGCACGGTGTAAATCAATGTTACAGATAGGACAAAGTAGATTATAAAATAGTCTGCAACTATTTGTATCAGTTTGCAAACTTCACAGCTTTTTATACTTTCTATCATAAAAAAATGGTTATTCTTTGAGAATATTGAGAGTGATGAATGGATTGAAAGAATCTAGTATGGGTCACTGTTTCAATTTTTATTCTTTTTATAGTCAGTTTTTCTTTTAGGCCTTATACAGGGAGAATTATTACTTGTTTGATTTAACAAAGACTATTGATGCCAATTTTATACCTCTGATCTTTGCTAATTTGATAGGTTATCAAACATTATTTTTAAATATCTTAATTTTTAATTTAAAAAAGATTTGTCAAATCATAATAGACATTTTTCATATGTTTTGACTTCATTTTTAATTTTCTTTTTCATATTATGTTCTGTTTAAAATATTAAGGTATTATGTTTCATTGAATTTTTAAGAGTTCTTTATAACCTCTCTATCATGTAAAAATTTTTTACCATTTTAATTTCTTTATGAATTTGATTTAATAATACATAATAACTATCTCTTCACAGGAAATTCAAGCATTGGAAGAATTTAGGGAAAAAAATCAGAGATTACAAAAATTATGGGTTGGAAGATTAATTCTCTACTCTTCAATTCTCTATCTGTTTACATGTTTAATTGTATACTTATGGTACCTTCCCGATGAATTTACAGCAAGACTTGTCATGACACTCCCATTTTTTGCTTTCCCATTAATGTAAGTAAAATGTTCTTTTTGTTGACTTTTCCTCTTCCTGACTAGATAGTTTTAATATAGTCAGTTTCTTTTTATTATGAAATAATAATGTTGCAGAGTGAATAAATTTGCATTTTTTTGCAGTTTGAAAACTGTTTCTTTAAAAAGTAGAACAATTGTTTTAAACCTTTATTTATAATCCAACATACTTGAAGAATATGACCCAGTGACATTAGTAATAATGGCTCTGTACGGTAATCTTTTGTGATTCTCTAACACATGTTCATGCTCCCTAGGAGTACTGGGCATGGAGTAGGCATTTCAGATTGTGGGTAGTGGCAAGTGAGGAAGGACTTGTAAAACAAAAAGAACATCTGCCCCATGTTGAATGTATTCCATTCATCCCACCCTTCCCCTCTTTTTAGTAACTGCTATAAAGCAATTGACCCTTACTACAGAAATATTTTGTAATACAGCACTTTACGGGAGGTGTGAATTGAGATGAGAATGATTGCGAATTTTGAGAGAAAGTTTAATGAAAAATTTGTTCATTCAATCAACAAACATTTATAGGTACCAATTGTGTGCATGTTGGATTATAATGGTGTATGGTACACAAAAATACAGAACCTTTGACTGTAGATCTTAGACTGCATACATTAAATTAAGTAATAAGTATAATGAATATTATAATGGGTCCTTAACACAGTCTGGAGTGGACATGGGAGTCAGGGAAGGGCCTTTGTATTCTTTACTACTGTTGCCACAAATTTAGTGACTTAACACCCATTTATTATATCACAGGTGTGTAGGTCAGAAGTCCAGGTAGTTTGACTGGGTTTTTTGCTTAGGGTCTTGCAGGCTTAAATCATAGTTATTAGCTGGCCTGGGGTCTCTGGGGGCGGAGAATCTGCTTCCAGGCTCAAACAGGGTGTTGGCTGACTTCTGCTGTATCTCTCTGATTTCCTATTTTGCCCTTGGCTGAGAGAAACCTATGTTTTTAAGGGCTTAACTGATGGTATTAGACCCACCAGGATAATCTAGGTTAATCTGCCTATCTTAAAATCAACTGAGTAGTAATTATATCTGCAAAGTCCCTTCATAGTAGTACCTAGATTACTGTTTGATAATATAACCAGAGAATGGAAATCTTGGGGAGAGAGAGGGGGATATCTTTAGAATTCTGCCTACCACATTCTTCCTGAGGAAGTGATTTTTGAGTTTGAGACCTGAAGGATGAGTTACGTGTAGCAAGGGTGGTGTGACATGGTAGGTAGTGTTTTAGGCAGAAGGAAGAGCATATTTGAAGACTCTGAAGGAGGATAGAGCATGGTAGGTTTAAAGAATTGAAAGAAGGCCAAAGACTGGATTATGGAGAAAAGTCTGGATAGTTAGATGAAGGATATTTCTTGTGGGCCTTATAGTCCATGATAAGGATGTTAGGTTTTAATCTAAGAATAGTGGGAAGCCACTGAAGATTTTTAAGGAGTATGACATGATCATATCATTATCTTGAAGATACCACTGAGGCTACAGCATGGAGAGTAAATTAGAGGGGAGTAAGAATGGATCCGGAGCAGCAAGTTAGAAGGTTATTGTAGTTGTCTAGGGGAGAAACGATTGATGGTGATTTGCACTTGAGTGGTGGTAGCAGCATTGAAGAGAAACAGATGGGCTGCATGAAGTGGATGGGTTGAAGAGATTTAAGAGGTAGAATTGAGGTAATATGGAGAGGCTCTTGGTGATTGGTTAAATGTGGGGTGAAGGGGAAGAATTGCATCAAGGATAAAATTCAACTTCATGGCTTGGGAAATTTGGTTGATGGTAGCATCATTCATCTAAATAGGGAACAACATGAGGAGGAGCAGGTAGTTGACCCACTGAGACCAAAATACCTATGGTCTATCCAGATAGAGCTGTCAAGTGGGATGGTTAAGTATGACTATGAAGCTCAGGAGAGAAATTTGAATGGGAGATATAAATTTAGGATTTGGCAGCTTATAAATATTAGTCAAAGCCATCATCTGTTCATTCAGTAAATATTTGGCACCTGCAATGTGTTAGGTTTTGGGCTAGCCTGTTGTGATTGAGAAAGTAGGGAGCTTACATTCAGTTGGGATTGGACAGACAAAAAACGAGACAAGTAAACAAACATAGTTAATTTAGAGAGAGATAAGTGCAATGAAGAAAATAAACAGGTGATGTGATAGAGAAGAATAGGATGCTTTAGGATGGTCCTGGAAGGCCTCTTTTGAGGAGGTATTTGAATTGAGAACTAAAGTATGAGAAAGAACCAGTATGGAAAGAGTTGGAATATATGGAAGAGTATTTATATATACAGTGTGTAATAGCACATATATGCATAGAGAGATACAGGAAAGGATTATCCTCAAAATAATAATGGTAATTTTCTCAGGTGTTGGAATTTTAAGTAGTCGTTTCTTTCCACATGCTTATTTTTGGTATTGTTAGAATTTTTTCCATCAGTGTGTTCTTCAAATTAAAAAAAAAAAATTCCAAGAAGAAAGAACGGAAAATGCAAAGTCTGTGAATTAGGAGAGAGCATGACTTATGCGAGGGTCAAAAACATAGGTATATCTGGAGTGTGATGGAGAGGAAGAGTGATGCAAGGTGAGCTTGCACAATCTAGGTCATGGAGGGTCACAGAGAGGAGTCTGAATTTTATTTTGGGTGAAATGGAAAGAGTGTAAAGGTTTTAGTAGAAGAATGGCATGATGAGATCTAAGAAGATCATGTGTGATGTTTTATGGAGATGGAGTAAGAGGAGGACAAGAATAGAAACCGGGAGATCAGCTAGGAGGCTGTTGTAGAAGTTTAATAAAAAATGAAGACGGATTGGACTGCCCAGTGGCAGAAGAGATGAACAGATGATTTGGAAATATGTTGGAAGTAAAACTGAGACAACTTGATGGGAGGAAATGGAAGGTAAGGGAAAAGGAGGAATCAGGGTGATGCTTAGGTTTTTTGGTTTGACATTGGTGGGTGGGGTAGGATCTTTTTCATTGGGACTACTATAGTAAACATTTTTGGTTTAGTCTTTAGGAACTCCTGGTGCTGATACAATTTTAACTTTATATGTAGGTAAAGAGCCAAAAATCAAGTACATGCATATTACAAAATAATTGTCTCTGCCATTTAAAAAATGTTTCTTCTCTTTTGAAATCTTTTGGAATGCTTCTTATCCCAGGTGTAGTCTCAGATTTCATAATGCAGAGCCCCTTTCCCTTGTTAACCTTCTATTTTTTTTTTTATGAAAAGAAGGGAGAAAAATTTAGAAAGGGAATAAGTGTGAGATGTTTAGTTGATTTAAATGTCTTTAAATACTTAAAAAAACTCCATTTGACATCCATTTCCCTATCAAAATTGATTTTCTGATTATAGAAGATTTTAATCTAGTTGTAAAAGAATACCTGACAGGGAACTCTCTGTGCTAATTCTAATGCCTAAGCACAGATTGTGATTGGCTATTGTGACTCAGAAGATTTTTTTTGTTTGTTTTTTTTGCACATAAATCGTATACTAATTGTTTTTAAAAGTATAAAAAACTGGGGCTTCCCTGGTGGCGCAGTGGTTGAGAGTCCGCCTGCCGAAGCAGGGGACATGCGTTTGTGCCCTGGTCCGGGAAGATCCCACATGCCGCGGAGTGGCTGGGCCCGTGAGCCATGGCCACTGAGCCTGCGCGTCCGGAGCCTGTGCTCCACAACGGGAGAGGCCACAGCAGGGAGAGGCCCGGGTACCGCAAAAAAAAAAAAAAAAAGTAAAAAAACTTAGTTTCTTTAAAAATGTTTTTTATTTCTTCAGTTTGATCTTTCCACTCTTTTGAGTGTGAAGCTTTGTTATCCTTACTGTGTCCTTCTGCCTGTTCTGCATCACCTGCATCTAGTATTTCTTGGCTTGTTAAGCTTCAGAGCCATTTCTCACTTTGTCTCATTCACATCTGTGACCTGGTTCTCACCTGCTGCAGTTTCTATTTCAGTGAGCTGTTGTTCACTTTTGGAAGCATAGACCAGTTATCCAACAAAGAATAGAATTGTCCTTCTGATTGATGACAATCAGAAAAGCATGAAATAGAATACAACAACATGAGAGTGGATGTCGTGGTGAACAGAAAGAAGACTTACCACAGGACATTGCCTTTTGTGTGTAATGTGAGCTCTCGCTCAAGCTTACCCCTGGACTTTTTTTCTTTGGAAACAAAGTTTTGATGTCTAGACCAGGGTTTGCTTAAAGAAATGGAGGCAGAAGGAGCAAGAAAAGGTATTGCTTTACTCATCACTGTCTACATTAATTATAAAGTTTGGAAATCTACCTGATAATGACAAAAAGCGACTGTTGTCTCTGCATTCCCAGTTTCCCAAATGCTTTTACTGGCAGAGAGGTCATGGATTCAGGACTGAGCATATATTGCCTAATCATAACTATTCCCAAATTATCTTTTTTGGTAGAATATCAATACCTGAGAAGATTTGAGATTTTATTTTGTCTTCTTTTTAGGATATAATAGGGAGGAACTTGGTGAGATTCCAGTCTATTTGTTTTCTGCTTTTCAGATTTGATAATATATTTATACCTCTCTGATCTTTTCAACTGTTACTGAAACTGAAATTATGGTGAACTGATTTCATAGGAATTATTAAGATTGTGCTCCATAGTGAGGGAAGGTTTGGTTTACATTAAATTTTTGTATTTCTGCATTACGCTGGCAGATAGGCATTACCTTGGGAGTTGGCTCATTTTCTAAGAAGGAACAACCATAAACTTTGTCTCTACCCTTAACTGACTCTGCAAGCAATCTTACAAACTTTTATTCCTGGATACCTTATTCTTACAAATAATAACTTTCTAGAAATTCCATTCTCTATAAGGTCATTTCAGAGACCAATTAGCATAAAATGTTAACCTTCCCAGAGGGTTTGGCCATATTTTCTTTCAGTGTGTATGTGTGTTTTCCTCTTAAAATGAGATTTGAGGGGAAAAAATTTAAGCAAAGGAACTGAGGAAGGTGGTTTTGTCTCCTGTTTCCTTCCTCCTGTTTTTTGTTTTCTTGCTTTTCTACTTGAATTGAAAGCTGTTTGAGGTTAGAGCTTTGACTTTATACAATTTTTTTTTTTTTTTCTGCACTACGCAGCATGTGGGATCTTAGTTCCCAACCAGGGATTGAACCCGGGCCCCCTTCATTGGAAGGCAGAGTCTTAACCACTGGACTGTCAGGGAATGCCTCCTTCCCACTTCCCCTCCTCCCAACCAGTTTGTGGTATATATTTCCTCAATCCAGCTAGGGAGCTAACAGACATAATTTGTAGCCTTTTCAGGAAAGTTAAAAGTTTGTTTCATGGCACTCTAATAAATACAAAGTATCTCCCATCAACTATAGTTGGCTCTTAAAGGAGAAGATATCTGAACATCTCTTGATATTTACTCAAGTGGAATATTTACTCTTAGTTTTTGTAAGAAAATCATTTTGCAAGCATCCCTTTTATAATATTCATATTAAAATATAGATATTCACTTGATATAATTCTGTACTTAAAAAATTATGTACTGAGACATAATTAAGAGACAAATCCTATTCTTGGATGGGAAGACAAATCCTATTCTGAGATTAGTTCTCCCTAAATTAATATAAAAATGTGTGATCACAATAAAAATACTAACAATACTTTAAAAATCTTGGCACACTTATTCCATAATTTTTAATGGAAAAATAAGCACATAGGAATAGTCTTGAAAAGTCTAAAAAAGGAGTGGAATGAGAAGCAGAGGTCTACCAGGCATCAAATGCATTGTAAAACTTCATTAATTAAAAGTTTGATAGTGTCTAAATAGAGACACAGACCAAAGGAAGAGATACAAGAATCCAGAAATAAATCCCAAAAGGAATTTTTATTATATATGGTTTTTATATATGATAAAGATAGCATTTCAAATCATTGGGGGAAAACAGTATTGAGTTATATCTCTCCTCCACCCAAATAATAAAAATAAATAAATAAAGCTTGTTCCTTATACCAAAATAAATCACTGTTACTTGTCTAAATATGAAGGTAATTCTCCCTAAAGCCTTTGATGGTTAAATAAACTGACAAAATTGTCAACATAGTTATAAATATTGAGACCTGTAATCTTTTCATTTTTAGCTTTATATATTGTTAAGTCTCATCTTAAAAACATTTCAATAAATTGGATTGGGCTTGTATAGTTGTTGGAAAGAAAGCACTTAAATTTGGCAGAAAGGACGAAATAAGTAAAAATTCCTTTTTATATGAAGGTTGGTGAAAAATCATCAGAGGTTTATGGAATGTTAATCCTTTAGTAAAAGTGAGGAAGGTTTTATTATATTGATTGAGTTTTAGGTATTCTGCTACATTTTAACTTTTAGCACTTTTAACTTTAGTACAGTAAAAACACTTAGTATTAAGGATTTAAAATGTTTACTGAATCTAAAGTATGATTCTGTTTTATTGAGGCTCCAGTTATTCCTGTTAGAACACCTTTATAATTTTATAGTGCAAGTCACTGGATAATATTTAACAGAAATTCATGCTGTACTTACATTTCACATAGCATCAGTTTCATTCAGAAAAGAGCAACAGGAATGGTTACATGAATGTGCGTTAGGATATTTAGTATGTCTTAGAACTGATAGTATATATGAACTTATCGATTTTCTATACTAATTTTGTATTCAACTATAGTAATTGTCTGACTGTTTCTAATAAGTTTTTTAGTTGATTCTCTGAGAGTTTCTAAGTATGCAATCATATTATTTGTAAATAGCAATAATTTTACCACCTCCTTTCAGATATTTTGACTCCTTTCAGATTTTTTTTTCCTCTTTGGTAATTGTATTGGCTAATACTTTCAGGACAATGTTAAGTTACAGAGAAAATAGTCAACATCCTTAACTTGTTCCTTGGGAATGCTTCTAATGTTTCCCATTGGGCATTATCCTGACTTTTGGATTGAGACAGATATATTTTATGTTAAGGAACCTTCTAGCTATTTATATTTTATTTAGTTTTTTTTTTAAATCAAGAAAGATTGTTGAATTTTGTTAAATGCTGTTTCATCATCTATGGAGATAGCCATGTGATTTTTCATCTTACATCTCTTGATAATGATAGATTATATTAAGTATTGAAATCAAATGTTGAAATCTTGAATTCTAGGAAAATTTCTACTTTCTTAGTTGTAGTCATTTTATAAGAACATCAGGAAGCTTTCCTTTCTTTTTTAATGCTCTGGAACAGTTTAAATAGTACTAGCATTATCTGTCCTTTACAGGTTTAGTAGTATTCCATTTGAAATCTTTTGGGCTTGGTGTTTTTTATAGAGGGTAGCTCTTAACAACTTCTAAAATTCAACAGTAGTTCATTTTTTAGGCTTTCTCTCTCTTCCAAGGTTAGTTTTGTTAACCATTCTACAGTTTTAAAGTGTATTTGCATAGTGTTGTAATAGCAGTAATCATTGTCTCATTGATTTTTAAAATTTTCTTTGTAGCTATGATTATTGCTTCCTTATTATTTCTTATTTTGTATATTTGTAATTCTTTTCTGATTGTTTTTTATTAGCTGTTTCTTCCAAAGAACCAGCTTAAAAAATTACTTCTTTTTATTACTTCTTTTTTTTTTCCGCAGGCTTACTTTATTCTTGTAACTCAAAATGGATGCTTTAATGTATTTATTTTCATTCTTATTTCTTAACACAATACACCACACATGTATTTGAGGCCATGGTATTTTTCTGACTGCTTTAGTTTTATCCCACAGGTCTTGATAGGTAGTGATATGTATTTACTTTGGTTATTTTTAAAACTTCATTACATTTTTTAAAAGTTTTTTTTTAAGTTTTTATAATCTAAGAGTTATTTCCAGGTGGCAATGTGTGTTTGTATGTTTGTTTTTTTGGCTTAGTTACTATTTCTAGTTTTATTATATTGCTTTCAGAGAATGTTGTTTAATAATATTTCTACTTCTTTGGTTTTATTGAGACCTGTTTTGGTGGCATGCTATTTGATCAGTTGCTGTGTTTCATGAACAGTTGAAGATATATATATATTTTTTTTTTTCAGAGTTTAATATTACCATTGTAAACTACCTTACTGTGTTATATAGGTCTTCTGTATCCTAATAACAGTGTATTTCTACTTTTCCCTATATTTCCTTTAGTTTTGCTTTATGAATGTTATGCTTTTCTATTTGATGAGTAAATATTCTTGTAATATCTTCATTGTAGGCACATCCTTTAAAAAATACTTTTTAATCTTGAAATAATTATAGATTTCAGTTGCTGTGTTTCATGAACAGTTGAAGATATATATATATATATTTTTTCAGAGTTTAATATTACCATTGTAAACTACCTTACTGTGTTATATAGGTCTTCTGTATCCTAATAACAGTGTATTTCTACTTTTCCCTATATTTCCTTTAGTTTTGCTTTATGAATGTTATGCTTTTCTATTTGATGAGTAAATATTCTTGTAATATCTTCATTGTAGGCACATCCTTTAAAAAATACTTTTTAATCTTGAAATAATTATAGATTCACAGGAAATTGGAGAAAACAGATGTACAAGCAGGTCCTGTGTACCCTTCACCTAGCCTTCCCCAGTGGTAACATCTTGCATGACTACAATTAAATATCACAACAGGAAATAGGCACTGGTTCAATTCATTGAGCATATTCAGATTTCACTAGTTTTCCATACACTCATTTGTGTGTATGTGTTTTATATTTCTATGCAGTTTTATCATATGTGTGGCTTCATGTAAGTACCCCACAATTTAGATCCAGAATTGTTCACAGAGTTCCTTTTTGCTACCCCTTTGCAGTCATACCAACCCTCTTCCACATGCCCCGTTCCTAACCCCTTCCACCCCATCTGTTTTCCATCTCTATAATTTTATTTCAAGAATGTTATAAAATGGGATCACATAGTATGTAACCTTTTGAAGTTGGCTTTTTAAACTCAGCATATTCTTGAGATACATCCAAGATGTTAAGTGTAACAGTAATTACTTTTTATTGCTGAGTAGTATTTCATGGCATTAATGTAGCACAGTTTGTTTAGCCATACACCTGTTAAAGGACATTAGGATGGTTTCCAGTTTCTGGCTCTAACAAATGAGACTGCCATGAATATTTGTGTACAGGTTTTTGTCTGAATGTAAGTTTTTATTTCTCTGGGGTATATGCCCAAGAGTGTAATATCTGAGGCGCTTGTAAGTACATGTTTACTTTTATAAGAAACTGCTAAACCTTTTTTCAGAGTAGAGGTACCATTTTATATTTCCACTAGTGATGTTTGAGTGATCTTGTTTCTCTGCATCCTTGGCAACATTTGGTATTATCACTATTTTGTGATTTGATCATTCTGATAGGTGTGTATTGATAGCTCATTGTGGTTTTTTTTTTAATATTTATTTATTTATTTTTGGGTGCGTTGGGCCTTCATTGCTGCACGTGGGCTTTCTCTAGTTGCGCCCAGCGGGGGCTACCCTTCATTGCGGTGCATGGGCTTCTCAGTGCGGTGGCCTCTCTTGCTGCGGAGCACGGGCTCCAGGCACGTGGGCTTCAGTGGCAGCAGCACGCGGGCTCAGCAGTTGTGCCTCGCGGGCTCTAGAGCGCAGGCTCAGCAGCTGTGGCACACAGGCTCAGTTGCTCCGTGGCATGTGGGATCCTCCCAGACCAGGGCTCAAACCCATGTACCCTGCCTTGGCAGGTAGATTCCCAACCACCTGCACCACCAGGGAAGCCCTCATTGTGGTTTTAATTTACATTTCCCTGATGGCTGTGATGCTGCACATCTTTTCATGTGCTTATTTTCCATCTGTATCTTTTCATCATTGAAATGTCTATTCAGGTCTGCTGTCTAATTTTCTAATTGGATAATTAGTCTTTTTACTGTTGAGTTTTGAGAGTTCTTTATATATTGTAGATACAAGTTCTTTGCTGGATATGTGGTTTGCAGATTTTTTTTTTCAGTCTGTAATTTGGGTTTTCATCCTTATAAAGGGTTTTTCACAGAGCCAAATTTATTATTTAAATTTTTCCTTTTATGGATTGTGCTTTTGTTGTTAAGAACCCCTCTGTATCTATAGGTCCTGAAGACTTTCTTCTTTATTTTTTGCTATGCTTTTTTCCTTCTAACATTTTACATTTAAGTTCATAAGCCATTTTGAGCCAATTTTTTATATAAGATGTGAGGTTCACATTGAGATCCATCCTCTCTCCCTCTCCCTCTCCCTCTCTCCCTCTCTCCCTCCCTCCCTCTCTCTCTTTCTTTCTTTCTTCTGCCTGTGGATGTGCAGTTGCTCCAGCTCTATTTGTTGGAAAGAAACTGCATCCTTTTTAATACTATAAAATGACCTTCTTTTTCTAGTTTAAAGCTTTTTTTGGTGGGGGTGTAGTCTTGAATTCAGTCTTGTGGCATATTAAGATCACAACCTTTATTTTGTGTGTATTTGCCTACTATATTTTTTGCCCATTGTTTTAGTTTCAACCTTCAAAAACAGTTTTAGGTGTCAGTTTACATTATAGGGTTGGTTTTTATTTTATGATCCAGTCTGAAAGTCTTTTTCTTTTGCTCTAGTGAGTTTAGCTCATTTACATTCATTGAGATGAAAGATGTTGGTCTAAGTTTTGAAACTAATTTTCTATTTTGCTTTTGGTTTTTATACCTTAAATAGAAAATCTCTAGCTATGTGGTATGTTTACTTTGCTTTGACCCAGTTATTTGTAAGAGGTTTATGTGAGAGTATAGAGGCAAGTCTTCCTACATTTAGGCTATCTAGAATTTTCCTTACGATCCAGGATTTAGTATGTTAGTTTGTTCAGCTTTTATCCTTCTCCAGCCAACAGAGTTAGGCAACTGTGTATAAAATTTTTCATAGTACAAAACTTTTCTCCCCTGCTGCCATAGAAACAGAATATTCTTTGTAAATAGGGCATTTCTGAGTGATTTCTTTTCAAGCCCTGCCTTTTCAGTTTCATTGTTGGAACCAAACTTAGGAGTTTCTGCCTGTAGCGTGTGTATCTTATTCTCACTGTAATAAACATGAGTTTTAGGCTTTGCACTTTGAGAAGTTTATCTTCCTACCTTTTAGTGAGATAAGCAGTTTTCCTTCTCTGCTTTTACTCTTTCGAGCCCTTGCATGATCTCCATTGTTTTGGAGAACACTTCCAGATATTTTGAGGGTTGAGTTTTAGCTTATCTTAATTTTATCAGAAAAGGAATTTGTGTTTTTGTTTTTGTCTCCTTGCTGTTTGGATGATTTCTACGAAGAGAAGGGGGAAATGGAGATTATGCCAGTATTCTCAAAGTAGGAGTCAATAGTAATATCTTTAATATCTTCACAAAACATGTTGCTGTATTTTCATAAATTATATTTAATTATTGGGAGAGCAACATCTTTGTTGGGATAAGTAGAACACATATTCCTGAAGTACTTTAATTCTTTTCCTAAATTTTATTTTAAAGACTTATGTAAAAGAATTTCATTTAATTTAGCCTTAAGGAATAACTAACTCTATTATATTCTACCTTTTCAAGTCTTGAAGGCTTGACACTTAGAAATGTGTATTATTTGATAGCTCATTTTCTCCACCAGTAGTTCTGATAAAAACCAAAAGAAGAATTTGTTGTCCACAAAGGGAAGTTAGTGAGTTTTATTGTGAAGTAAGGGAGAATATTTCCATTCTTGTACTTTTTACACTTCGAAAATTATATATGCTTTAAAAAAATATACCATTTAAGAAAATTTACTGATTTTCTTCAGAATTTTAGTCATTATCTCTGCAACTCCTTCTCTTGTGTTCTCAGTTTTCTTTCCCTATACTTTTTTTCCTAAATCATCTCTCAGCTTGCCACTGTTTCAGGGGGTTTGCAATGGGGAAATATTATGGGACTTTTCTACTGTTGTAGGATCATTTTGGGTTGTGAGCTGTATGTTTAACCTCTTTTCTCATCTCCCTTCCCTTGGTAAGGACAATGACCAGTGTCTTCTTTTTAGTGCTTAGGTAGTTGTCCAAGTACCATGTAGGAATCTGGTACTGGTTATTTTGGTATTTTCATATCATAAAAATAAATCATCACCATGTAAAAACATGTAGGGGCTTCACTGGTGGCACAATGGTTAAGAACCCGCCTGCCAATGCAGGGGACATGGGTTGGAGCCCTGGTCCAGGAAGATCCCACATGCCAAGGAGCAACTAAGCCTGTGCGCCACAACTACTGAGCCTGCACTCTAGAACCCATGAGCCACAACTACTGAGCCCATGCACCACAACTACTGAAGCCCGTGTGCCTAGAGCCTGTCCTCCACAGCAAGAGGAGCCACTGCAACGAGAAGCCTGCGCACCACAACAAAGAGTAACCCCTGCTCACCGCAACTAGAGAAAGCCCGCGTGCAGCAACCAAGACCCAACGCAGCCAAAAATAAATAAATAAACAAACAACCCCCAAAACATGTACAAGTTATCTATTGCTATGTAACAAGTTGCCCCAGAGCTTAGTAGCTTAAAACAACAAATGTTTATTCTCTCTCACAGTTCTTCAGGGACAGAATATGGGAGCAGCTTAGCTGATGGTTCTGGCCCAGGGTCTTTTTTCATATATAAATTGCAGTTAAGCTATTGGCTGGGCCTATAGTCATCTCAAGGCTTACCTAAGGCTGGAGAATTTACTTCTAAGCTCACACATGCAGTTGTTGGCAGGCATCAGCTCCTCACTGGCTGTTTGCCAGAGACCTCGGTTCCTCACCAAATGGGCTTTTCTGTGGAGTTCCCTGAATGTCCTCATGTCATAGCAGCTTCTCTCAGAGCGAATAATCCAAGAGAGAGAAGGAAAGCAAGTGGAAGAAGAGGCCTGAGATGGAAACTGCATATTTTTATAACCTAATCTTGAAGTGACATGCTATTGGTCACACAGACCAACACTGTTGAGAGAGAACTACATAAAGTTATGAATACCAGGAGACAGGGTTCACTGGTGATGACCTTGCAGGCTAATTCCTAAGAATAGCAATGATATATTTCAGAGTGAAGAACTAATTTTCATACCTATTATCTGAATTTGCATTTAGATACAATGTATTTCTTTTATAAAATGATGGATAATGTTTGTATACTTATTCGGCCATGCTCTATGGAGAAGGGATTTTTGTTTTAACTTACATTGAATTTAAGAGATGACCTGGACAAGTTTGTGATTAGGATCATTCTTTGATTTTCTTTTAATTCTTTTAGTATCATTTGACGACTTACTAATGCAAGGCCTAAAGAATTACCTTCATAAAATCTTTGAAAGGCGATGTTTAGCTAAATTTACTTATCAGTTATTTACTTGATGGTAAGATTTTATTTTTTCTCCAGATAGCTTATCCTATTTA
Organism: Neophocaena asiaeorientalis asiaeorientalis; assembly: GCF_003031525.2. Classification (NCBI taxonomy): domain Eukaryota; kingdom Metazoa; phylum Chordata; class Mammalia; order Artiodactyla; family Phocoenidae; genus Neophocaena; species Neophocaena asiaeorientalis. The sequence goes on along the minus strand of NW_020175831.1, from coordinate 3,584,414 downwards.
GTAGAGAAGATCCCTCTAATATTAAATAACAGGGAAAGGGCTTCCCTGGTGGCGCAGTGGTTGAGAGTCCGCCTTCCGATGCAGGGGACACGGGTTCGTGCCCTGGTCCGGGAAGATCCCACATGCTGCGGAGCGGCTGGGCCTGTGAGCCGTGGCCGCTGAGCCTGCGTGTCCGGAGCCTGTGCTTCGCAACGGGAGAGGCCACAACAGTGAGAGGCCCACGTACCGCAAAAAAAAACACAAAAAACCAGGGAAGGAGTAGCATCTTACATTTGTATAATGGTTTGGATTTGTAAAACATGTTTTTCCCTAACGTATGGGAATAGATAAAGTTTTAGAGTTGATGCTTACCTAGTAAGAAGGAATTTTTTTAATTTGTTCTTAATCTTTTGGAGGATTCATAGACTCCTTTGAGAATGATGAGGGTAATGGTCTCTCCAGAGAAATGCACTTATGCACACAAAGGCAATTTCACAATTTGGAGGGACTCTCAGGAGGTCCATGGATTTTAGACTGAGAACTCCTTTGAAAGCACAGGTAAACTTCTGGTGGATTCTGAAAGAAAGGAGTGCTTTTTGATTTTCAAAATACAAAGGGATACAATGTCCCTAACTCTAATTGGAAATGTGTGTTTGTTTTCATTTTATGTGGCTTCTAATTCATGTATCCTAATGATGGTTTTTGTTTTTGAATTTTGCTTGTTCTATAGCATCTGGAGCATAAGAACGGTGCTTATTTTCTTCTTTTCCAAGAGAACAGAAAGAAATAGTAAGTTTAATTTTGAAGTTTTTATAAATACATTAAAAAACCTATCTTATGGTACATTAGTTTGTAATTGAATAACAGGTTGTGAAATGGTATATTGAAATGACAACGTGGTAAATATTGAAGAGCTGTTTACTGTAAAGTATAAGAAAGGTTATGAATGATCAAACTGGTTCTGTTTTTCTGTTGTGTTATTTCTGTCTTGTCCATTTAGAATTTTTTTTTACACAATACACAAAACAATTCATTTCTTTAAATGAAGAGAAATTATATTTATTAAATTATCTTTATAGAAAGCATGTTATTATGGAGTAAAATATAGTTAAACATCTTTTGATTTATTCTATTAATTGCATCATTCTCTTCAGGCTCACAGCCCCTAGGCTTTTGCTTTTATTGTATGTAAATACAATATGTATGTAAATTATGACAATTTTCCTGTATTCTGTGTATGTGCAGATTTTAAAGACATTCAGGTCTTAAAACTATGAGTTCTAATTAACCCAAGATATGCAAATTTCATTTTAAATGAACTTTACATGTGACTTTTTTTCTTGTTTTAACTTTTCATTATAGAATATTTCAAGCATATACAAAAGTAGACTGAATAGTATAATGAACACTCATATTACCTATCACACAACCTAAACAATCATCAACTCCTGGTCAATCTTATTTCATTTTTACCCCCACCCACTTCTCCATCTCTGTTATTTTGAAGTATATCCCAGATATATCTATCCATAATGTACTTTAAAAATGTGTAAACAATGTACATTATTATACTTAAAAAAGAATTCTTAAAATTATAAAATATTAAATATAAAAATAATAGATTTCCAGTTATCTTACAAATGTCATTTGCTTTAAAAAATATTTTGTTTGTTTGACTCAGGATCCAAGCAAGGTTCACACAGATACATGACTTTCAAACTGCCCTCCTCATGTATAACTTATCTTTGACCCAGTTAAGGTTCTGTGATCTAGACCAATGACCATCCCTTTTAGACACCCTTGACTCCTTTGCCTCTCTTTCCCATTCTGCTTGTCTGGCAAACCATACCTTGTTTAAATACAGTTATATGCTTAATCTGTGACTGGAGAAACCATATCCTGGTTAAAGACATTTATGTGCTTAGTCTATATCTGCATCAGGAAAACTAGATTTGTTAGAGGAAAATCATACAACATGCTGACTAGACTCACTTTAAATCTATGATTGCAAATACCAAATGTACACTCAACACTGCTACAAAACCCTATTATAGTTCCCTAGTAAATTTACTTTTTTCTCTTTGAGAGTATTATTTGACACTGTATTTCTCCTCAAATCACTAATACCCACCACCATACCAAAACCCCAAAACCAAAACCAAACCAAACCAAAATAAAACCAACCAACCAAATAAAAATTCAGAAGCCACAAATAAACAAAACTTCACAAAATCTACCTGGCCACTCTGACCTGATAGTCTCACTTCATGAAGAAAATAGATGTAAACAGGTGAGCGCTATCTCTACCACCAAAAACATAGAGTTAGCCCCATCTGTTACTCAGTATGCTGTCATCCATCATGGTAATTTGGAAGACTGACCTTGATCCCATCTCTGGCTAAGCCTTTCATTTATGCTCTGGATTCTAGATACTCTGACCATTTCATGAACTTTGTTTGCTCTTATAGTTATCCCTACCTGCATCTCTTTTGCATTATCTATTTGTATTGGCTTGTCCCTATTTGGCATATAATCCTGTCTCAATACAATCATCTGGGGGAAAAATCCCATCCTGACTCCATATTCCCTTTAATTTACAATGCATTTCTCCCTCCCCTTCAAAGTTCTCTCATTTTTACCTCCAAAATTATCTTGAAAATGACCACTTATAACTTTCTTTACTACTACTGCAATTCTAATTCAGGTCATCATCATCTGTTGCTGGCACTATTGCTGTGGTTTCCTAACTAGTCTATTTTTAAGGTATAAATCAGATCTTGTATCTCTCCTACTTAAATTCTTCTAGTGGCTTCCCATTGCAACCAGAGTAAAATCTGACCTTAACCCCAACTTTCTGGCTTATGTCTATTTCTCTAACTTCATCTCTTTCCACTCTCCTTTTTTTACCTTTGCTCCAGCCACACTAGCCATCTTTTTGTCCTACAAATAAGGTTAAGTCCTCTGAACCCCAGTTTGCTAGTTTATAAACTAGAAACAAATATTTGTTTTGGCAAGACTGTTATGAGTTTTAACTGATAATATTATGTGTGAAAGCATATAAAAATTGTAAAGTGTTACAGACATGTGGGCTGATGGTACTGATTTTTCTTTTCCAATTCCTATTATTTTTTATTTTTCTTGCCTTTAAAATTTTACTTGCCTTGTTTAATGGGTTAGGACCCAGTATAATATTGAGTTGAAGTGGGAATAGCAGGTATCTTTGTCTAGCACCTGATTTTGGTGCAAAAGCTTTTAATTTTTACCATTAAGTATGATGTTTGCTGTGGTTTTAAAAAATACTGATACTTTTAATCAGATTAGAGAAATTAAGCTTATGGCATTGTTTCCAGTGATATTTAGTAATATAGTAGATGCTGGGAAGACAGGAAGAAGTTTAAAACAAATATGATCTTGGACCTCATGGAACCAACAAAATAGTGAAAGATATAAGAAAATTTATTTTAAAAGAGCCCTTGGAAACACTTCTCTAAGGAAAATGTGTGAATATTTTGACTTGCAAGTAGGCACATTAGGACATGCTTATTATATAAGGGAGTTTTTTTGCTTTAAATTTTTATTTTACAGATCCTTTCATTAAAAAAAATTGTACGAATTCATTTGCATAGGTATTGCATGTAGATAAAATAGACTTCATAAGAGATTGTCTTGCAGTTTTACACTTCTTTTTAGCATAAAGTTAGGTACCATATATATTTATGTGTGTGTGTGTATATATATATATATATACATATATATATATATTTTAAGTCTGAAGCTACTGATCATGTCTTGCTTTTTGTTCTGTTAGTTGTATTTCCTTTGTTTTACAAGTTGGACCTAGTATAGATTCAAGTAAGGATTGGCAAACTACAGCCTGTGAGCCAAGTCCTGCCCACCACCTTGTACATCTCATGAGCTAACTAACAATGGTTTTTACATTTTTAAATTATTGAAAAAATTCAAAGAGTAATATTTTGTGACATGTTAAATTTGAATGAAGTTCAAATTTCTGTTTTATTGGAACACAGCCACGTCCATTCATTTATATGTTATCTGTAGCTACTTTCATTCAATGATGGCAAAATTGAGTAGTTGTGACAGACTGTATGGTGCTCTCAACATTTCAGCCTATTGTAGGATGCACAACAAATCACAGTGACGCTGTTATAATTTGACAGCATTTCACGTGCCATGTATATTGCTGTATTGTGACTATTTATTATTACCAATGTACACTCATTATGTAAAAACAAGAAGAGAAAATTGGACTTTGAATGTTGCACTTTTTTTTTTTTTTTACGGTACGCAGGCCTCTCACTGTTGTGGCCTCTCCCGTTGCAGAGCACAGGCTCCGGATGCGCAGGCTCAGCGGCCATGGCTCACGGGTCCAGCCGCTCCGCGGCATGTGGGATCTTCCCGGACCGGGGCACGAACCCCTGTCCCCTGCATCGGCAGGCGGACTCTCAACCACTGTGCCACCAGGGAAGCCCTGAATGTTGCACTTTTAAGGCACAATGGATTGTGGACTATTTTATTATCAAAACACAAAGCATTGTGCTTATTATGCAATGCCATTATAAATGTACTAAAAGAATACAAATATACATTGACTATCATGCAACGTACTCATCATGATACTCCCAATGCACAGAAAAGCAATGTTAGAAAAATTAGAACTTTTGTTTTTTTTTTGTTTTTTTGCGGTACACGGGCCTCTCACTGCTGTGGCCTCTCCCGTTGCGGAGCACAGCCCCGGATGCGCAGGCTCAGCCCCCATGGCTCACGGGCCCAGCCGCTCCGCGGCATGTGGGATCCTCCTGGACCGGGGCACGAACCCGTGTCCCCTGCATCGTCAGGCGCCACCAGGGAAGTCCCTAGAAAATTTTAAATGGAATATCTCATCATAGCAGAATTTCTTCATAAAAATAAAAAGTGAAAATGGAACTTCAAAGTAAGTTTCTGAGTGGCTTATTTGTGAAGCAAAGAAAGCTATTTACCAATGGTGAGTTAATTAAATTGTGTAATTGCAGCAGCTGAAAAAATGTGTTTAGAGAAAATACTTGCTTGGCTAGTAGCCTTTTTAGAAAGAACAATTGCTTGAAGAACTAAGAACACTGGAAGCAACATAATTAACTTAAAAACAAGATCATTTAAAAAAAATTATTTCAAGTGATTGTCATTGGCTCTTTTTTTTGTTTTTTGGCCATGCTGCGAGGCTTGCAGGATCTTAGTTCCCTGACCAGGGCTTGAACACGGGCCACCACAGTGAAAGTGCCGAGTCCTAACCACTGGAGTGCCAGGGAATTCCCTGTCATTGACTCTTGATGAGTTGACAGATGTTACTGATACAGCTCAATTGTAATTTATTTCAGAAGTCAGTACTGAACTTGAAATGACTAAAGAATTAGCCTCTGTCAACAGTCTGTGTAGAACACTCTGGGAGAGAATATTTTTAAAAAAGAAGTTGAAAAAACACTAATTTAGTACAACCTGAAGTGGAATTTACTGAGATGTATTTACAACTGTTGGTGGTAAAAATATGTGTGAAGCAGAAAGAGGCTTAGTGGATTAATTTACAAAGCTCATGAAACTGTAAGGTGTTTAAATTCTGTGGTTATCCACTGTGTTATTCAACAGCAATGGACTTAATCGTCATCAATTATGTGAACTTTTATCAGAAATACAAGCAGTTGGATGGATTAGTAGTAGTAGTAAACTTTTATTGTGATGTTTTGAGCTCAGAGCCAAGACTAAAATGTTTCTGAATGAGAAGAACCACCTTCAACCATTATGAATGAACTGCTTTGGAAATTAGATTTTGCTGCAGACTTGATAATGGTTCTTAATGAATTCAGCCTAAGAGTACGAGACAAGGCAGTCTTTATATGTGAAACCTATACTGCTATAAAGTGATTTAGAAAAGCAAATAACAATTTGCTTTTGATGACGAAAGGTAATTTTTTTAAAAGTGCTATGAGAAGTTAAGAAACAAGATCTCCATTCCCACCCCGATTTGCAGCAGATACATTATCTGAGCTCAAACTACGATTCCAGCAGTGTTTTTCAGACCTCATGCAAGTACAAAGGAAATTTCCGTATTTCAAAATCCCTTTAACTGGAAGTGATTAATTTGCAATGACATGATAAAAGGCAAATATCAAGAAAAGAATCTAAAGAATTTTATAAATGCCTTTCACACAATGAATATGCTCAATTAAAATCATGTGATTGTGGATTGATTTCAATATTTAGCAGCACCTATCTGAAAAAAATTTTTCAGAAATAAAATGTCTGAAATCTCATTACAGATAAACTAACAGATTGACATTTGTGATCAATTTTGAGGATGGGGGGCACTAATTTTGAATCTCAAGTGAAATGTTATCCCCCACCTACCCCTCCAGATTCCATTCTTTTTATTGGTAGACCTATGTTACAAAAAATTGAACTCAATTATTATTATATTTGAATTATGTCAATGAAAGTTTTGTGGAAATTTGTTTACTCCTTTAAAAGTGCTCACCTAATTTTGCCTTTTGGCCCATAAAGCCTAAAATATTTACTATCTGGCCCTTTATAGGAAAAGTTTGCTGATCTCTGCATTAAAGGTTAGATATTTGGCTTGGTCTTATCTAACTAAAGATGACTATTCTCTTCAAAGAGGTCAGCAGTTTTTTTCCCCTTTCAGTAATAAGTCTGCTAGAACACTTTGAAAAAAATATATAGTAAAATCATCTTTTCATAAGTTTGTATTTTTTGGATTTTTACGTAAATAGTACTTTTGAATTGGGTATTCAGATGTTTGCTACTCCAGAACTTCAATGAAAAGATAATTTTATTTGTAAATTTAATTAAACATTAAGAACAATTATTTGAATTCTATTTGGTAAAATGTTTAAATCAAGTTATAAGTCTTCTTTGCATCTGGAATAGTATTCTTATTTATACTAGTTCAGTATTTCTAGAGAAAAACTAGAAATCTAAAATAAATGTGTAAAGCAGATATTGACATTCATAAATTATATCATTTGAAATGATTCTTTATGTTCTAACAATGCAACCTAACTAAACAGGCAAATCTTGGAAAAGTTTAATTTTGAAAAGTAATTAGTATCCTCTTCCTTTCCAAGTCCCTCTTCAGGTATATAATACTATAGATTTTCAAAGGTTTCTTTATTAGTGCTCAATATCTTGAAGATCAAATAACTTAATAAAATATGTACTTCTTTATTCATAAATAAAGAGAACATTTTTATTACCAATGTATAAAAAAATAATTGGTTTTAATTTTGTAAATTAATGTGGGTGGGATGTTGAAGGAGAAATAATAAAAAGTAATATTTCTGAAAACATTTAAAAAATATGTATCTTTTAAAATTTGGAAACATGTTTTATTCTATGTAAAGTCCATTTTTCCACTCCTGAGCTTGTAATATCTAATATAAGCAAACATATAAAATATATATGGGTAAAAATTGAGATGACTTCTGTCTGTACACATCTGTGAGAAATTCTAAAATGAGACTGTTTTCTTGCAGTTGCTTAATGTATATTATTTGACATGATTTTTTTTCTTGTATCTTAATATCTGATTTAGTTTTGGTTTAAATCTTGTTTTCTAGATGAAGCATTGGATGATTTAAAATCCCAGAAGAAAAAAATAGTAAGTTAACTTTTATTTAAGTTAATTTATATAAAACTAATACATTCAGAACTGAATAATTAATGTTTATATGTTGTAAGTAATGACTCTCCAAGGAACAAGTATGTTTTTAGATAACAGTTTAATGGTGAAGCTAAGTTATGAATATTTTTGCTAGTTAATAATGATCGACAGGAAAAAGTAGTTAGATGAACTTTTGAGAGTCTGAGTGTCTATGTCAGTTGGAAGCTGAGAAGTAAGTAAATGAATCATTTTGGAGGACTAAATGAGGCAGAGTGGTAAAAAGTGGGTATCCAGATTTATTATTAGGGCCAAAAAAACACCAAACATCATATGTCAGTTCTCAGATTTTCTTGACTAATAAAGCGAGGAGAGAGGGAATCAAGAAGATTGGTTGTAAAAAACAAATTTAACATGCAAAAAAAAAAAAAAGGGCCAAAGAAAACTGGGGAGAGAGAAAGAGAGTATTTTTTCTTTGGTTTCTTTCATTTTCTATCAGTAGTTCTGATCACATGGGTGTCTGTTGTGGGGCCAGTTAAATGCATCCTTCAGATGGGTTGGAAAGAGGAGGATCAAGAGAGAGGAAGGACTCTAGATGTTTAGAGGTTGATATGTAATAGTTTTTTTGGGGTTTTTTTTGCGGTACGTGGGCCTCTCACTGTTGTGGCCTCTCCCGTTGCGGAGCACAGGCTCCGGACGGGCAGGCTCAGTGGCTATGGCTCACGGGCCCAGCCGCTCCATGGCATGTGGGATCTTCCCGGACCGGGGCACGAACCCGTGTCCCCAGCATCGGCAGACGGACTCCCAACCACTGCGCCACCAGGGAAGCCCTGTAATAGTTTTTAATAAGTGGGTTGAACTTGGTGTTTGGCTTGAATTTACATATACTTTTTTCATGTAATTATTTTTGAAGTATAAAAATGATAATTGATAGGAGTATCATGTTATATGGAAACTTAATGAAATTTGATCAGATGCAAAATCAATTTAATGTATTTTAGTCTAACATAATGAGTAACAATTATGGATGAAACTAATAAAAATTATGAAGGTTAAGATTAATGTTAAAAATTGTTCTGTGAATTGGTAAGAAAAGACACGGTCCTGAGGGATTTAAGTACTTGAAAAATAAAGAAACCTTAATTCTGAAAGGATTCCTTATCTTTTTTATTTGATGCCTCTTCAGTATTCTGTGAGGTATTTATCAAAATTGCATTGAGGGCTTCCCTGGTGGCGCAGTGGTTGAGAGTCTGCCTGCCGTTGCAGGGGACATGGGTTCGTGCCCCGGTCCAGGAAGATCCCACATGCTGTGGAGCAGCTAGGCCTGTGAGCCATGGCCACTGGGCCTACGCGTCCGGAGCCTGTGTTCCGCAATGGGAGAGGCCACAACAGTGAGAGGCCCGCGTACCGCAAAAAAAAAAAAAAAAAAAATTGCATTGATATTTTTGATGGTCCTAAATTGAAACGTAGAAATGTTTCCATTGTATCTTATTATATTTCTGGCATTCTACACATTATGGAACAGCCAGAAATTAAAAGTGAGGAAATACTGATGGTTCTCAATAATATAGAAGTTGTGATATGATTGGTTTGGTTTGCTGATGTGATAAAAAAAGAAGAGCTGGTAGCCAAGCCTCACTTGTTGTACCAAAATGGAGAAATATTGATTAAAGTAGATAAGACAAGGAGGAAGACAAAAGAAAAAAGAGAGAAAAAAAGGAGAAAATAAAAAAATTCTAAGTGATGAGAAGCTGATTCAATGTCAGTGGCATCACATGAATAGAAAACAGAATCTTAGAGAACATATGATTGGTGAAGAACTCTCAGTAGAGTAACAGAACAGACTTAGAAAATTCTTTGACAGGACAAACCAAGCTATTTACTTCTTTACTAGCCCTTGATGGAATCACAACATAAACGCTGCTCCATCTAGGTCTGACAGTTGGGAAACTCAGTTCAAGGTTCAATAGTTTTGTATATCTAAATGGTTCATGAGACATCAATATTACAGAATACTTCAGTATGGCATTTCTCTTGAATGTATAATTAAAGAAAAATAAGTTGGCTGCTTTAACTCATTTTGTTAATTAGGGAACACAATTTGCATTGACTTGATTGTTTCTGGTTTCAATACTGTTGCTGTTGGGAACTAGTCCCTTGCCTTTATTGCTCAAGCCCTTAACAGAGCTGCTTTGTTTGCGTTATACTTTGTTTAGAACAATAGGTGTTAAGGGTGAATTTGTAAGGAGTACAATGCTAGCTAATGATTGTACTGGTAATGAGAGGAAAAAGAAGGGACATTACTTTTGAGCAAAAGCAAAATGTAATCAAAACTGATTTTGTTCCTTGATGTTTATTAACTACATTTATAGCTTTAAAAATGACGGCAGGAAGAATAGCCATTAGTTTAAAAGTACCCAACTCCTAACCCTTCTCTTTCACTAAAAAAATGAACGTAAATTGTATTTACTACTTGAGCTGTTATTAAAGGTGGTTTCCTCAGGGATGCCTCTCTTTAATCTGGATAGATTTGTAATGTAATTTGTAATTTGTCAAAGTGTAATTTGTAACAATAAACATGAATTATCAATTAATTAAAAAGTTAAATTACTTAGAAAGGAAAATGAGTGACAGTGTTTTAAATGTTTTAAAACAATGTTTTAAATCTAAGAACTTAATGTAAGTATTTACTTACTAAAATAAAGCTAGGAATTAATCTTTAGTTACCTAAAAAACCTCCCAAGTCTGGTTATGTACATTTTGCCACTCACATTTTTTTTTTTTAACTTTTAGTTTAAAACACTATTCAATAGATAATTGCTTTGTATCCATGAGCATCCCATCAAAACAGTTCAAAATCAAAATCCATCAAAACTCGAGTCAAAATGACCTCTTTAAGTGGCTTCATGAAAATGCTGTGCTTTTTTCAGAATAGTACAGGTGTTTCTATGTGGTAATTCCTTTCTGGCATTTCTCAGGCAATTTATATTTTTCCAAGTCCTGAGGAAAATCGGTTGAGAAATTGGGAACCTGGGAAAGAATTATTATAATTCTCTGAGAATTAAAACTTAACAATCACTACAAATGTTACTGGTTCAGGAGAATCCACTAGTGTCAGTTGAAAGCAAGAGCAAGAAATGCTGACATGCTGAGCTGTAGGTTAATGTGGACATTTTAGGCAACAGGACAGGAGCACATAGAGGAGAAGTGGCACAATCTAATTAGTCAGTCTTGCTTTTGTGGCCATAAGTCTGTTTTATGGGCCCTGTCTCTTATTAATGGTGACTTATTCTTACAAATAAATGTTAATAAGTTTATATATATAGAATACTGTATACAAAATCCTGTGAGTGATATTCCATGAAATAAATTTTGGAAGCAAAATAAGTCCTTAAATTGGCAATTTTAGCATGTGATTCTGTGTGGGGCTGTTAACCTCACTAGAAGTTTCATGTTACATTTTTATATTACCCAGTAATATCTGCTGGTGTTTTCCAGTGTTTGAATATTCACTGTAGGCTACAGATCTTTGTAAATACTTTAACAGAAGAAATGCTGAGAGAGATGTTACTATTATTGTAGAATACTCCTATATAAAGTCAGAAAATGATTTAAAATCTGAATTAGTAAAAAAATATTGATTTCAACAGCAAAACAAAATCAGGATAAGCAGACAGTATTTTCATCATTTTAAAAATATGGGTTTAAATAATGCAACATGTACCTTAAAGCTATGAATTGAAGATTCTTTTAATAATTTGACCAAAGTCAGTACAAAACACAAGACATTTTTCTACATCTGGAATATTTGTTATGAAACAAGGATCAAGAGTATTGGATAGGGCAATTAATGCTTTGTGTGTTTTAAAATTTTATTTCAAGAGTTATAATTTAAATATTGTATAATTATCTTTCAAAATTAAAAAAATTGATGTTTATTTTGTGTTAGTGTTCCCTTCTTTTAGTATTCTCTATGATGAAATTCTATATCAGGTAGAAATAATTTTTATATGTTCTCAAAATATATAATCTTGCCAAAATAATGTTGATTCATAATAAATAAGCAACCATGTGTTTATTATTTATTTTTATTTCTTTAATTTATTTATTTTATTTTTAAAATTTTGGCTGTGTTGGGTGTTCATTGCTGCACGCTAGCTTTCTCTAGTTGCAGCGAGCAGGGGCTACTCTTGTGGTGCGCGGGCTTCTCGTTGCGGTGGCTTCTCTTGTTGCAGAGCACGGGCTCTAGGCCCACGGGCTTCAGTTGTTGCAGCACACAGACTCAGTAGTTATGGCGCACAGGCTTAGTTGCTCTGTGGCATGTGGGATCTTCCCGGACCAGGGCTCGAACCCGTGTCCCCTGCATTGGCAGGTGGGTTCTTAACCACTGCACCACTAGGGAAGTCCCTATTATTCTCTTTAAATAAAAAACTTTTAAACTTTTAGTATACTCATATCACAGAAAAATAATTCACTCTTTGTTACATCATTCATTATTATTTGAAATATGTAAAATATTAGAAAGAATACAGAGTAATTTGTAATTTAGGGAATTCTGAGAATTCAATTTCTCATTCCTGAATCCTGATATTAATACGGTGGGTATTTGAAAACACTGCTTGTTTCAGATCCACTCTGAATAACTGAGGTATCATTGAAGATTATGCGTTTTTGTGTTAGGTACTGTTATAGACTCTCCTACATTATTTAAATTGCATAACAGTGCTACGAGAAAGTGTTAATGTTTATGCTCTACAAAAGGAGAAACTGAGGCTAACAGACTTGCTCAGTCTTTCTACAGCTAATTAACAATGGAGATGTACTTTGAACCCAGATCTTTTCTGATGTCATGGTTTCAAGTTTGTATTCTTCCCACTGATCAGATGTCTCCCTATTTATAAAACAAATTATTCACTTAAAATGTAGTAGGAATATATGTGTTAATTAAGCTATTACGTGAAAAAAGAATTTTTCAAAGTACATGCAAAAGAAAAAGGATTTGTATCTTTTGCTTTTTAAAATGTTTTTATTTAAGATACTTTACATGTACATAGACATAAACATGAATACTTGCTGAATGATGTACTAGGAATGGCAATCGTTTAATAAAATGGCATTTCAGTTTTGACTTTTGTGTATTGTTTTAAAGATCACAGTTGTATCTAATCTTCTTTTTAAACCTACCAATAGTCTTACTCTAGAATTGTGCTGTACAAGTCAGTAGCCACTAGACCCATGTAGCTTCTAAAGTTTACATTATTTAAAGTGGAATAAAAGTAGCTACAGTTGGGTTCCTCAGTTGCACAAGCAATATTTTAAGGGATCATTTATCATATATGGCATTGTAGCTACTCTATTGTGCAGATATAAACCACTTCCATCATTACATGTAGTTCTATTTTTACAGCACTGGTCTGGACCATCAAAAATTAATTTGTAGAGATCAGGGATTCAGTTCTTTGCTGTTTCATGTAGATTATGTTGATTTGGGGATAGATTCTATCATGCCCTCTCTCTGTCCCCATCCCAAGTTTTTCCCCAACCCTAAAGTAGTAATGTTACAAACATTTTCTTTACATCAGAAATTTAAACTTGCTTGTTTGAGAATTTATCATAATTTTGAAATAATTAGAAAAATATTTTAGTTTCACTAAACCAAGGTTAGTAAATCATTCATCTAAGCACTTCTTAAGTGTTATATTGAGATTTTAATGAGGAATCTATTAACTATTGTGGCAGCATATTTTAAATTGTATTTTAATTAGGTAAATGTTCTCTGCTTTGCATTTTAAAATAAATGTCCTTTGGAATAAACATGACATTTAATGAATCTAAGTGGCTCTCAGTGGTCACTGAGAAGGAAAAGGTCCTCTTCCAAGTTTTGCAAAAGCATTTTTATTCTATATATTAGCTATTTGTCATAACTATGACTGTCTGGTACTAAAGTTAAACTTTTTCTGATATTGGGCTGTAACTGCTAAAATGATACTTTACTAGTGATTACTTTTTTTTTTTTACTAGTGATTACTTTTTAAATTAAACCCACATATTAAGCCATAAAGTGACTTGAGTGCATTGTAAATAAAATTCTATAATAATGAAGTGCTTTAATTACAGTCCCTAGTGTGAGCATAGAACTCAGTAAAATCTTTACTTAAATTCTTATTATGTTCAGTTTTTCCCTCTAAAGTTGTTTGAATCTAAGTAAAAAATGGGGAGCTTCAGCTTTTAAAGTCATTTGAGCAAATTCCATGAGAGAGCATGGCTGTTCTCCCAGTTAAGTGAGTTTTCACTGCATTTTGCAGCAAGCTAATTGCTTCTGCTAATAAATAATCTAAAATCGATGCTGACAGCAGTTAATTGGCACAGAGATTTTATTTTGTAAAGCTCTTGGCTAACGACCTTCTTTAAATTAATAGCATTAAGTGCTAGGAGGAAATAAATCTGAGGAATTGCCTGTCATTTGCTTGTCATGTCTAATAACTTCCAATAATGATGGCTGATAGATTTTTGCACATTCCATTATTGAAGTTGGTGCATGTAATTATTCTCCTCATTATATGTAAACAATTAGCAATATTTGGTATTTCCTTGCAGTAAAGCTGTTAAATACAAGTAACATATTAGAGGTTAGAAGCCATTTTAAAATCTGGATTTTAATTATTTGAATGTGGAAGTCTTTCATGCTATCTGGGTATATTATGTGCTGTTTATTTTAAGCCTTGCAGTTGAATACTTTTTGAATAGGACTTATAAAAGTAAGTAGTGTATGTGTGTTTTACAGTGTGACAACTTGTGGAAATTTTTGTTTGCAGCTTGAAGAAGTCATGGAAAAAGAAACTTATAAAACAGCTAAATTAATTCTTGAAAGGTTTGATCCAGACTCAAAGAAAGCAAAGGTAAGGCTATAATAGCACTACTATTTTATTTTAAATCGCACATTGTAGTAGGTCACTGTAATAACATTATTGTATTTGACAGGAGTTGGAGCCGCCATCTGCTGGAGCAACTATAACTGCAAGACCTGGACAAGGTAAATAACTTTGTAGAAACTCCTGCTGCTGTTGGAAAGATCCATATTTATCCAAGTGAGTTCAAAAGTGTGATAGAGGTGTGAAAAACTTATGTAGGATGCTTTTATGTTAATTTGTATTTGGTAATTTGGGATATGACTTAAAATAGATGGCAATAAGTTTATTTCATTTTGATTTTATAAAAATATGTTGATGAGTAAAGATGTTATTATCTTTTGAGATTAAATATATAATTAGTTTTAATCTTTTGAAATTTAAGTGATTTCACCAATATTTTGTAAGGTTTTTTCCCCCCCTTTAAATAAGAGTCTCCTGGAATATCTGCTATTACGAAAATTCTTACATTTTTATGATTTATTTTTTGAGGAATTTAATGAAGATTTTTGTCAAACTTGAGTTCCTTCTAAAGTAACACTGTTAGAAAGAAAAAAAATGTAATTTAGAAATGAGAAAAAAAATTGAATTACTGCTATATAATAACATTAACTCTTTCTTTTTGAGGTTATATTGCCAGATTACTAGTGAAACCATTACTATTATGTTATTATTTTAAGTGGTTACATAAAGTATGCCCAAGACTGGCATGTGAAAAGATATTTTTGAGTTTGCATTGGCTTCCTTTTTTGTTCTCTTCTCTAGAGTATAATAAAATAACAGGCATACCTCAGATATTGCAGGTTTGGTTCCAGACCACCCCAATAAAGTGAATATCGCAATAAAGTGAGTCACACACACTTTTTGGTTTCCCAGTGTGTATTAAAGTTATGTTTACACTATACTGTAGTCTATTAAGTGTGTAATAGCATTATGTCTAAAAAAATGTACATACCTTAATTAAAAAATACTTTATTGCTAAAAAGTGCTAACCATCATCTGACAATGCAGGGTTGCCATAAACCTTCAATTTGTAAAATTCATTTTGTGAAAAAACTCAGTATTCCCAAAGTACAATAAAATGAAGCAAATAAAACGAGGTATGCCTGTAGTTTGTAAGGCTTTTGTTGCTATATGGAATATACTTACAAAAATTTAGCTTCTACTCTTATAAATCATCAGAATTGGAGCCTGGTTTATAAAGTTAGGGTGACATTTAGAACTTCAAGAAGTCAGTTCTTTTATAAATATCCACAAAGACCATGGGTGCTAAATAAGCCATAATAGTTTTAGGTATTCTAATTGGCGGAGGTATGTGGGAAGAATCCCACTGTTTCCCATCTTTTATAAGTAGGATTCTGGTTTATAGAAATATTAGCCTGCTCTTTTGATAAATGTAAAAGTCTATCAAAAGTTATGTAAAAGTTTAAATATGATTAAAATAAATTAGTCGTAGAGAATTCCCTGGAGGTCCAGTGATTAGGACTCTGCCCTTCCAACTGCACGGGGTGCGAGTTCAACCCCTGGTCAGAGAACTAAGATCCCACAAGCCACGCTGTGCTTCCAAAAAAAAGAAAATTAGTCATAGATACTTGCAGTGTAACACCTACTTTCATAATCAGTTTAAATTTTTCTATAATTTATACTTCTTACTAGTAATTATAAAATTTTTTTTGGCCTGAAGGCCAGGTTACTATACTTTCTACTTGTATGACTGGTAGTAACTTTTCAAAAGTGCTTCTTGAATAACCTTAGTGAATATATTTTTAAAATGTGATATTTTGCAGAAAGCTGTTACTTTAACAAAAATCTGTTCTCTCTTATTAAAAAAGAACAGATGTATGATGCCCTTTATTGGCATTCTTAAGCATTTTTTAATATTAGGCAACATTAGTTCCTTTAAGAATCTAAACTTATCTTTCCTTAGAAACTTTTGAAGCCCCAATTTTTTCCTTCTGCTGTCATATTGTAACTATAGAAAAACCACTTCTGGTCTCTCTACTTTGGATTCCTGCAGCACTGCTTTTGTATATTCTTTTAGGGAGAATTAACATTTAGCTATAATACAAATGAATCATTCACTTCAAAGAATGTATTAAATAACTCTTATGTGTAGACATCGTGGGGAATAAAGAGATGAATGTAATATGGTTTTTGACCTTAAGAAGCTTATAACCTATTTTTTAAAAATATTTCTTCTGGGGTACACTATTCTAGTATTCCTAACTTTTCTGGGTCTGTAATATTAATTGCTATTTGGAATTTTTTTCCCTATTTAAAAAAATTCTAAACTGTATCTCAACTTTATTCTACTTTTTGAGAATTATAATTTAGTTCCTTGTTTAATTTGATCTTGTTATTATAGGTAACTTCGTCATACATTTTATTTATGTTTAAGTTCTGTGTTTCTGTGAGTTTTAAATTGTCTTTACTTCTTTGCTTTGAACCATTGTTAGTCCGTCAGTCCCTCCCTCCCTTCCTTCCTTCCTTCCTCACTCCCTTTCTCCCCAACACCTTCTTCTCTCCCTCCCCCGTTCTTTCCTTTTTGTTTCTTTCACCTATTTCTGAACTTAAATAAAAGAAAAGGGAAAAAAATACTAAAGGATGTATGTATGTACATATGTGGCTCTCCAAACTGAATCTAATTGTGGTGTCCTTATTTTACTAGCTCTCTTGCATGTTTTCTGAACCAGAACTTGGATTCATGTGTAGTAGATAGCTTTCTTTTATTTTTTATTATTTACGTGTTAATGATATATATTGCACTAAGAATGATTATAAAATTTGAGAATAGTATTCTTTGAT
The DNA here is from genome assembly GCF_003031525.2 of Neophocaena asiaeorientalis asiaeorientalis. NCBI lineage: Eukaryota > Metazoa > Chordata > Mammalia > Artiodactyla > Phocoenidae > Neophocaena > Neophocaena asiaeorientalis. Next base: position 3,567,059 of record NW_020175831.1, on the reverse strand, counting down.
TTGCTTACGTTTAGCTCTAAAAGAAGTATAATATTTACTGAACATAATACTAACCTGACTGCCAGCCTCTCACGGCTACCCCACCCCCACCAATTTTTTATCTCTTGTTTTTCTTTATTTTTTAAAAACATTATTGAAGTATAGTTGACATACAGTATTGGTTTCAGGTGTACAACATAGTGATTCAACATTTACATGCATTACAAAATGATCTCCACAATAAGTATAGTAACCATTTGTCACCATACAAAGTTATTATAATATTATTGACTGTATTCCCCATGCTGTACACTATATTATATCCCCTTAACTTATTTTTTGTGTCACTGGAAGTTTGTACCTTTTAATCCCCTTCATCTATTTCATCCATTCCTCAACTCCCCTCCCCTCTGGCAGCTACCAGTTTGTTCTCTGTATCTGTGAGTCTGTTTCCGTTTTGTTTTGTTTTGGTTTTTGGATTCCACATATAAGTGAAATCATTTGGTTTTTGTCTTTCTTTGCCTGACTTATTTCACTTAGCAAAATACCCCCTAGGTCCATCTATGTTGTTGCATATGGCAAGATTTCATTCTGTTTTATGGCTGAGTAATACTCCATTGTATACATGAATACATACCACATCTTCTTTACCTATCTATGGGTGGACACTTGCTATTGTAAATAATGCTGAAATGAACACAGGGGTGCATATATCTTTTCAAATTAGTATTTTTGTTTTCTTCAGATAGAAACCCAGGAGTGGAATTGCTGGATCTTCTGGTAGTTCTATTTTTATTATTTGGGCCAGCTCCATACTGTTTTCCATCGTGGCCGTACCAATGTACATTCCCACCAACAATGTATGAGGGTTCCTTTTTTCTCCTTGCCAACACTTGCTTTTTGTTGTCTTTTTGGTAATGGCCATTCTGACAGGTGTGAGGTGATATCTCACTGTGATTTTGTTTTGCATTTCCCTGATAGTTAGTGATATTGAGCATCTTTTCATGTGTCTGTTGGTCGTCTGTATGTCTTCTCTGGAAAAATGTCTATTCAAGTCCTCTGCCTATTGTTTAATCAGATTGCTTGGTTTTTTTGATATTGAGTTGTGTATGTTCTTTGGATATTTTGGATATTAACCCCTTATTTGATATATCATTTGCAGATATCTTTTCCCACTCAGTAGGTTGCCTTTGTGTTTTGTTGTTGGTTTCCTTCTCTGTGCAAAAGCTTTTTAGTTTGATTAGTCCCATTTGTTTATTCTTGCTTTTGTTTCTTTTGCCTGAGGAGATAGATCCAAAAAGACATTGCTAAGACTAATGTCAAGTGTTTATTGCCTATGTTTTCTTCTAGGGGTTTTATAGTTTCAGGTTTTGCTCTTAAGACTTTAACCCATTTTGAGTTTATTTTTGTATATGGTATTTAATACTTTTGCATGTAGCTGTCCAATTTTCCCAACACTATTTATTGAAGAGACTATCTTTCTCCACTTTATATTTTTGCCTCCTTTGTCATAGATTAATTGACTATAAGCATGGGCTTATTTCTGGGCTGTGTTCTGTTCCATTGATCAATGTGACTGTTTTTGTGCTAGTACAATACTATTCTGATTACTATAGCTTTGTAGTATAGTTTGAACTCTGGGAGCACAGTAACTCTGGCTTTGTTCTTCTTTGGATATTTGGAGTCTTTTGTGGTTCCTACCAGTTTTAGGATTATTTGTTCTAGTTCTGTTAAAAATGCCGTTGGTATTTTGATAGGGATTGCACTGAATTTGTAGATTGCTTTGGATAGTATGGACATTTTAACAGTATTAATTTTCAACCCATGATCATGGTATATCTTTCCATTTATTTGTGTCATTATCAATTTCTTTCATCAGTGTCTTATAGTTTTCAGAGTATAGGTCTTTCACCTTCTTGGTTAAATTTACTCCTAGCTATTTTATTCTTGTTGATGCAATTATAAATGGGATTGTTTTCTCTTTTTTCCCCCTTTATGCTAGTTATTAGTGAATAGAAATGAAACAGATTTCTGTATATTAATTTTTGTATCCTTCAACTTTCCTGAATTCATTAATGAGTTCTAAAAGTTTTCTGGTGATGTCTTTAGGGTTTTGTATATACAATCTCATGTTATCTGCAAATAGTGACAGTGACTTCTTCCTTTCCAATTTGGATGCTTTTTTCTTTTTTTTTTTTATAGAGCAAGTCAGTAGAGCAACTGCTTCTAATCTCTTTATTTTTATTTATTATTATTTTTTTGAACTTTATTTTATTTGTTTCTTTATACAGCAGGTTCTTATTAGTCATCAATTTTATACACATCAGTGTATACATGTCAATCCCAATCTCCCAGTTCATCACACCACCACCCCACCCCCCAGCTACGTTCCCCCCATGGTGTCCATATGTTTGTTCTATGCATCTGTGTCTCAATTTCTGCCCTGCAAACCAATTCATCTGTACCATTTTTCTAGGTTCCACATATATGCGTTAATATACGATATTTGTTTTTCTCTTTCTGACTTACTTCACTCTGTATGACAGTCTCTAGATCCATCCACGTCTCTACAAATGACTCAATTTCGTTCCTTTTTATGGCTGAGTAATATTCCATTGTATATATGTACCACATCTTCTTTATCCATTCATCTGTCGATGGGCATTTAGGTTGCTTCCATGTCCTGGTTATTATAAATAGTGCTGCAATGAACATTGGGGTGTTCTGCTTTGGCTATTTGGGGTCTTTTGTTTCTCCATACAGATTTTACGATTTTTTGTTCTAGTTCTGTAAAAAATGCCATTGGTAATTTGAGAGGGATTGCACTGAATCTGTAGATTGCATTGGATAGTATAGTCATTTTCACAGTATTGATTCTTCCCATCCAAGAACATGTATATCTCTCCATCTGTTTGTTTCATCTTTAATATCTTTCTTCAGTGTCTCATAGTTTTCTGCATACAGGTCTTTGTCTCCCTAGGTATGTTTATTCCTAGGTATTTTATTCTTTTTGGTGCAGTGGTAAACGGGAGTGTTTCCTTAATTTCCCTTTCAGATTTTTCATCATTAGTGTGTAGAAATGCAAGAGATTTCTGTGCATTAATTTTGTATCCTGCAACTTTACCAAATTCATTGATTAGCTCTAGTAGTTTTCTGGTGGCATCTTTACGATTCTCTAGGTATAGTATCATGTCATCTGCGAAGAGTGACAGTGTTACTTCTTCTTTTCCAATTTGTATTCCTTTTATTTATTTTTCTTCTCTGATTTCCATGGCTAGGACTTCCAAAACTATGTTGAATAATAGTGGTGAGAGTGGACATTCTTGTCTTGTTCCTGATCTTAGAGCAAATGCTTTCAGTTTTTCACCATCAAGAATGATGTTTGGGGCTTCCCTGGTGGTGCAGTGGTTGGGAGTCCACCTGCCGTTGCAGGGGACACGGGTTCGTGCCCCGGTCCAGGAAGATCCCACGTGCTGCAGAGCAGCTGGGCCCGTGAGCCATGGCCGCTGAGCCTGCGCATCCGGAGCCTGTGCTCTGCAACGGGAGAGACCACAAGAGTGAGAGGCCCACGTACCGAAAAAAAAAAAAGAATGGTGTTTGCTGTGGGTTTGTCATATATGGCCTTATTATGTTGAGGTAAGTTCCCTCTGTGCCCACTTTCTGGAGAGTTTTTATCATAAATGGGTGTTGAATTTTGTCAAAAGCTTTTTCTGCATCTATTGAGATGATCATACGGTTTTTCTTCTTCAGTTTGTTAATATGGTGTATCACATTGATTGATTTACGTATATTGAAGAATCCTTG
>NW_020175831.1:3552907-3563080 GCF_003031525.2 Neophocaena asiaeorientalis asiaeorientalis | reverse complement strand
GTTAAAGTCCCCCACTATTATTGTGTTACTGTCGATTTCCTCTTTTAGAGCTGTTAGCTGTTGCCTTATGTATTGAGGTGCTCCTATGTTGGGTGCATATATATTTATAATTGTTATATCTTCTTCTTGGATTTATCCCTTGATCATTATGTAGTGTCCTTTCTTGTCTCTTGTAACATTTTTAATTTAAAGTCTGTTTTATCTGATATGAGTAACGCTACTCCAGCTTTCTTTTGATTTCCATTTGCATGGAATATCTTTTTTCCATCCCCTCACTTTCAGTCTGTATGTGTCTCTAGGTCTGAAGTGGGTCTCTTGTAGACACATGTATATGCGTCTTGTTTTTGTATCCATTCAGTGAGCCTGTGTCTTTTGGTTGGAGCATTTAATCCATTCACATTTAAGGTAATTATTGATATGTATGTTCCTATTACCATTTTCTTAATTGTTTTGGGTTTGTTTTTGTAGGTCCTTTTCTTCTCTTGTGTTTCCCACTTAGAGAAGTTCCTTTAGCATTTGTTGTAGAGCTGGTTTGGTGGTGCTGAATTCTCTTAGCTTTTGCTTGTCTGTAAAGCTTTTGATTTCTCCATCGAATCTGAATGAGATCCTTGCAGGGTAGAGTAATCTGGTTGTAGGTTCTTCCCTTTCATCACTTTAAATATGTCATTCCACTCCCTTCTGGCTTATAGAGTTTCCGCTGAGAAATTATCTGTTAATCTTATGGGAGTTCCCTTGTATGTTATTTGTCGGTTTTCCCTTGTTGCTTTCAACAATTTTTCTTTGTCTTTAATTTTTGCCAATTTGATTACTATGTATCTTGGTGTGTGTCTTCCTTGGGTTTATCCTGTATGGGACTCTCTGCACTTCCTGGACTTGGGTGGCTATTTCCTTTCCCATGTTAGGGAAGTTTTCGACTATAATCTCTTCAGATATTTTCTTGGGTCCTTTCTCTCTCTCTTCTCCTTCTGAGACCCCTATAATGCGAATGTTGTTGCATTTAATGTTGTCTTAGAATCCACCATTCTGTTTTCCAGGTCATTTATCCGTTCTTCTGCCTCAGTTATTCTGCTATTGATTCCTTCCACTGTATTTTTCATTTCAGTTATTGTATTGTTCATCTCTGTTTGTTTGTTCTTTAATTCTTCTAGGTCTTTGTTAAACATTTCTTGCATCTTTTGAGTCTGCCTGCATTCTTTTTCTGAGGTCCTTGATCATCTTCACTATCATTATTCTGAATTCTTTTTCTGGAAGGTTGCCTATCTCCACTTCATTTAGTTGTTTTTCTGGAGTTTTATGTTGTTCCTTTATCTGGTACATAGCCCTCTGCCTTTTCATCTTGTCTATCTTTCTGTGAATGTGGTTTTTGTTCCACAGGCTGCAGGATTGTAATTCTTCTTGCTTCTGCTGTCTTTCCTCTCCTAATCTCTTTATTTTTAAACCAGGATTTTTCTAGTCTATAACACCCTGCTAGTGTTGGATGGTCTCCTGCAGAGGCGGGAGGTGGCTGTGTCTCACCTTGAGGACAAGTTCACTGGCAGCAGCCTGGATGCATTTTATTTCTTTTTCTTGTCTGCTTGTTGTGGCTAGGACTTCCAATACATGTTGAGTAAGTGTGATGAGAGTGGGCATTTTTGTCTTATTCCTGATCTTAGAGGCAAAGCTTTCAGCTTTCTCTGTTGAGTCTTAGCTCTGGGTTTGTCATATATGGAATTTATTATGTTGAGGTATGTTCCCACTATACCCACTTCGTTGAGAGTTTTTATCATAAATGAATGTTGGGTTTTGTCAAATGCTTTTTCTACATGTATTGAGATAATCAGGATTTTTATCTTTCGTCTTGTTAACATGGTGTGTCAGATTAATTGATTTGTGGTTATTGAACCATCCTTGCATCCTTGGTTTAAACCCCACTTGGTCATGGTTTATGATCCTTCTAATGTATTGTTCAATTTGGTTGCTAGTATTCTTTTTTTTAATTAATTATTTTTTGACTGCATTGGGTCTTTGTTGCTGCATGCAGGCTTTCTCTGGTTGCGTTGAGTGGGGGCTACTCTTCGTTGTGGTGCATGGGCTTCTCATTACAGTGGCTTCTCGCAGAGCACAGGCTCTAGGCCTGTGGGCTTCAGTAGTTGTGGCGCATGGGCCAGTAGTTGTGTCTCGCAGGCTCTGGAGCGCAGGCTCAGTAGTTGTGGCGCACAGGCTTAGTTGCTTCGCGGCATGTGGGACCTTCCCGGACCAGGGATTGAACCTGTGTCTGCATTGACAGGTGGATTCTTAACCACTGCACCACCAGGGAAGTCCTGGTCTTGATTTTTTGATCCATTCAGACATCCATTGTCTTTTGATTAGAGCACTTTGTCCATTTACATTTAAAGTAATTATTAATAGGTATGTACTCATTTCCATTCTGTTTATTGTTTTCTGGTTGTTTTTGTAGTTCTTCTTTGTTTCTTTCTTCTTTTCTTGCTTTCTTCCCTTATGATTTGATGAATATCTTTAACGTTATGTTTGGATTCCTTTGTTTTGTGTGTGTGTTTTTGTTTTAGGTACTATGAGGTTCATATATAATGACTTGTGTATATAGCTGTTTTAAGCTGATGATCTTGTTTTAAGTTCAGACACTTTCTAAAATCCCTACATGTTTAGCCCCCCATCATGTTTTATGTTTTGAATTTACATCCTTTTATTTTGTGTATCCCTTAACTACATAGATATAGATGATTTTACTACTTTTGCCTTTCATCATTTCTACTAGCTTTATAAGTGATTGATCCACTACTTTCACTATATGTTCGTCTGTAGTGGTGAGATTGTTTCCTCAGAATTTTCTTACTTCTAGCTGTGGCTTTTTCTTTTCCACTTAGAGAAGTCCCTTTAACATTTCTCGTAAGGTCGGTTTAGTGGTGATGAGCTCCTCTAGCTTTTGCTGTGTATAAAACTCTACCTCTACTTCAATTCTGAATGATAACCTTGATGGGTAGAGTATTTTTGGTTGTTTCTTTTTTTCTCCAGTACTTTAAATATATTGTGCCACTCCCTTTTGGCCTGCAAAGTTTCTGCTGAAAAGTCAGCTGATAGTCTTATGGGGGCTCTCTTATATATAACTAGTCATTTTTCTCTGCTGCTTTTAAGATTCTCTCCTTATCTTTCTCTTTTGACATTTTAAGTATAATGTGTCTTGATGTGGACCTCTTTGGGTTCTTCTTGTTTGGGACTGTCTGTGCTTCCAGGACCTGGATGTCTGTTTCCTTCCTCACATTGGGGAAGTTTTCAGCTATTATTTCTTGAGATAACTTCTCTGCCCCTTTCTCTCTCTCTCTTTCTTCTGGAATTCATGTAATGCGAATGTTAGTATGCTTGATGTTGTCCCAGAAGTCCCTTAAACTATTCTCTTTTTTCTGAGTTCTTTTTCTTTTTTCTGTTCAGTTTGGGTGATTTCCACTACTCTGTCTTTCAGATCACTAGTCTATTCGTCTGTATCATCTAATCTTCCATTGATTCCCTCTAGTGTGTTTTTCATCTCAGTTATTGTATTCTTCAGCTCTGATTTTTTTAAGTATTTTCTTACTCTGCTGAAGTTTGCACTGTGGTCATCCATTCTTCTCCTGAGTTTCATGAGCATCTTTATGATCATTACCTTGAACTCTTTATCAGATAGATTGTTTATCTCCATTTCATTTAGTTTCTGAGATTGGTCTTGTTCTTTCATTTGGAACATACTTTTCTGTCTTCTCACTTTGCCTAATTCTCTGTGTTTATTTCTTTGTATTAGGTAGGCCCGTTACGTTTCCTGATCTTGGAGAAGCGGTCTTATGTAGGTGGTGTCCTGTGGGGCCCAGGCACATGCTCTCTTCTGTGCACCAGAGCCAGATGCTTCAGGGGCGTATCCTGTGTGGGCTGTGTGCGCCTTTCTCTTGTTGCAGGGCTAACTGCCGTGGGTTTGCTGGTATGCAGGGCTGGCCCCTGGGCCCAGCTGGCTGAGAGGACCTGCTTTGTGCTATTACAGGGGATACATTGGTGGGTGGTACAGGCCCCCCAGCACATCGGGCTGTGGGGCCTGGTGGCAGGCAACTGATGTGAGCACACTGGTAGGCGAGGCAGGCCCCTGGTGCTAATAGGCTCGAGGGAGGATTCCAGAGCATGCCTGCCAGTTCTGGTGTCATCTAGGTAATATGAGATCACATTAGTGGCTGCTGCCAACATCTCAGTCCCCAAGGGGGTCCCAGCAGGAGGCTTTCTAAGATCGGCAAGTAGGTCTGACCCTGGCACCTTTCACACTGCTGCCTTTCTGCTTGAATTCAGGTTGAGTGAGTTTTTGCCTGCACTCTTTAAGAGCAGTCTCAGTTTCCTATAGCCCTCTGACTCTCCAAAATGTGAACCCTGCTGGTTTTCAAAGTCAGACATTTTGGGGGCTCATTTTGGTGCAGGACCCCTGGGCTGGGGAGCCCAGTGTGGGGATTGGACTCCTCAGTCCTTGAGGAGGACCTCCTTTTTAAGGTTTTAATTGGTATGGGAATAAATTTGACTTCTATATACTAATTTCTGATTTATTCATTTGTTTTTGTTTTTTCCAGTAAATGTTTATTGAGTATGTGCTGTCATGCATTGTTTTAGGCCCTGGGGTTATAGTAGTAAAACAAAAGAGACAAAAAAAAAAAATCTCCCTTTGTGCATGTTGTGGGGGTAGACAATTTTATCTATCAGTTTATCTGTATAGTGTTAGAGGAAAATGTGGAGGAAAATGAAGAAAGGATGATGTATAGGGACTGTCTTGAGTGAGAGTGGGTTGAAGCGTTAAATAGGGTTGTCAGGGAAGGACACATTGATAAGGTGACCTTTGATCAGAGTCATGAAAGAGGTGAGGGAATGAGTCATGCAGATATCTGAGGGAAGTACATTCCAGACAGAAGGATCAGTAAGTGCAGAGATTGAGTAGAGAGTATGCCCAGATTACTCTAGAAATAGCATGGAGGCCAATATGGCTGGACTGGATTGAACAATGGGGAGAATAGTAGGAGAGACAGTAAGACAGGTAGCAAAGGATCATATCATGTGGGGTCTTGTAGAATGTAGACCACTGTAAGAACTTCAGTTTTCAATTTTTAAAAAATTTTGTTTTTTGTTTTGAGCAGAGGATTGACATGATTTAAATTATGTTTTAAAAGGAAGGTGACTGTGTTGAGGCTGCAAAGGAAGCAAAGGTGGAAGCAGGGAAAGTACTTAGGAAGTTCTTGCAGTTATCTAGGAAAGCACTGATGGTGGCTTGAACCTTTGTTTAGTAACATAAGAGGTGGTTTAAGATTCTGCATATATTTTAAAGTTGGAACCTAAAAGATTTCCTGATGGATTGGATATTGGGTCAGAGAGAAAGGACTCAGAGGTGACCTTCAGGATTTTGGCCTGAGTAACTGGGAAGATAGAGTTTCCATTTATTGAGATGGTAGAAATTACAAGAGGAGCACTTTTTGGATGGGGTTTCAGGTGAGGTGGTGAAGAACAGGGTTTGATTTTGGATATGTATGTTTGAGATGCCTATTAGACAGATGTCCAAGTGGGGATTCTAAGGACGTAGTTGAATATGAGTCTGGCAAACAGGAATTATTTGGATTGGAGATATAAATTTGGGTGTCATCAGTATTTGGATGGTATCTACTAAAACCATGAAACCGGATGAGATTATCAAGGATGTAAATGTGGAGAAAGAAGAGAAAAGGACCAAGGCCACCCTAGGGTACTCTAACATTAAGATATTTGGAGTAATGAAGAAGAACCAGAAAAAGAAAGTGAGAAGAAGTGGTCAGTGAGATAGGAAATCCCAAGAGTGTGCGGTGTCCTGGACACTAATTGAAGTTTCTGGGTCATGGTCATCTGTGACACATACTGCTGCCAAGTAAGTTGAGGGTCGAAAATTGACCATAGGTTTTAGCAATGTTGAAGAACTTGGTGACCTTGAGAAGAATAGTTTTGGTAGAGGAATGGAGTAAAAGCCTGTTTAGAGTAGATTTAAGAAAGTAAGGGAGTAGAGAAGTGGTAGACAATGAGAAGAGGCAGTTCTTTTGAGTAAAGGGAATTGAGAAAATGGGTAGCTGGAGGGGGAAGCATTTTGTGTGTATGAGTGAGCAGGATGTATGAAAGAAATGATAGCATGTGCATGTTTATGTGCTACTGGGAATGGCCTAGAAGACATGGAATAATTGATGATGGAGAGAGTGGGGACAATTGATGGAGAACCATCCATGAGGAGGCAAGAAGGGATGGGATTTAGTGTACAAGTGCATCTTGTACTAGTGAAATTAACAAAAGGAAAGTCAGTTATATCCTGCCACAGCTAAGTTTGAAATCAAAAAGTATTGAAAAAAAGTTAATGGTCCTAGCAAATGGATTACAACTTCTTATTTAAGTAGGTTTTTAGAGTTTACTCACTTGTGTTCCATGGCAGATATGGAAGATTAAAGTAGAAGTCATGAATCTTTTTTGCTCTTGATAGTAAATGGAATGATACTTCATACTTTGCTGTTTTGGGGGATGTACATTTGATAAAGAAAATCTGCGAAAACATAAAATAGCAAATGCACTTTTTTGGGTGTTCTTATGTGTTATAGCTATACTGTTGTAGTTATCTATTGTATTACAAACCACTCCAAAACTTAGTGGCTTAAAACAGCATTCATTTGTTTTGCTCATGAATTTACAATTTCAGCAGAATTTGGTAGAAACATCTCATCTCTACCCCACATGGGTTGGAGCTACCTGATTGGGGATGGAGGATCTACTACCAGGACGGCTTACTCACATGACTGACAAATTGGTGCTGGCCACTGGTTCCTTTCCACATGGACCTCTCTAATGGAGCCACTTGGACTTGCTTCTAATGTGGTGCTGGGTTCTAAGAGCAAGCCACCCAGAAGACAGAAAGTAGTTTTGAAAGCTGGCACACCTATATTCTCTTGGTCAAACAGCAGTATTACAGATTCAAGGGAGGGGACATAGGCATTCTCCTTCTCCCATTGGAATGGAGGTGACTCAAATAATTGTGGACTCTTATTTTAAAACTGTCACATATACCTTAATACAGGTAACAAAGGCATTTCTATCCCCATCCATTTTTCTGTGTTCATATTAAATGCCAACATTACCATGAAACCTTTCTTCATCCCATCACTGATTTTAATATCCCCCTTCCTGAACCCTTCATGGTACTTTGTTGTTTCCTTTTTTTGTGGCACTTACCTTGTATTAGTGTATGTTATAATTTTGTGTTATCTTTGCTTGCCACCTTTATATTGCAGCTCTGAATTCCACTCAGTAGTGCTTTACTCATAGTGGTTGCTTAATAAGTGTGTTGTCAAAAGAAATAAAAGGAAACTTTTTTAAAGAATTCATAAATTTTGTTTAAATGTTGTAAAAAAGTGATTAACCAAATGAGACCTTGGTGAACTGCAAGGTGCAGGTTGCTTAAAATTGAGAGAGGTAGGAGACATACTAGAGTAGAAATAAGTCAACAAGGTGATGAAGAAAAATGTTTCGATAAATTAAGAGTACATTTTGCTTAATAGTTCTTTAAAAAGCAGAGCAACAAAAAAGTAAACTCAACTAAAGGCTGGCAAGTGGTGTGTGTTATTAGAAAATTTTCTGCTTGAAGATAGCTTTTTTGTATGGTCTCCTGAAATTAGGCTGAAATTCTCAATGTAGCAGGCAACAAAAATTCAGTTGATTAACCGTCTTACTCCATGTACAGCCTTACTTATTCTTGCATGTAACGTAAGATATTTATATTTTCTGGGGATGAGGACATGGATGTGTTTGGGAGGCCTTTATTCTGCCTACTGTACCACGTAAGTTGGGTAATAGGCAGTTGGAAGTTTGTTATTAAAGTGCAGGAGGAACATAAATTTGTTTCATAGACTTTATTAAGTTCATACTCTGTGCCAGTACCTTGCCACATCCTGGGGCTATAAAGATGCAGTTCCTGTCTATTAGCTCTTGGTTTAAAAAGTTATGCATATGTAAATAATCTTAACATACCAAGGACCACGGTGAAGGTCGTCACGAATCACAATGCATATGTTTTAATAACAATTTGCTTTGAGAACATGGTGGGAAAGGACTCTTCAGGTCTACTCTAAGGTACCAAGAAGAGACCTTGGTACCTTGAGGGACTGCAAATAGTGCCGTATGCCTGAAAAAGGGGGGTAGGGTTTATGTGAGGGAGGGATAATTATGAAGGATTTTGTATGCAGCATTACAGAGTTTGAGACTTTATCTTACATGCAACATGGGAACCACTGGAGGCTTTTCATTTTAGAAAGAACAGCTTTTGTTTGTTTGGTTTTGGTTTTTTCTTTTTTGTAACATGGAGAATGGATTGGAGAGAGCAAGGCTGGACACATGGGTATCAATTAGGATACCAGCTAATATAGGTAAGAGACAAGGGCCTACACTGGATAGCTTATTGCAAAGAAGTTGAAAAGGGAAGAGATTTAAGAGATAATTCAGATTTAAGAATAGATTGATAGGACTTGATGGCTATTAGATTTGGAAAGTGGAGTCGAAGGAGGAGTAAAGATTTTTAGCTTGAGCAACTGGTTAGATGTTAGTGTTATAAGCAAGATAAGGAACATAAGAATCAGAGTAGTAGGTTTGTGTTGAAGATAATGACTTTGCTTTTGGATCTGTTGAGTGAGAGTTAAATCCAGGTGATATGGTTTATAGGTAGTTAATTATTTCAAATGGAGCTTAGAAAAAAGTTGAGGTTATAGATACAGATTAGGAGTCATTGGGAAGCATAGGTGATATTTATTGAAACCATGGGATCGAGTGAAGTTGTCCAGGGAGAGAAAATAGAGTAAGAGGACCTATAAGAACAGCTGTCCCCAACCTTTTTGGCACCAGGGACAGGTTTCGTGGAAGACAATTTTTCTACAGACCGGGGTAGGATAGGGGGTCGGGATATGGTTCAGGCGGTAACGCAAGCGATGGGGAGCGGCAGATGAAGCTTCACTCACTCGCCCGCCACTCACCTCCTGCTGTGCGGCCCGGTTCCTAACAGGCCGTGGACCGATACTGGTCTGCGACCCTGTGGTTGGGGGCCCCTGTATAAGAACATTAACATTTAAGTGTAGATGGAGAAAGAGAAGCCCAGGAAAAAGAAGAAGTGATCAAAGTTAAAAGCAGAACTAAACTGGCATCTAGAAAGCTGAAGTGTAAGTAGGGATGATATCCATTGTCATATTCTGCAAAGGGTCAAGTAAGTAGAAGACAGATGAGGCCCTTGTTCTTCGTAACAACCATGGAGGTAAGTATTCTCATTATGTGAGGAAGCTGAACTGAGAGATGTCAACTTGGAAAAGGCTGCATGCACATCTAATAAACAGGGTGGAGCTAAAATTTAAATCAAGACAGTTTGATTTCAGAATCTATGCTTTTTTTAATCTCATTTTGAGTCTGCTTCATTTTGAATTTAAAATTATAGACATGTCCTCATACTTGGTATGATTTTTATTGAATAGTTGATTGATCATTGATAAGGATGTTAAAACATCCTCTGGCCAAGAGGTGGCTTTATGGGACAGTCCTTATACTTAACCAGACTGACATAGAATGCTTGCTAAATCTTTTTGGGGGATGGTATTTTACATTTAAATGTGGGAAATGTTCAATATAACCGATATGACTACTTTGTTGAGTACTAGAAACTTTTTAAGAGAATTATAATACAAAGCATTTGTAAGTGCCATGTAGCTAAAAGTAGATAAATCTTACATTATTTTAAATTGAGACTACCAGAATATTCCATAACACTTTACCAAATATAGATTTGGTATTGTATTGCTAGCTATTTTCAACCATTGTCATGGTAACTCTTTGTTACCTGCTTTTCCTTTGTAAACATTGAAACTATTTCTCCCTTTCCTGACTCTTCTGTATCAGGTTTCCCTTTCGTCTGCCTAATTTTAGATTTAGAAATTATTAAGCCACATCTCTTTTATGGAATGCAAATATGGTGTTCTTTGTTAAATAGTTAGTTATAGACCTTACCTTTCAGTAGCATATGAGTGATGTTAAAAAAAAGAGTGCCTTAGTTAATTTTCACTGGGTAAATGCACACTCAGAGGATGCAGTCTCAAGTCTTTGTTCAAGAAGTGAAAGGATAATAGTAACTTTTTTTTTTTT
>NW_020175831.1:3498351-3552888 GCF_003031525.2 Neophocaena asiaeorientalis asiaeorientalis | reverse complement strand
CCAAAAAAAAAAAAAAAAAAAAAAAAAAAAAGATACACTTAGTCTAGGTAAAATCTGAAGTTTTCTATAAACTGTAAGGAAAATAGCCAAATATAAGGGCAGTTCCATTTATATAATGATGACATGCTTGTAATTTATTATTTCAGTGGCTAGGTTAGAGATTAAATTAAGAACCAATGGAAAATTAGTTGGTCCCACTAATTACAGATAAATGGTGATTTGAAATACTTAGCTGTATGAAAACACTGTCATCTGAAATATGTATTCAATAAATGTGAACTATCAACTTACAGATATTATCTTATTTAATTCTCATAACAATTCTGAGTTAGGATATTATTATCCTAATTTTACAGATAAAGAGACAGAGACTTAGTGAAGTTAGCCCATCTGTGGTCTTGTAGCTGCAGCCAGGATTCTAACCAAACCTTTTTGACCGCAGGGCCCAGGTTCTTAACTAGTAGACTAGATTATAGTAAACTGAAATCTGATGCTCAAGCTGTACTTTTGATTGTGATGAACTTTTCATGAAAATCTTTAACTGTCAAATAGTGTCCAAATCTAAACTATTTTGCTTCTGGAAGTATGCATTTTTTACCAGTCATGCCAATTAAAATTTAACTTCTTTAATTTTAGCCTACAGTTTCAGGATTTGTGATAATTTAAGGTGATATGTAGAATTAAAAAGGTAGAAGTGCATCTTTATTTGAGCTCTTACCATCGACATTCAAGTAAGATATTGGTGGGTATGGGGAATGACAGAATTGAATTTTATGTTATCGAGTAGGCAGGGGATCATGAAACTTTCTGTAAAGCACCGGATAGTAAATATAGTAAATGGCTTTGAGAGCCATATGGTCTCTGTTGTAACTACGCAACTCTTCTAAAGTAGCCATAGACAGTATGTAAACAACAGCGTTATTGTGTTTCAAAAAGAGGCAGCAGCCTGGATTTGGCACATTTGTCCACTTCTTGTAATTTTTGCAAGAAAAAGATAAGATTTGTTTATGATAATATATTGTTTATGCAGAGTGGAAGTTTTCCTTTGTAAACTGTATTGGCAAAAAAAGTTTACCCAAAAAGATAGCAATAGTATAAAGGAGAATGGGAAGCTAATGGTACCTAATAGTAAAGAATACTTTTTCAGCATTTCTATGACTACTTTAATTACCTCATAAATACTTGATAATTACAGAATATACTTATTTAGTCATTTCTTAGCATTACCATTTTTTTATCTTGAAAAAACAATTTTACAGTTTTCACTGGCGTTTTCACTAATTCTGATAAACTTTCTTTATCATAACTTGGGAAGGATTATTGTAAAAAGATATGATGCATAACTGGGTGACGATTTTATTTTATTTGAATTTATTTTGAAAAATAATATCAGCAGGTAGACTTAGATCAAGGCTTGTTGTGTAAATATATACATGTAGTTGAATTGTAGGTTCAGAAGTGGAGTACTCTGCAGCCAGCTTTCAGTGTCACATTTTATAGATTTCTTATTACAAGTAGTTTTGACCCTACGGATGCCTTCTAGTGCCACAAAACATTATTAAATGTAAGTCATTTGATATTGACTAATGGTGGTATGTTGGATGTTGAACCTAATACATACTTTTTATTCTTATTCTCAGAGATTCGTCAGCGACCTGCAGCTCAAAGAAACCTTTCTCCAGCACCAGCAGGCTCTAGCCAGGGCTCTCCCCGCAAAGTTCCAGTATCTCCTGGACCACCAAAGGACACTTCGGCCCCTGGTGGACCCCCAGAAAGAACTGTTATTCCAGCCCTATCGTCAAATGTGTTACCAAGACGTTTTGGATCCCCTGCTACTTCAGTGCCTGGAATGGGTAAACAGAGCACTTAATGTTATTTACAGTTTATATTGTTTTCTCTGGTTACCAATAAAACGGACCATTTTCAGACAGTATGGAAATGGCATTTCATTTGGAAATAGCAGAGCAGTTATCTGATTAAGCAGGAGTTCCATATTCAATTAGCCATAACTCTTTACAGCTGGCACCTTGTGATACTGAAACCTATTTCTTGAGCTCATTTAACTGTTATGGCTTCTTTGTTTAAATGGCAATAAAACTTTGTAGTATTCTGTAGTCAACAGTATAGCATATCTTTTTATATTCAGCTTTAGAATGGTCCCAGATTTATATAAAATGACGATAGAAGAGAACATTTTGGGAATATATTCGTGCTTTTTGCTAGCCCCTTCATATATATTTTTAAATATGACAATTACTTAACATATTTCAGGAAGAATATCCATGTGTTGTGGTGTATAATACTACTAATGTTAATGTGGGCTTGGTAGATTTTTCTTTTTTTAAGCCATAGAACCTTAGTATCTTCTGACAGATACTTCAACATAAAGTTCTATTGAATTAATAACAATAATTCAATAGAATTACTACTGTTACCCTTTACTACTATTTCATTTCTTTGGATTCTCTTTTTTCAGTGCTGTAGATCTCTAGGGGAAGACCCCATTTTTGGAGTGTAATAGATTATATTACCCTGCAGCTTTCTTTTGGACTGTGATTGGGACATGGAAGTCCACTATATCAGCAGATCACATTAGTTTATGTAGATTTCCATGTCTGATTATTGAATATGATAGTAAATTATTTATCTTATTTTAGAATATTTAATTTTAATTTAGATTACTTTCATATTTCGTGACTAATTACATATAATTTATAATGATTTTGAGGCTAGTTAGTAGTTGATATCAGGTATTCAGGGCACTTATGTAATAAAATCAATAAGCAATCTAAATGTTACTAATGCAGTAGACATTTTTTCCTGCTTTTTCTTCAAAAAAAGCAGCATAAGATTTTAGAAAACTAGAAAACTATTAATTTATAAATACATTAAGAA
This sequence comes from Neophocaena asiaeorientalis asiaeorientalis, assembly GCF_003031525.2. NCBI lineage: Eukaryota > Metazoa > Chordata > Mammalia > Artiodactyla > Phocoenidae > Neophocaena > Neophocaena asiaeorientalis. The sequence continues at coordinate 3,549,993 of NW_020175831.1, read as the reverse complement.
AGCTAGCTACAAATGAAATGAATACAAAACATAACTTTTAATTATTGGTTATTGAAAAAATACTTTTAAACTTGACATATAATGATGTCACTCAAGGCAGCCATATATTTTGTGAAGTTGAGTAAATTAAAGTGATTGAAAATTACTCATCTTTCAGTTGTTATTTAGTTGATCCAAGATACCCATATTTGTAAAGTAAAGCTCCTAGTTGTTTAATGAAAGAACATTTTTTGTGAGAATGCATGAGTTATATACATTTGTATAACTAGTTTTAAAGAAATTAAAGTTTAGCAATTTATATAAAATAATAAAAATTATATACTAGCACATGTAAGAACAGGATTATAGCAGGAGCAATGGCCTACCATTTCATGATCATGTAAATATAACATTTTACTGAAGTTTTTAATTAGTTTCTGTGTAAAAGACTTTGTATTTAAGTTGTACATTGCCAAAAGTATGAATGAGTTAAGTGATTTCTTACAGAGAAGATTAATAATTCATATTTTCATTATGCCATATTTGTGGAAGAGAATCAATTTAATGTGTATTACCACAGGGCTCCCATATGTTTGGAAATTAATAACCAGCAGGTACTTGATAATTTGCCAAGCTGTGTAAAAATGACCAGTATTCCTACAATGATTGCTCTTGATGTTTTTATTAATTACTGTTACCCATAACAGCATGAATACAAAGATGTGTTATTTTAAAAATTATTAGTATGCAAGGGAGTTAAGATAGTTTTATGAAATCTGTTGTTTTGTTTATCCAGATTCCTTTCTGGACATTTTCATTTTAAACATGTAGAGGTAAAATACTCCAGCAAAAGTTAAGTTGGCTTAAATGCTTTCAAAATCTAATTTGGCATGTTTATTCAAGTTGAAAATTTGCTAATGAGGGATGACACTTAATGTCTACATTCAAGTTAATGTTTTGATGATAATGATTGAATGTTGTTAGTACGACTATACCAATAACTGATGAAATCTGAAAAATGTACTTGATTTGTAATACTAAAAACTTATTCTAGAACCTAAATTTCATTTACTAGCTGTAATTCTACACCATTTGCCTTTTTAAAGATGGTAACAACCTTTAGATTTGTGATTATTTACAAAGCAAATCTCTTTCTTATCTTTTAACATATTAATATCATATTACTGCCCTAAAGCCGTTTTTTAATGCTTTAAAGTATTTGTCACAGCCATTTTGAAAACCTTTTATGCATGTATTGCAAGGTTTATTCCAACAAGACCGCATTTTGTTTCAAAGTCTTCTACGAGGTCTCCACGTAACCTCCATTGCTGCCTATCTTACTCTTATCTGGCCTTGTTTTACAAAGGCAAACATCACATCTTATTTATTTTATTCTCTCACTTTCTTCTCAGTGCCTTCTGTGTAGTGTCTCAGTTCAGAGTATCTCCTGCACACAGTTCTGTTTCAGTTTTCAGAGACTGTGGAGTTAACAATTCATAAAGTTTGAATGTGCAGTCTTTGTTTTTGTTGCTACTGTTTTTATATGATGTAATCATTAACTAAATTCTGGGTTATTCCTCCACTCCCCATTCTCCATTCATCTCCTCTGATACTGGCTAATTTATTACATGAACACAATGTATCTCTCTATTTATTTAGATCTTCTCTAGTCTCTCTCAACAGTGTTTTGCAGTGTTCAGTATATAGGTTTTGCACCTTTTGGGGTTAAACATACATCTAATTTTTTCATGTTTTTATCATATTTTAAATGATATTTTATTAACTATTTCCATTGTTCATTGCTAACATATATAGAAATAGAGTTGATTTTTGTATATTGATCTTGTATTTGTAATATTGCTAAACTCACTTGTTAGTTCTGATAGCTTTTTTTTCTTATAGATTCCATAGTATTTTCTACATAGGCTGTCAGATTGTAAGTAAGGACAATTTTACTTCTTCTTTTAAAATCTGGATTCCTTTCATTTCTTTTTCTTGCCTTATTATACTAGCTAGAACCTTTAGTGCAGTGTTAAATAGAAGTGGTGAGAGCAGACATCCTTGCCTTATTGCTGATCTTAGGAGGAGAGCATTTACTTTTTCTTCATTCAGCCTGATGTAAGCTATAGGGTTTTTTTTTTTTTTTTGCGGTACGCAGGCCTCTCACTGTTGTGGCCTCTCCCATTGCGGAGCACAGGCTCCGGACACACAGGCTCAGCAGCCATGGCTCACGGGCCCAGCCACTCCGCAGCACGTGGGATCCTCCCAGACCGGGGCACGAACCCGCGTCCCCTGCATAGGCAGGCGGACTCTCAACCACTGCGCCACCAGGGAAGCCCTGTTTTTTTCTTAATAGATACCCTTTGTCAGATTGAGGAAGTACCCTTCCAATCCTAGTTACAAAGGTTTTTATCAGTAAAAGATGATGGATTTTGTCAAATGCTTTTTCTGCATCTATTGAGATGCTCATGTAGGGTTTTAGTTTGTTTTTTTGTTTTAACATCACTGTTTTAACTTTCACTATTTCATATGGTGAAATACACTGATTGATTTTTTTAAAATAAATTTATTTATTTATTTTTGGCTGCGTTGGGTCTTTGTCGCTGTGCGTGGACTTTCTCTAGTTGCGGCAAGCGAAGGCTACTCTTCGTTGCAGTGTATGGGCTTCTCATTGTGGTGGTTTCTCTTGCTGCGGAGCACAGGCTCTAGGCACGGGGGCTTTAGTAGTTGTGGCACGCAGGCTCTAGAGTGCAGGCTCAGTAGTTGTGGCACAGGGGCTTAGCTGCTCTGCGGCATGTGGGATCTTCCCAGACCAGGGATCGAATCCATGTCCCCTCCATTGGCAGGTGGATTCTTAATCACTGCTCCATCAGGGAAGTCCCTGATTGTTTTTTGTTTGTTTGTTTGTTTTGTTTTTTGCGGTACGCGGGCCTCTCACTGCCGTGGCCTCTCCCGTCGCAGAGCACAGGCTCCGGACGCGCAGACTTAGCGGCCATGGCCCATGGGCCCAGCCACTCCACGGCACGCGGGATCCTCCCGGACCGGGGCACGAACCCGTGCCCCCTGCATCGGCAAGCGGACTCCCAACCACTGTGCCACCAGGGAAGCCCCCTGATTGGTTTTTTTAACATTGATTTTTAGATGTTAAACCACTAGCTTTCCTGAGGTAAATTTCACTTGGTCATGATGTTTTATTATTTTATATATATTGTTGGGTTCAATTTGCTAAAATTTTGTTAGAAATATTTACATCAATTTTCCTTAGGAATATTGGTCTGTAGTTTTGTTTTTTCTTGTAATTTTTTTTTCTGGTTTTGGTATCAGAGTAATGCTGGCCTCCCTATGAGAAGGTATTTTCTTATCTTTAATTTTATGGACAAGTTTGTGTAGAAATGGTATTATTTCTTTCTTCGAATTTTATTTTATTTTTTAATAGAGCGGGTTCTATTAGTTACCTGTTTTATACATATTAGTGTGTATATGTCAATTCCAATCTCCCAATTCATCACACCCCCTCCCACATACCGGCTTTCCCCCCTTGGTGTCCATACATTTGTTCTGTACATCTCTGTCTCTATTTCTGCCATGCAAACCAGTTCATCTGTACCATTTTGCTAGATTCCACATATATACGTTAGTATACGATTTTGTTTTTCTTTTTCTGACTTATTTCACTCTGTATAACAGTCTCTAGGTCCATCCACGTCGCTACAAATGACCAAATTTCGTTCCTTTTTATGGCTGATATTCCATTCTATATATGTACCACATCTTCTTTATCCATTTGTCTGTCAGTGGGCATTTAGGTACTTCCATGACCTGGCTATTGTAAGTAGAGCTGCAGTGAACATTGGGGTGCATGTATCTTTTTGAGTTACGGTTTTCTCTGGGTATATGCCCAATAGTGGTATTGCTGGGTCATATGGTAATTCTATTTTTAGTTTTTTAAGGAACCTCTGTACTGTTCTCCATAGTGGCTGTATTGATTTACATTCCCACCAACAGTGCAAGAGGGTTCCCTTTTCTCCACACCCTCTCCAGCATTTGTTGTTTGTAGATTTTCTGATGATGCCCATTCTAACTGGTGTGAGGTGATACCTCATTGTAGTTTTGATTTGCATTTCTCTAATAATTAGTGATGTTGAGCAACTTTTCATGTGCTACTTGGCCATCTGTATGTCATCTTTGGAGAAATGTCTATCTGGTCTTTTGCCCATTTTTTTATTGGGTTGTTTATTTTTTGTAATATTGAGCTGCATGAGCTGTTTATATATTTTGGAGATTAATCCTTTTCTGTTGATTCGTTTGCAAATATTTTCTCCCATTCTAAAGGTTGTCTTTTCATCTTGTTTTGTAGTTTCCTTTGCTTTGCAAAAACTTTTAAGTTTCATTAAGTCCCATTTGTTTATTTTTGTTTTTATTTCCATTACTCTAGGAGGTGGATCAAAAAAGATCTTGCTGTGATTTATGTCATAGAGTATTCTTGCTATGTTTTCCTGTAAGAGTTTTATAGTCTCTGGTCTTATATGTAGGTCTCTAATCCATTTTGAGTTTATTTTTGTATATGGTGTTAAGGACTGTTCTAATTTCATTCTTTTTAGTTTTCTTTCCTTGTGACATCTTTGTCTGGTTTTGGTATCAGGGTGATGGTGGCCTCATAGAATGAGTTTGGGAGTGTTCCTTCCTCTGCAAATTTTTGGAAGAGTTTGAGAAGGATGGGTGTTAGCTCTTCTCTAAATGTTTGATAGAATTCACCTGTGAAGCCATCTGGTCCTGGACTTTTGTTTGTTGGCAGATTTTATATCACAGTTTCAATTTCATTACTTGTGATTGGTCTGTTCATATTTTCTGTTTCTTCCTGGTTCAGTCTTGGAAGGTTATACCTTTTTAAGAATTTGTCAGTTTCTTCCAAGTTGTCCATTTTATTGGCACAGAGTTGCTTGTAATAGTCTCTTAGGATGCTTTGTATTTCTGCAGTGTTTGTTGTCACTTCTCCTTTTTCATTTCTATTTTTATTGATTTGAGTTCTCTCCCTCTTTTGATTGATGAGTCTGGCTAACGGTTTATCGGTTTTGTTTATCTTCTCAGAGAACGAGCTTTTAGTTTTATTGATCTTTGCTGTTTTTTCTTTGTTTCTATTTCATTTATTTCTGCTCTGATCTTTATGATTTCTTTCCTTGTAGTAACTGTGGGTTTTGTTTGTTCTTCTTACTCTAGTTAGTTGTAAGGTTAGATTGTTTATTTGAGATTTTTCTTGTTTCTTGAGGTAGCATTGTATTGCTATAACCTTCCCTCTTAGAACTGCTTTTGCTGCATGCCATAGGTTTTGGATCATCGTGTTTTCATTGTTATTTGTCTCTAGGTATTTTTTGATTTTCTCTTTGATTTCTTCAGTGATCTCTTGGTTATTTAGTAACGTATTGTGTAGCCTCCATGTGTCTGTGTTTTTTATGTTTTTTCCCCTTTAATTGATTTCTAATCTCATAGCGTTGTGGTCAGAAAAGATGCTTGATATAATTCCAATTTTCTTAAATTTACCAAGGCTTGATTTGTGACCCAAGATGTGATCTATCCTGGAGAATGTTCCATGTGCATTTGAGGAGAAAGTGTAATCTGCTGTGTTTGGATGGAATGTCCTATAAATATCAATTAAATCTATCTGGTCTATTGTGTCATTTAAAGCTTGTGTTTCCTTATTAATTTTCTGTCTGGATGATCTTTCCTTTGGTGTAAATAAGGTGTTAAATTCCCCCACTATTATTGTGTTACTGTCGATTTCCTCTTTTAGAGCTGTTAGCATTTGCCTTATGTATTGAGGTGCTCCTATGTTGGGTGCATACATATTTATAATTGTTATATCTTCTTCTTGGATTGATCCCTTTTGTAGTGTCCTTCCTTGTCTCTTGTAACATTCTTTATTTAAAGTCTATTTTATCTGATATGAGTATCGCTACTCCAGCTTTCTTTTGATTTCCATTTGCGTTGAATATCTTTTTCCATCCCCTCTCTTTCAGTCTGTTTGTGTCCCTAGGTCTGAAGTGAGTCTCTTGTAGACAGTATATATATGGGTCTTGTTTTTGTGTCCCTTCAGCAAGCCTGTGTCTTTTGGTTGGAGCATTTAATCCATTCACATTTAAGGTAATTATTGATATGTATATTCCTATTACCATTTTCTTAATTGTTTTGGGTTTTTTTTGTAGGTCCTTTTCTTCTCTTGTGTTTCCCAGTTAGGCAAGTTCCTCTGGCAGTTGTTTAGCTCTGGTTTGGTGGTGCTGAACTCTCTTAGCCTTTGCTTGTCTGTAAAGTTTTTGATTTCTCAGTTGAATCTGAATGAGATCCTTGCCGGATAGAATAATCTTTGTTGTAGGTTCTTCCCTTTACTCACTTTAAATACATCATGCCACTGCCTTCTGGCTTGTAGAGTTTATGCTGAGAAATCAGCTGTTAACCTTATGGGAGTTCCCTTGTATGTTATTTGTTGTTTTTGCCTTGTTGCTTTTAATAATTTTTCTTTGTCTTTAGTTTTTGTCAATTTGATTACTATGTGTATTGGTATGTTTCTCCTTGGGTTTTTCCTGTATGGGACTCTCTGCACTTCCTGGACATGGGTGGCTAGTTCCTTTCCCATTTTAGTGCCGTTTCCAACTGTAATCTCTTCAGATATTTTCTCGCATCCTTTCTCTCTCTCTTCTTTTTCTGGGACCCCTATAATGCGAGTGTTGGTGTGTTTAATGTTGTCCCAGGGGTCCCTTAGGCTGTCTTCATTTCTTTTCATTTTTTTTTCTTTATTCTGTTCTGTGGCAGTGAATTCCACCATTCTCTCTTCCAGGTCACTTATCTGTTCTTCTGCCTCAGTTTTTCTGCTATTGATTCCTTCCACTGTATTTTTCATTTCAGTTATTGTATTGTTCATCTCTGTTTGTTTGTTCTTTAATTATTCTAGGTCTTTGTTAAACATTTCTTTCATATTCTGAGTCTTTGCCTCCATTCTTTTTCCGAGGTCCTGGATCATCTTTGCTATCATTATTCTGAATTCTTTTTCTGGATGGTTGCCTATCTCCACTTTATTTAATTGTTTTTCTGGGGTTTTATTTTGTTCCTTCATCTGGTACATAGTCCTCTGCCTTTTCATTTTGTCTTTCTGTGAATGTGGTTTTTGTTCCACAGGCTGCAGGATTGTAGTTCTTCTTGCTGCTTCTGTCTGTCCTGTGGTCTGGTATTATTTCTTAATAATAAATTAAAATTTTACAGGTTAAAGTACCTGGGCTTGGTGTTTTCTTTGTGGAAGGTTTTTTTTTTTTTTCAACTAAAAATTCAGTTTTTTAAAGGGAAAACTACAGACTAATATCCCTCATGAACATGGATGCAAAAATTCTTAACAAAATTTTTACAAATTAAATAGTTATCTAATTCTTGTTGAGTGAGTTGTGGTAGTTTGGTAGTCTTTCGAGGAATTTATTTCATCTAACTTATAGAATTTATTGGCATAAAGTTATTCATAATATACCCTTCTTATTCTTTTAATATCTTTACTATCTCGATTTATGTCATTTGTCTCATTTTGTTTTTTATAAATATATTTATTCATTTATTTATTTTTGGCTGCATTGGGTCTTCGTTGCTACGCACGAGCTTCCTCTAGTTGCAGCAAGTGGGGGCTGCTCTTCGTTGCAGTGTGCAGGCTCCTCACTGCAATGGCTTTCTTGTTGTGTAGCATGGGCTTTTAGGTGCCTGGGCTTCGGTAGTTGTGGCGCATGGGCTCAGTAGTTTTGGCTTACGCGCTCTAGACCGCAGGCTCAGTAGTTGGGGCTCATGAGCTTAGTTGCTTCTTGGCACGTGGGATCTTCCTGGTTCAGGGCTGGAACCTGTGGCCCCTGCATTGTCAGATGGATTCTTAACCACTGCGCCACCAGGGAAGTCTGTCTCATTCTTAACGTTAGTATTTTGTATCTTCCTTTTTTTTTTTCCCTGATTAGTCTGGCTAGAGGTTTATCAATGCAATTGGTCTTCTGAAAGAGCTAGCTTTTCTCTATTATTTTTGTATTTCCTCTTTTATTAATTCCCCCTCTGATCTTTATTATTTCCTTTATTCTGTTTACTTCAGGTTTCATTTGCTGTTTCCTTTGTGGTTCTTAAGGTGGAAGCTGAATTCATGGATTTTAGGCCTATCCTGTTTTGTAGGTGTTTAGTGGTATAGTGTTTAGTGTTATAAATTTTCCTCTAAGTATTGCTTTAGGTGCATGTCATAAATTTGACATGTTTTTTTGTTTGTTTTCATTCAGTTAAAAATGCTTTCTAATTTCTTTTTTGATTTTTCTTTAAAGCCTGGATTTTTTATATGTCTATTATTTAGTCTCCAAAAATTTGGATATTTTCATGATGTCTTTTTGTTGCTGATTTCTAATTTAATTCTATTGTTATCAGAAAACATACTTTGTATTATTGAATCTTCTTAAATGTATTGAGACTTGTTTTATACCTCATACTATCATTTGTCTTGGTGTATATTTTATGTTCACTTGAAAGGAATATATATTCTGTTCCTGTTGGGTAGAATGGCTATAAATGTCAATTAGGTCAAGTTGGTAGTAGATAGTATTCTATGTCATCAATGATTTTCTGTCTGTTTGTTCTGTCAATTATTGAGAGAATGCTGTTGAAATCTCTGACTATAATTGTGTCTTTGTTTCTTTTTGTAGTTCTGTTAGTTTTTGAAACTGTTATGATGCACATATATGTTTAGGATTATTATGTCTTCTTGATGAATTGACTCCTTGTCATTATGAAATTACCCTTTTTATCCCTGATTATATTCTTTGCTCCAGAATCTACTCTGATTGCTATTAATACAAGTGCTCCAGGTTTCTTTTGATTAGTGTTAGTGTATTTATATTTTTTTCCTGTCATTTACTTTTAACCTGTTTGTGTCCTTATATTTAAAATGGGGTTTTTGTAAGTGGCATCTATTGGGTCTTGCTTTTTTATCCATTCTGACAATATTTGCCTTATAGTGAGGATGTTCAGGCCACATAAATTTAATGTAATGATTAGTATGTTTAGGTTTGAGTTTAAATCTTTTATTGTGCTATTTTTTTTTCTATTTGTCCCATCTGTTCTGCTACCTTTCTCCTGTTTTCTGCCTTCTTGTGGGTTGAGTGTCTTTTATGATTCCATTTAATTCTTTTTGTTGCCTTATCAGCTATGGTGCTTTTTTTTTTGTTGTTATTTTAGCAGGTAATTTAGAGTTTGCAGTATCTATATTTAACTTGTCATAGTTCATCTCAAGTAATATACCAGTTCTCACATAGTTTACGAATCAAACTACAGTGTACTTATATTTCTCTCCTTCTGGCCTTTGTGCTATTGTTGTCATACATTTTGCTTATATATGTATTATAAACCCCAGAAGAAATTACAGATATCCCCCACATTTTGAAAGTTCACTTTACACCACTTCGCTTTTATGAAAGACCTACATTAGTACCTGTTTTCACTAACTGAAAGAAATCAGAAGAGGGTTTTCGCTTTTACAAAAAAAGGTGGAAAGCAAAAATAGCGTTTAGCGTTTGTTTTGCAGTGAGCTGTTGTAGAGGCAGCGCACATCCTGAGCAGCAAGAGTGGCACCGCCAAGCTACTTCCCTGGGAACTACACTCAGCATCTCAGCATCAAGCCGCCATAGCTTTGAACTTTGTCTGTGAACATCTTCTGTGTTTTATCTCAATTTATTTTGTGCATCCATTAGCAAGATGTATCCTAAGGTAATTGCTTCTTCACTTTATGCCATTTTGGCTTACAAAAGCTTTCATGGGAAATTTTGGACAGGAAGGGAAGTCATGTATTACTTTTTCTTTAAGCCACTGATTATTTTTTAAAGTGATTTAAATAATAAATTTTGTGTGTTTACCCACATGGTAACCATTTCAGCTACTCCTCTTTCTTTTGTGTAGATCCAGCTTTCTGTCTGACGTCATTTTTCTTCTGCCTGAAGGATTTCTTTTAACATTTCTTGTAGTACAGTTCTGCTAGTGATGAATTCTTTCAGTTTTGTATGTCCAAAAAAAGCCTTCATTTTTAAAAGATGTTTTCATTAATACAGAGTTCTAATTTGATAGTTTTTCTTTCAGAACTTTAAAGATACTGTTTCACTGTCTTCTGGCTTGCTTATATTCTGATGAGAAATCTGTCATTCTTATCTCTGATTCTCTGTATATAATGTATCTTTTTCTGACTGCTTTTTTTTTTTTCGGTACGCGGGCCTCTCACTGTTGTGGCCTCTCCCGTTGCGGAGCACAGGCTCCAGACGCACAGGCCCAGCGGCCATGGCTCATGGGCCCAGCCACTCCGTGGCATGTGGGATCTTCCTGGACCAGGTCACGACCCCATGTCCCCTGCGTCGGCAGGTGGACTCTCAACCACTGCGCCACAGCTGACTGCTTTTAAGATTTTCCCTCTATCACTGGTTTTAAGCAGTTTGAGTATGCTGTGCCTTGGCACAATATTATTTGTATTTCTTGTGCTTGTTGATATTCTTGGGTCTGTGTGTTTGTTTACAGTTTTCATCCAATTTGGAAAATTTTTGTGCATTATTTCTTCTAATATATTTTTCTTTCCCTCTCTCTCCTCTTCTGAACTTCAGTTATATGTATACTAGGTGCTTGAGGTTGTTCCACGGCTCACTGATGATTTGTTCATTTAAAAATCTTTTTAGACTTTGTGTTTCATTTTGTATGGTTTCTGTTGCTCTGTCTTCAAGTTTACTAATTTTTTCTTGTAATGTCCAAACTGCTATTCATTTCATCTGTGGATTTTTAAATCAAGATATTATAGATTTCATCTGTAGAGATTCAATTTGGATCTTTTAAATTTTTTTCATGTCTCTACTTAACATATTAAGTCTTTCCTCTGGATTCTCAAGCATATGGAATATAGTCATAATAAGTGTTTTAGTATATTTGTCTATTAATGGTGTCATCTTTGTCATTTCTGGGTCACTTTTGATTGATTTTTCTCATATGGGTTGTATTTTCCTGCTAATTTGCATGTCTAATAATTTTTCATCTGATGTCAGACATTGTAGATCTAACCTTATTGGGTACAGGATGTTTTCATATTCCTATACAAAGCTTCTCTGAATACTTACCCGATGACCTGTGAGTTATGAAGTTTTCCACCCTGGCTGGTGGGAACATGTGATATTTTTGATCCCATGTGAGCACTGGTAGCTTTAGTATTTTGGGGCAGTTATTTCTCTGTCCTCAGGTAGTCTTCCTCATAGGTATCCTGGGCAGATCTTTGGTGTTCTTGCTCTGTGCATTCTCTCCTCTCTGGTACTCTTTCCAGTGAACTCAGCCTGTCTTGGCCTCCCCAGAGTTCCAGCTTTATCTCCTCAACTCAAGGAGACTGATGAACTTCACCTGGATTTACCCTGCCTGAGTTGCTACCTAGAAACTCTCTCCAGGCAACAGATTGGGGGCAGTTGGCTGTTGGGAGTTGGCAGTGGGCTCATCTTATTTGCTTTTTGTCTTTCAGGGATCTTTATCTTACATTGCCTGATATCCAGTGTCTTTAAAACCATTGCATCATATATTTTACACAGTATTTTAGTTGTTTTAGGTGGGAAGATTAAATCTGACCCTGGTTATTCTATTGTGGTACAAAGTGGAAGTCCCCTAGTTTATTATTACATAAACTTTTAAGAGTCTGAGCATTTTAAAAATTAATTTGTACAGAACTCAACATAGCTTTATTCCTTAATAGATTATGTTCCTGGTTCTAATATAGCACATGTATAAATATATTTTTTGTAGTGCAGTATTTTCAATGAAAATTTGAACACAGAGGTTCATAACAATATTATTTTTGTTTTGTTAAAATCATTTAAAAGTTCTGACAAGCATAGGTAGTTTTTGGCAACTGAATTCAAGTTTAAATGTATTTTATACATATAAGTTATATATATATTTATTTATTTACTAGGTCTTCATCCTCCTGGTCCACCTTTAGCAAGACCTATTCTGCCCCGAGAACGAGGTGCTCTGGATAGAATTGTTGAATATTTAGTTGGTGATGGTCCACAGAACAGGTAATGTTTACTAGGGTGGTAGAAAAATGAAAATGAAGGAAAGCTTATTGGTTAGGGTATGTGTGTGTGCACATGCACTAGATGTTCTACAACTTTGTGGTTCTTGTTTCCTGGTTTTAGAACATAATGGAGTATTTTATAGCCCTGCAAAAGAGTACATATTCAATTATTTTTCAGTAGTAGCTTAAAGTATCTAGATAAAACATTTAAAAATGTATTATATATAACAGAAAAAATATTGTAACTCTGCTATGTTATAACCATACTATAAGGTGATTTTTAGGGAAATTGAATCATTTCATTGACTCTTTTGAACTTGAAGAGCATGTAAATAGTGAAAAGTTGGTAGGTTGTAAGAAATGGAGTTTTACAAATGTGAGTACTGGACTTGATGGTGATAATTTTAATAACAGTGAGGATAATTTCATGTATTTGGCACTTACAGTTCCAAAATGCTTTTCCAGGTATTATCTTAATTGATCCTTATAATAACTCTAGGATTATAGGTATGATGTGAGCAGAGCAATTGTCATAGTATAGACTTTTAAGTAATTCTTAGGATATTCTTAGAGTAGATATTTGACAAGGTTATTGGTTAATATTATCGTTTTAATAAAGGGACTAGAATTTAATGTTAATGTAAAAAATTATATGTTATTCAAAACAGATAGAATGTTGTTTGATAGGGCCAAGTATTTGTTAAGTACATATGCAGAGAACAGAAAGATTACATAAGTAGAAAATGCAGAAGATGTTTAAGTGTAACTGGGATAGATACAGGAATCGTGATGTATAGAAATTAACCTTTGGACTGGACTAAACAAGATTAAATTAATTTCTTTCCTACAAGACATCTCAGAGGTTTTAATAATACTCACTGTGAATCTCTAAGAGGTTTCATTTTTTCCAGTCTTAATCTGACCACAGATTTGGGGTCTGTCATCCCCAGGAATATATGTTAGAAAACATTAAAATTTAAGTGTTCTGTTATCAAATATGTTTCTGCTTACTTAGTAAGAATATTTTCATTTGAGTGTTTCTTAGTTTATTTTTAATTTGATGTATAAATTATATTAGTTGAAATTTTGACTGTTAGCATGTTTAAAGAGTATTGTTTATTGTTTTATAAGTAATATCTAATCTACTATGACATGTTTAGCTATATTAAATGCTATGTACTGTGTACTTTAGCTGTGATGGCTAAAGTAGCCTCTCCCGTGGGTTTTATCTGCATTTGTAACTTTTCTGTTCATTTTTCCTTTTGGTGTAGGTATGCCCTTATATGTCAGCAGTGTTTTTCTCACAATGGCATGGCTTTGAAAGAAGAATTTGAATACATTGGTAAGAATTATTTGGCAGTTAGATTTAAATGTTTTAAATATTTCATTCTATGCCAATTCCCATGTAATGCCATTTTATTTTAGGTATTACTGTTTATATGTTGTTCAGGCATATTGTAGAACACAGAGCAAAGTAGGAAAGACAACTCAGGTTTTTTTCTTCATACAGTATACAGTTGTTCTTTTTTTTTGCCATGCGGTACGGCATGTGAGATCTTAGTTCCCTAACCAGGGATCGAACCCACTTCCCCTGCATTGGAAGCATGGAGTCTTAACTACTGGACCGTCAGGGAAGTCCCTAGGCCAGTTGTTCTTAAACTTCACTGTGCATCAGAATGACATGAAGAGCTTTTAAAAATTGTGATGCCCAGGTCCCCCCTACAAATAATCTGCTTTAATTGATCTGGGGTGGCGTCCAGGAATCAGCATTTTTTTTAAAGCTCCTCAGAATATTTTTATGTGCAGCTACTAGTACTTAAAAATATTGAACTAAATTAATTATGCTTCTCAAGTATGACATACTACATTTTTTGGGTCAAGTGAGCAAAATTCTGGATTTTAAGATACCTAATGATTCTGGTGACTAGAAATGTAATTTCTGTAACACATTTAGATCATTATTAATATTGTTTTGCTATTAGTTAACCTGCTATGTAATTTATTATCTTTTCTGCTTTAAATTGATATTATAATTTTAATAATTAGAAAGTATGCTTTAAAATAAACTTTGGTTAGAACACCTGCCATAATATTATTAAAACCACGAGTAATTTCACAAGGGCTAAGTAACTTTTGAAGGTTTCTTTGACTGCTTGTAAAAGTAATCTTGAGAATTACTTGATTAGTCCTTAAAATTTCTTTGGTTTTATGATTTTTGTTTTGTTTTTTTAAATTCTCTGCAGCTTTTCGTTGTGCCTACTGTTTTTTCTTGAATCCTGCAAGAAAAACCAGACCCCAGGCTCCAAGACTTCCAGAGTTTAGTTTTGAGAAGGGGCAGACTTTAGAAGGCTCAAGCACAGTTGGTTCCTTGCCCTCAGGAAGTGTGATTTCATCAGAGAACCAGATAAGTGAAGGTATGAATATGTTAATTAAAAAGTTTTGTCTCTTAATAATGTTTTAGACGAGAATGGATCAGATTTTGCAGCATGCGTATATCAGCTGTTGTTCTGATACTGTGGCCTCCTGTGCAACTGGTATGATGTGTTTCTGTTTTTTTTTTTTTTTTTTTTTTTTGCGGTATGCGGGCCTCTCACTGTTGAGGCCTCTCCCGTTACGGAACACAGGCTCAAGACGTGCAGGTTCAGCGGCAATGGCTCACGGGCCCAGCCGCTCCGCGGCATGTGGGATCTTCCCAGACTGGGGCACGAACCCGTGTCCCCTGCCTCGGCAGGCGGACTCTCAACCACTGCACCACCAGGGAAGCCCCTGATGTGTTTCAGTTTTAAAATATAGGTTATATTGTGTTAAGCAGCATCTAGAAATAGCTAGGTAAATATTATTTATGGAGTTACCTCTTTTTTTTTTAGATGTTGGGGGTAAGAGTTTATTAATTAATTTATTTTTGCTGTGTTGGATCTTCGTTTCTGTGTGAGGGCTTTCTCTAGTTGTGGCAAGCAGGGGCCACTCTTCATTGCGGTGCGCGGGCCTCTCACTATCGCAGCCTCTCTTGCTGTGGATCACAGGCTCCAGACGCACAGGCTCAGTAGCTGTGGCTCACGGGCCCAGTTGCTGCACGGCATGTGGGATCCTCCCAGACCAGGGCTCGAACCCGTGTCCCCTGCATTAGCAGGTGGTTTCTCAACCACTGCGCCACCAGGGAAGCCCTATGGAGTTACCTCTTTTAATAACTGTTGGGACATTTAACTAGTAATGTTTTCATGGAATTATTTTTCAATTTACTTAAATGAAGCAGATTATGAGAATTATGAAACTACTACTCATAAGGGTAAATTTCTTATAAGCTTTGTAATTAACATTGATAAAAATAGGTTTGTGCCTACTATTTCAATGAATAGAAGTTACTCGAAAGCCAGAAACTTTGGAGTTGGAAAGTCAGCCTTACATTCTTTGGAAGACTATGTTGATAGGACTGGTGTTCCTTTGAAACAAACAATTTATTGAGGTCCACAAGATTTAACACTGATGATGAATGCCTTTGTTGTAAAACAACCTTATTTTACCTTTTTTTTTTTTTTTTTTTGCGGTACGCGGGCCTCTCTCTGTTGTGGCCTCTCCCGTTGCGGAGCACAGGCTCCGGACACGCAGGCTCAGCGGCCATGGCTCACGGGCGCAGCCGCTCCGTGGCATGTGGGATCTTCCCAGACCAGGGCACGAACCCGTGTCCCCTGCATCGGCAGGCAGACTCTCAACACTGCGCCACCAGGGAAGCCCAAAACAACCTTATTTTAGAGAAACTGAAGTTATCAGGATTCATTGAGTTTTAGAACTTATCTTTTAATTCTGTTTTAGGAATTCTTGAGGAAGTTTCATGAAAAAATGGAAAAGATGAGATGGAAAATCTGACTATTAATGGCCAGCTATTTCTTGTTATTAATATTGAGTGAGGAGCTGCTTGTTAAGCAGCTCTGAATTATGAAGATTGCTAAAATTATGTCAAAGGCCCTGATATTTTGGTGCTTTACCTGGTACAGAAAAAAGAAATCCATATGGGAAGTTTAGTTCACATAGTTTAAGTAGTAGTCAGTATGCATCTTTTTAACTTCTTGAAATTATCAGTTACATATATTTGATTTCTTTATAAAATCACTGAGTAGTAGAAAAAGTGCTTGAACTGAGAATAATATATGAGGCAGTGAATTTTCACATATCTAAAGTTTAGTATGAAACTTTGAGTATCTTTTTTTTTTTTTTTAACTTCGAAGAATTGGACCTAAAATATGTGTGTTGACTTGGGCTTGGCTTTTGGCTTACTAACAAATATCAAAATGAATTTGAATACAGATAGCCATGACAAGAGGCCTGTGTACTTCCAACACTGAATCAGTGCATTCGTCTTCTCCAAGTCTGCAACATCGACTCCAAACACAATATCAGACTTTTTCTTTTGCTTAAGTCATGCTCTGAGCTGCATGCTGTCACATGCAAATCATCTGCTTTGCCATTGCAAGCCTCTTGGAACTGAAAATTAAAGAATTCCATACTGAAGATGCCTAGAGGAAAAATTGGAGTACTTTCCATGAGTAACCTTGCTTATGAAAGCTAAAGTGAATATTTGAAAGCCAATAGTTGGGACAAAAGAAAAGAAAAAACAGCCAACAAAATAGATATCTTGATAATGAGTCCCGTACTTTATATCTTCTGCTAAGGTCAAGATGCACAGTTAGCAAAACAACACCCAGCTATACCTTTCCTTCTCATCTAATCTAGGAGGAGCAATACCCCAGATGTCTAATTTTCTGTCAGAAATCTCCGGAATGAAGTCTAACTGTCTCAGAGTCAACCCTAATAAGGTAACGTTAATAGGTGAAGACATTGAGGCAGGGTCTGATAGTTCCACAGTGCTAGAAACTGAAGAGATTCCATTTGGTTAAGGTAGTCTGTAGAGTAGTAACTTCTTCATTCTTCTGTTTGGATTCATCAAAATGGCTATTATGAGCACCTTTTTACTTCTTTGGCTTTCCAGAAGACTGAAAATTTTTTCAAAGACTCCTGTCTCAACACTGTTGCTATACAGTTATCAATTCCAAGCTGGATTCTATTAGTAAATGACAGGAAGTATTTCTGATGAACGGATGAAGCTGCATTCATTTGAACGCTGGTAGCGTACCTTTATGATTAAATTGAACTATGAAGTAAGGAGCATATCATCTCAATCAGCTACTCTCTCTGCTGACAGCCAATGTGATTAAGGGCTTAGATTGCTGATTTCTACACTTTTGACGTAGAAACTTGAGGTCTGAAAGAAAAACTTTCCTGTTTTAATATTTATATATTTTTAAAGTATTGAAATAGCTCCTTGAAATTGCATTACTGAATTTACAGATGGAACCAAAAGGTAACTTTCTTCCATCTGAATTTTTTTTCAAAAAATATTCCATAACCATTTATATAAATCTAGAGTTAATAGAAGAAACCTTTTTTTTTTTTTTCAATTTATGGTGCAAGACTTTGAAATTAAGTTTTGTCTTGATCCTGCTACTGGAAGATTTTGTGCTTAGGATGAGGCACAAGGCTTTTGAAATTTTTGGACCACTCTTTAGAACAACATATGAAACCTTGGAAAGTTTTCATCAAAGAAGGAGACCTAGAAGAAATTCCTCCCATTAATTGCTCATTTGAATTCCTAGTATTTTTTCTAGAACTGTGTATACAGATGCTTGGTAATACACTATTAGAGAAAGCAAGATACTAGGATTGTCATTTTATCTAAAAGCATACTAGATGTGGTATGCCAAACTAATGAACTGGTTTTTGGTTCCTCAGTTTCTTTTACTGTGAAATGAATAGTACAGTAATATTTGAGTCTCTGCTAAGCCATGTTAAAGTGGGTTTATTAGTTTTGGTTTTTTTAAAAGTGTCTTTTCCAAAATAACTGATACATAGCATTCTTTTTGTTAGATATGGTAATAATTAGAGTACAAGGTTTCTACACTGTTAGTATTTTAGTAAAGTGATTTGGAGTTAGCATGTTTGAAAAATGTTAATATCGTTTTCATTGTTCAGTTATATTTGGCTAGACCTTATGTAATTATTTTAGTAGAATATAGCTTTTATTCAACTGGAAATAACTTGCTAATAATAAAACTCATGGCATCTAATCAGTACTATCAAAAATAGTGATTAAAATTTATATAAGGTGAAATTTATCTTGATAATCTGATTTCTACTCTTCCTTTCTTTTAAGCAATATACTGTTACCATTAGGTTATGTTGAACTAGGGAAAATTCTATTTTTAGTATTGCTTATTATGATGCTCTAGGAAATTGAACTATTTGATAATATAAATTTTATTGAATTCTGTGTATTTATCAGATCAAAAAAACTTATACCTTTATTTATATTTAGCTATGTATAGCTTACTCAAGATGTAAACTTGCCTGTAGTATGGTTTTGCATGTTTGTTTTAGACATATAGATCTTTTAGCCTTTTGATTCCTTTTTCTAAAACACCTTCACCTAATAGTTTTACATTATTACTTAATAATGACATTCTAAAGTCTCATCGAATGGATTTGTTCACCAATGGTAAATAATTACACAACATTCTGTGTGTTAAAGATAAGCTGTTTCTTCATAGGTGGTTATCATTTATTTGAATTTTGTTCGTTGAACCATTGAGTTTAGTTTTGGGATGAAATTCATGTCTTTGATCCTCAAATATAAGTTGGCCATTTTTCTTAAGGCAGAAAAATCTTGCAAAAACTGTTTGTTTAAAATCTGTGAGTTCAAAGACAAATTGGCCATCTTAATTTAACCAATTTCCTTTGGGTAAGTTTTATAGTCTGTGCATATAGTAGGTACTGATGTATTAGCAAGGCAAAAAAAAAATTTTAAGTTATTGTAAAGAGGAATAAGAAGTAAGAATCTAAATCACTAAAATATGAGGGGTTTTGGAAGGCATAATCTAAATAGAATCATGTATTTTGCTGTGGAAGTTATATGTTTCTTTTGGAGATATATGAAATTGTTTTGCTAGACCATTCTTTAATTTTCTTGGAAAGTTATTCTTTTAAGAGCTAGAATAAAAACCTAAAGGTAAGGTGATCTTCTTAGATGTTTTTGCATGTGTGTGGTTTACAGGTGAGGCAGTGGTATTCACTGTACAGTTACACTCAGTTTTACGAGTTTGAGCTCTGTTTAGCTGAACTGAAGCTTTGCCCAAACAAGTGGAAGCCAGTTGTTACAATTTTGTGGAAAAAGCTTCTCTCTCAAGGATATTGGGGTGGGAGTTGGGCAGGGGTAGGAGTCAGGTAAGGAGCAAATCCCTTGGGTAATTTTTGTTTTATCACATTGTGATCTATTGTTTTCTTGGCATTACAGATATCAAAGGTGATTTTTAAAATTTTCTTACAGATTGAATTAGGTCATTCATATAACTTGCATCAATTTTAGTCTTAACTGGTGCTGCACAGGGAGAGAGTAGGCCTGTTTTATTAGTGTGAACGTAAAAGCTGATTTCTCTTTTGGTATTTTATGCCCAAATATTGACATATACTATAATGTATTTTATACCACCAAGCTATTTTAAACTTCACAGAAAAAATTCACTGTTTTTATTAGACTAGGCAAATGATACCCCCCCACACACAGAAATAAAGTAAGTACTTTTGGAATATATTTAATAAACTTGTTATAAAGCTCTGTGGTTTAGTTATTAAACTGATATGTAATTAATTCTCTGTTAATCTTGCACATCTAGTTTACTTCAAGCTTATTGGGATGACCTCTCACAAAATGGCATTGGCATCCAGACACTGAATATCTATGTCATTTAGACTAGCTGATATCTGCATTATAGATACTATGACACATACCAAATTTTTGTAGTGTTAACTGCTATTAAAATTACTTTTCTAAAAATTAACCTGGGGGAAGAAAACTAGTCATTACTAGGCTTTTTGATTGTTCTCCAGCCCTACTCATCATTTCACCAGTTTTTAGTCCTCTCTATATTTTTTGAAATACAGTGCAGTATTGATGAGCAAGTTTTGTATATAATGCTATTTTCTAATTATGACAGCACATGGTATTTCTTAGAATTCACCTCTATAGACATTAAAAAGTTAAGTATTATAGTTCTTCTCTTTGTATTAACTACTTCTTTAAGATCCCAGAATTTTAAAATTAAATCGGATTTGACTGGGGATGTATCTGTTTCTGAAAATAGTTACATCACAGAGCTTTAATATGATAAATCATGAACTTTGATACCTCTCCTGTTTTTTGTTTTGTTTTGTTTTTTTGTGGTACGCAGGCCTCTCACTGCTGTGGCCTCTCCCGCTACGGAGCACAGGCTCCGGACGCGCAGGCTCAGCGGCCATGGCTCACGGGCCCAGCCGCTCCGCGGCATGTGGGATCCTCCCGGACCAGGGCACGAACCTGTGTCCCCTGCATCGGCAGGCGGACTCTCAACCACAGCACCACCAGAGAAGCCCATCCTCTCCTGTTTTAAGTTTAGTACTGAGGCAGTCTGTCAAACAGAATATGACAAACTATGTGGTCCTATGTTCACTTAAGCATGTTTATTGATGAGTCCTGAACTTTGAGCTTTTTGTTTTTTCATTTCATGTGACTTTATTGGAGGGCTTACTAAATTATAACCACTTGTAAAGTTCTTGGCAGGTAAGTATTGCTCTATGGCCAGAGAGTTGTGGAAAACCATGACTCTTAAAATTCTACTCTGGATAAATATGTGAAAGTAGAATTACAAATGGTTAGTGACTCCTGAAATTTTCCACTGAAGAGCTTGCTTGCCCTTATAGCAGAAATGATCTGTACATGTCCATAGAGTTTCATTTCACTTTCTGCTTTTTCTTTGAGCGCTGGAACATTCAGGTAACACAACTCAAATGACCTACTGCTTTTCTGCTTTGGATTTTTGTAAGATTCCAAGTGGTGCAGCAGTGCCATTTTAAGCTCCTTTTAAGATAAAACTAGCATTTTTGTGATATGTGAACATTCCTCACTACTTTTTGTGAGCATGTAAAATTTTCATACAGTAAAACGTCATTAACTTGGATGTCCCTAACTATGCAATTTTGGCCTTTTGTTCTATATATAAAAAGAGAGAGGGCTTCCCTGGTGGCGCAGTGGTTGAGAGTCCGCCTGCCGATGCAGGGGACACGGGTTCGTGCCCCGGTCCGGGAGGATCCCACATGCCGCGGAGCGGCTGGGCCTGTGAGCCATGGCCGCTGAGCCTGCGCATCCGGAGCCTGTGCTCCGCAACGGGAGAGGCCACAACAGTGAGAGGCCCGCGTACTGCAAAAATTAAAAAAAAGAGAGAAAGAGATTATAATTAATTCTGTAAACGCGTCTAAGATATCTGTTTTAAATATAATTTAAAAAATATTTTTCGACTCTTGGCATAGAGTGTGTGATATATAGATAATTTGTATTTATTAAAACTGATATGATAAAACCATGCATTTGTAAGACCTCCATGTCAGTATGTGTGCGTATAGCACATAATTTCTTTGCAAAACTATTAATTAATTTTATTTAGCAAAATTCTGGCCTGTACTGTGTAAGGAACAAAACTAGAACTTTTTACTAGTGTAGACTGACCTATCCTCCAGATTTTTTGAATCAGTAACATTTGTAGTTTATTGCAAGGGATCTTCTGTGATGGTGTGAAAATCAGCTTATTTGCTTAGCCAATGTAGTTTAACCATATTTCTCCTAACAATAATATTAGTTGCTGTTTATTACACAAACACAACAAAGAACCACCTCAAAGTTAGGTTTTTATCTTTGATTTGGAAATTGGGTGGCTCGAAGCTTTCTGCTCCTGTCATTCCCTTTCCTATCCCTTTCTATAAACTTTGAAGAATTAAAGTTGCTATTATTGTTATTATTAAATTATTATTAAGAGATTTGAATTTAATGAAACTCAAAAGAGAGTTTGAAGGGAGTAAGTTTTCAGGTAGGAACCATAGACCTTACTTGGCCTCCGCTGTGGAGACAGGGAGGGGCAAAAGACCCTTCCCTTTCTCTCCCTAGCATTCAAGGTATGTAGCATATTCTGACCCAGAGGTTTAAATCCTGAGGACTTGTCTTGCAGAGGGATGAGGGAAGATTTGTCATGCCTTTGGAAAAGGTGGATCCAGACCTCCCCAGTCATGGATAATAGAGATGTAAATCAGTGTGGGAAATCACACCACATACACACACACAAAGGTACACATTTACACATTGGTCACAGCGTTGCCTGGACGCAAGGGAGACCAGTTCCTTCAGGAAACATAATCTGGGAGTTAATACATTTGCTTTTTTTGCTGGGATGTTGTCTTATAGCACATAATTCTGTTGGGACTTTGATATATTTGGACATTCAACTTTCAAATCCATCTTGAAGTTCTTAAATATTATGAAAGTTCATATATATCATGAACTATGGGTCTTTAGGTAAAAGTATGTTTATGGGTTTGTTTCCCCAGAATTTTTTTTTTCCTTTATTCATACCAATTCATATATGGTATGCTGTAGGGAGTTAAGTACATATTTTTTAAGATTTTAAGGTTAATGTTAGACCGTTCTACTGTTTCTTAGTCCATGTTTGCATGTGCTTATCTTATTTAGTAGTTTTAACATTTGGGTATACCTAAAGTCTTGACTCTTTATCTTTTCAGAATCTTTAGAAGAACAAGACGCTCTAGATAACAGTACAGAGCAGACAGATGACAAAATACCGGATACAGAGCAGACAGACCCAGTGATTGAACAAGCATCTGGCACAGAGAAACCAGAGGAGAAGCAAGAAGAGACCGAGAATGAGGAAACCTCAATGAATAAAGCCAAATCAACAGTTCCCAGAGCTGATGCTATTCCTAATCCTGAACTAAGTGGAGAATCTTCGACAATATAGTAAATGCTTCCACGTGCCTTCAACTGGATATTTGTAGTCTTGTTGATGTCAGTTATTGCTTTCTTAGGTGGTGCTTTCTTTTTATTTTCCCCCTCTAAAGACATGCTTGATGTCATCTGAATTTCAGATTGCCTAGCTATTTCAATATGTCTAAGTTATGTCTACTGGCTATTAAAATTAAAAGCAAGTGATATCAGTAAAGTAAAATCCTTTTTAATGTATAAAACCCACACTGTTTAGACAGGTTTTAGGTATTTTTTTCCATTCTAAATGTAAACAAATATGATAGCAGTTTTGTTTTTTATTTGTGACCTGTAAATACTATCCATTTTGACATAGGAAGAACTTTGGTTAGTAATAAGTTCTAATAGCGTTTGTTTTAAGGAATGAAACTCAATTAAGATTTTTAATACTACATCATTAAAATGGATAGAATTTTAACTCTTGAGATATTTTCCAGGGGGTAAAATGTCTAGTTAGGCATTTATATTAAGAGCTATGAAAGTTATTACAGTGACAATATAGGCATTGGTATGAATTCTCAGTAAGAATGCAGTCGAACAGTCAAGTGCAGTGTTACTTTTGATGTCTCTTTTTTTGCACCTGGGCCAGAGGTACCTGATATTTATAATTAGCTTATGTTTACATATTAACATATAGGAACTATCTCTGCACTTAACTGTACTTGAATTTTGAGCATTATTTATATTTGTAAAATAATGATGATATTATAAGTGAATTTTGTGCTCTCGTGTATTTTGTTAAGGAAAATAAAGATGATGTGGCAGCAGTTTCTTTTTGTTAAATACCTAGACTTCTTCAGACAGTATCTTCGTGGCTGACATGGCTACCTGAAAAGTCTTAGGAGGAAAAGCTCACAATTCAATAAATCAATAGATTCTGTTAAGAGCAAATTATGATCTTTTTATTCAGACTTGTTGCCGTTCAAATTCAGAGAAATAGTGACATTTAGAGGTTCTAATCAGAGGTTAGATTTTTCTGATTCATGAAATCCTTAGGCCATTTGTAGTTTTTAATTTTGAGAGACATAGTTTTATGAGAATAGGCAGTTAATTATAGTAGTTCATTGGATTTAATATGTGTATTAAGGATTAACTGGGAGATTTTTTGACCCAGAATAGTAATACTTGTACTTTAAGTACAGTGTTGTTATTTTTTCTCTCTTGCTTTTATCTCTCTTCTCTATTATTAAAAAAAATTGAAATCAAGTTATGCCAAAGGGAGGAATATATAGGAATGGTGTGTATGGCAAGTATTTCTAAGTTGTACACAGTTTATTAAAAATTTAATAAAATACCATTTGTTATCATTTAAAAATTCATCTTTATGATTTAATATCTTATATCTGATAGGTATTTTTAAGGAACCTAAATCTGTTAATAGTCTGAGGCATCATGGTATAGTGACCAGAGTTTTCAAGATTACAGGACTGGGCTTAAATTCCAGCTCTTCAGTCTTGGGCAAGTCAGCTGATCTCTCTGAGACTGTTTTTTTCATCTGTAAAATTGGAAGAATAATACCTACTTTTTCAGGTATGGGGACAATTAAAAATAATTTATGTAGTGTGCCTAGCTCACTGCCTGATAATTAATAGATATTAAGTAAATGGTAGCATTTTATACTATTGATATCCTTGTGAAATATGGAAGGGCTATAAATTCTTCCTCTTGCAGATAAGGAAATGAAAAAACAATATGCACATATAATTCAGCTGTTCAAAATCAAGCCTAAGTTTTCTGCATCAGCTTTTCTTTATCATATACATGTATATAAATGCATAGGTTAAGGAAATAGGAACCTGAAACTGTGGAATATAATACTACAGAATATAGACAGTCTCTCTCTTTTTTTTTTTTTTGATGAAGCCCATCAGATTTTTTGTGCGTTATTGGCCCATAACACTTTAGTAACACCTTGCTGAGTCTACTTGTTATAAAACATTCAAATTCTGATGTACATTACTAGAAAATGAGGAGTACCTCAGAGAAATATAATTTAATGATAGAATTAAGCAGATATTATGAGAAGTATCTATGGAAGAAGGTTAAAAGGTAAATTAATGCAACAGGTAACATACTGTAATCATATAGTACCCTTTAAAATAGAAAAGTTTATCCTGACATTCTAATAAACAGCTAATCGTTGAAAGAGTGGTAAAATGTCCTATTTCTGATTATTAAGACTAGTATAAATGAGGAAAAGCAAACTAATAAGTGCCGTTAGTTAGAGTGATCTTAACTTCCCTACTTACTAATGCTCAACAGGTCATCATCTAACTTTTTCTCACTATACCCTCAGCATAATCTACAGTCATGACCTGGCTTCTCTCTCCTTGGCTCTTCTACCATTATACTGCAGTCTCAGGGCCTCTTTCAGTTCTCTGACCAAGCTAACCCCTTTCCCATCTTAGGTCTCAGCTTAAATGTTCTTTCTTCAGAGAGATGCCCTCCTAAGCTCCACATCTAAAGCTGGCCTCTGCCTTTTACTCTGCCATGTTACTTTATTATCATAATGTGTCAGTATTTTATCTGTTTACTAGTTTACTGTATCTCTTCAAGACTTAGAGTCTGTGTGTGCAAGGCTCTTGTCTTATTTACCTCTGTTTCTCCAGGGCCTAGCACAATGTTTGACACATTTATTATGTGAATGAATAACTTTGTTGCTAAATCCAGTGAAAACTCTCAGTCCTTAACTTATTCCACTGCTTGGCAGTATTGACGCTGTTGAGTACTTCCTTTAGTTTGAAACACTTTTTTTCTTTTGGCTTTTGACTTCTCACACTATTGTTCTTATTCCTCTGGCCCCTTTCTCTCAGTGTCCTTTGCAGGCTTCTCTTCCCCTGCCCATCCTTTAAATGTTGGTGTTTCATACTTTTTACCTTGTCAGCATTTCTTCACTCTATGTATTCTCTCTCTAGAGGTTCTGGTCAACCCCAATGGATTTAATTACTATCTGTCTCTCTCATTCTCAGATCTTCACCCTTGATCTGTTTCCTTCACTTTAGAGCGATATATTCACCTGCCTGTTGGAATGTCTTTCTCAATCAATTTATTAAAAAACGAACACTTCAAACTTTCTGTGTTTCTCATCTCATCAAATAGTGCCACTATTCAAGCCAGAAACTATAATCTGTTCACTCATTCCTTTACCCTTTTTCCTGTACCTTAACTGTCAGTTTCTGTATCCTAAACATCTTTCAGTTATATTCTCATTTCTCCATCCCATTAACATTCCTTAATGATAGTAAACATTTGCATTCTAACTATGTGCCAGTCAACATGCCAACTGTTGTATGAGTATTATTTTTATTTGTTCTTTGGCAAGAATCCTGTGAGGATTTTTTCCTCTGGATTATAGATGAGAAAACAGGTGTAGGGAGTAAGCAGCTTGGTAAGTGGAAAATCTGGGGTTTGAATGCAGGCAAATGACTTCAGAAGTCTAACTTCTTATT
The DNA here is from genome assembly GCF_003031525.2 of Neophocaena asiaeorientalis asiaeorientalis. Taxonomy (NCBI): domain Eukaryota; kingdom Metazoa; phylum Chordata; class Mammalia; order Artiodactyla; family Phocoenidae; genus Neophocaena; species Neophocaena asiaeorientalis. Next base: position 3,523,574 of record NW_020175831.1, on the reverse strand, counting down.
ACTGTTGTACTGCCTTCTAATTCAAGCCTCCTTCGTCTCAAAACTGTCACTTAACTGGTTTTCTCGTCTCCAGTCTTGCCCACAGCTATCTATTCTGTGCACTGTAGCCTGAAAGAGTTTTCACAATTGGAAAACAAATCATGTCATACCATTGCTTAAACCCTTTAATTATTCCTCATTGTTCTTGGAAGGGGGTCCAAACTTACCATATGGCCCACAAAGCCTGTGTAATTTTGCTCCTAGTTAACTCTGGCATTTCTCACCACAGCAACTGCCACTGTTCCTCTCCCCTTGTTCCCCCACGCTTTTAATATAGCTATACCGTTTTCTGTGGTTTGCATATGCAGTGTTTTTTTCTCTAATCCCCCAGTCTCCTAGTACTCTTTCTCTGCCTGGGGTATCTTCCCACTCACATAGATATGGGGACACTCAGTAAGTAGTTGTTGAATTCAATTGAAATAGTTCCAGTTAGAACCCAAGTTTAGAAATTTTGCTAATTATTGTTATTAAGCTTTGCCCTTTATTCTTGTAATTGGTCTTTCTCATTGTATGCATTAGACACAATCACTACTATTTGGTGAACATAATTGAATCAGAAGAGCTACCGTTTCATGAGGTGGGGGGGGAAGATTCTAATTATATAATGATTTTTTCATTAAATATTGTATGCTGAGTGTTGGAAATACTAAATGACTTATACAAAGTCATAGGGAGAGCTAGCACCTAAGCCAAGTCAGAACTCAGATCTCAGCTCTTAATATAGGATGCTTTATATTAAACCACCATTTTTATACATTTTACACACCATTTATATACAATCAATATTGGTGTTAGAGATTAAGATTATTTAAAATATGTAACATGTTTACTTCTATTTCCAGCTGACAGTAACTACTTAACTATCTTAAAACTTTTTCCTTATTTTTTTTTCCTATACCACTTTACAGTATTACTCTACAGTACTACCTCTTGGCTTGTGTACAGATCAGTTAGTGGAAGGGTTGAAGAATGAGGATAATTTATGGAATTATGGTAGCTATTTTGAAACAATTATGGAGGACAGAGCTGCTTTAGAAAATTGAAAGAAAAATAATGTGGTAAGTCATCTAGTATAACTTCAATTCATTGTAAAAATTATAGAAGGGATTTAGATATAGTTTATGAACTCCCAAAGAGCTATTAAAAATAATAAAAGTACTTATGTAAAGATAGACCAAGTTAAAGATAGTTGTGAATCAATGATCTGCTAAATCTTACAATTTGTAATTTGACTTGTTTCAAAGTTATTAAAGACCTAAATATATTAACTCTACCAAGTTAATCAGTAAAATGTGGACATAAAACAAACATTTTGTGTTGTTGCTGTTACTGCAAACAATTTTAATACAAGAAACTAGTGTCCTATTTTTAAACAATTCAGTGATAGAGCTTCAGTTTATTCTTGATTAAAACCAGTTGAGATAATCACACAACAACATGGTCAGAGCTGAAGAGGAACAGCTGCTAAAAAACAGGAGCCCCAGTCAGTCTCTGTTCATGGTCACTTGGTCAGTTGACTTTATTATGCATAAAAAAAGATGGAAGCCAATGAGACTGGTTAGCAAGTTTGCTGGTGACCTCCTTTGATTAATGTCCACAGATTCAGGCTCTGAGTTTGGAAAGATAAACATAAATATAGAAAAGTACATTTATGAGAATATAATCATAATAAAAATTAAAATGAGTACAGAATTAAACCTTATTAAATTGTATCAATCCATAAACTATTTATTTGTCTAATTTCTTTCCTCCTTAGACACTAATCTACATTTTCTACTTTAATACTATTGAAAAATTCCTTTAAAAAAATTGTTGCATTTATTGGATAGTAGATATCCCTCCAGTTACCTTTATCAGTTTGCCTTTGTATGAAACTTAGATTCCATTTAATTTCCCATTCTTTCTCCTTCAAAGGTCCTGTTATATGTAGTTTAATTTATACTACTCATGTAGTTTTAGGAGAAGAAAATACTATCCACTTATATAGTTCTGTATTATTTGATGTTTTTTAAAACCTAGAGTTTCTGCTTTATGCATTTTTCTCTTTTTAAAAAGATATTTATGCCTTCCTTTTTTCTTTGGCAACACAACTGATAGAATCTGGAAGCACTCTGAGAAGATTAAAAAGAGTTCTCAAAAATCTCCCTCATAAATTAGTTTTTTAAGTTCTTATTCCAGGATTATATGAGAATAGGCCAAATCTTCAACTGCCAAAGCCTTTTACCAGATCCCTGGCACTTGATTTAGGAAATGTGGGAAAAATCATTTATTTTTGTGGAAATAAATATTTCTATCTTAGTCTGATTTTGAAGGATAAAGAAAGTGAGGAATTAAATGAACATTTTTTTGAATAGCTCTTCTTGGTCAGGCACTGTGCTCTGGGTACTTTCATATACATTCCCTGACAGGGATTAATTTAATCCCTGTCAAGCAGGGATTAAATTAATTTCCCAAAATCGCTTAGTTTATGGATATTTTAAATGCAACTGGAACCTAGGATCTTTAAGTCCTGTCCTTTTTGTTACTACCTATGAGCCCTCTACTTCCTTTTCTTTGGTAGCTGAAAGAAATAGACCCAGGCTCCTGGGTTTCTCATTTTTGTGATAACTCAGTTGTTACTTCTTCAGGGCAGTCTTCTCTTAGCCTAACACTTGTCAGACTTTCCACTCACACACACCCTCCCCTTGAAATTCTTTCATAATATTATCTTTTGCACCAGACTATGAACTCCTTGAAGGCAAGGACATGTCTGGTTTTGCTTACTATATTCCTAGTGCCTGGTGTATAGAAGAGATAATAAATTATCTGTTGAATGGTAGTATGCGTGCATGTATACACACACATAATGGGAAATACCACTGCAGTCTTAATGCAGATTTTATAGTGTGAAGAATTTTGCAAATCTCAAATTATTTGAATTATTGAGAAGGGAAAGGGCCAGAAAGCTTGTTTCTCACAATTTAGGAAAATTCCAATTGACACTTTTGCCTTTTTTTTTTTTAATACACTGTCCACATTGCTGTTGGAGTTTTCTAAAACACAGACTTTAAATATTATTGTAAGGCTCCTTTGTATATGGCCAACTCCTTAGGTGGCTTGTAAGCATGACTTCAGAATCTAAATCACTTCTCCGGCCTGGTCTCTCACTATTCTCCCTCACGCTCTGACCACAGGTGAGTCTTTCATACCTCTGAGAGATGCCCTGCACTGATCTTGCATGACGCTACTCTTGTCAACTCTCATTTCTTTAAGAACTAACTCTGTCTGTAATCTGAGTGATTTCCTCAGCCTTCCTAAGCAGTCACTTGCCTTTTGTTCCCATTGTACTTTATATACCAGGTGTAACTTGTAGTCTCCTGATGTTTGCCTCCCTCACTTGATTGTAAACACTGAAGAAAGGCCATGTTTTCTCAGTTTTTATTTTCTCACTTTCTCTTCAAACAAAACAGCACAAATTAAAACAAAACTGAAACCTGGCATGGTCTCTGCTACATGTACGTTTAGAGAGTGGGTTTCTATAAGTGATAGACCTGAGTTGATCAGCACTAGTGGTTGGTGTGCTACTTCCTTCTGAAACTCCTACAAATATAATAATTGGGGCTAGAAAGTGAGAAGGACTGGCTCAAGATATAAGAAAATGGAAACTGTGAGCACACTGAGGGTGGGGAGGATTCATTTGTTTTGAATTCTTAATGCCTGATACAGATGCTCAGTAACTGTGAATGAACAGACCTGAAGAAGGCCTAAGAACTGGTGTGCTGGGGGGGACCACAGTGTCAGAGCTCTTCCTTGACTCATGTGAGTCCGTTATTTGGGTATGATTTCTAAATTGTATGTATAATTTGTGTTCTTTAGCAAACTCCCATTCTTGAAGATCCCTATACTCCCCCCACCCCGATCCCATATTTTACTTACCTGTGGAATGGGGTTTTTAAAAATACCTTGTTTTGGGCTTCCCTGGTGGCACAGTGGTTGAGAGTCCGCCTGCCGATGCAGGGAATACGGGTTCGTGACCCAGTCTGGGAGGATCCCACATGCCGCGGAGCGGCTGGGCCCGTGAGCCATGGCCGCTGACCCTGCGCGTCCGGAGCCTGTGCTCCGCAACGGGAGAGGACACAACAGTGAGAGAGGCCCGCGTACCGCAAAAAACAAAAATTTTTTTTTAAATAAAAATACCTTGTTTTTATGTTTATTTTTATTCATTATCTCATTTCTGACCATTTAATGTTGCAACTGACATTAAGTTAGGAATTTTCTGGATTAAGTTGCTGCTTTTTGGACATTGGTGGAGCCTGGACACACACACACAGGCACACACACACGCACACACGCACTCTCTATATACATATATATATAATTTAAGAATATTTCCTCTTTCAATATATAAGCTATAGGAATTCAGACCTTAAAATTGAGTACTTTCATCAAAAAATCATTAAAGGCAAAGTTTGCAGTACATGGCAAGTATAATTAAAACTTACATTAGTGTGGTATATTTTATGAATTATCGTCAGCTATGTTATTTTTTTCTGAAAGTGAGAAAGGCTATTTGTGCCTTATTGTCTATAGCAAGAATTCTAAAGGCTTGGCCTACCTGCCAAGAGTTGACATATTTTATTAAATTATAGTGGTATGCTTAAAAAAAATCTTTTCCTAGGAACAAGAAGGAATCAAATTTTGGAGTGAATTTGTATTCTCAATTATGAGTGTTCATACAGCCAAAGAATACATGAGTTTTCAGTATAGGATGTTGTGAATTTTATAAAATAATCTAACCTGAGAATTGGCTGAAATAATATTGATATGCTTGAAACATGTTTTGGGTGGACGTTGTGTATTCTTTTCAGAATGATTTTTTTTTTCTTTTGGTTTTTGAAGACCTGGATTCTTTTTGTATGTTTGTATGATCTTTCTTCTCTTCAATAAGGCAGTCTCCTGTAGTTGGGCTTGATGGAATTAAATGGCATTTTATTTATTTAAAGACAGCCGCAATCCTTACTGAAGAGTGGGGATTCTTCCTTCCCTGCTGCCTGATGCCCCACCCTGCCACACCTCCTCCCCTCCCCCAACCAGCAAAGGCAAGAGCAGCAGCTGTTCAGGTTTTAGGAGATTCGGATAAAACCAATTTCTCCTATCAGCAAACAATTGTAAGCAATAGTTTGAAGCAAGCATGAATGTTCAGCACTCCTTTTAGGTCAGGATGGTACAGGACTACTAAATTGGACAGTAGTGTTGTGTGTTTGGAGCAGGAAGAGGAGAAGGGGAGCAGATGACTTGCCTTCTAATGAAGAAGTGGAATTCAGGGCTACTGTGTTGCAGATGAGTAACAAGAGGTATGGCAGGCAACACTTCTGTTTTTAGCAGTGTCTCCAATAGACATGTAAACAATTCAATTTGTGCATTATAGGTTTTATTGTCTTTAAAGGGTGATTTATGTCCTTATCTCTGCATAATTGTCCACAAGATACTGCCCTCTATCAGAGGGCCTGTGCTAAGTTTTTAGACCTTTGTCTTCATTAGTACAGCAATTTTAGCTTGTGATCATTGTACTAGACCTCACTGATAAGCTAAGACACTGAGAGGTTCATGGTGCTGATATCTAACCTCGCCACTGGCTTCTTGACCCTTCTGCTTCCGAAACATGGGTCATTTTTTTTTTTTTTTAAACCCAAGGTAGAACTCCATCAATTTTTCACACACATTGTGGGCAGTTTAAAGGTTGGTCAGAATCAAATATTGTGCTTTCAGATTTGATAATGTATGAGTACGGAAGGATGACCTTTGATACATGGTCATACATCAACATGACATGAGCAGTAAATGCAGCAATTACCTTTACTACATTGAAATGGTGCTTCAGTTTTCATCTTCAGAGCAAAAATACATTTAAGTTCTTATTATAACATTTGTAAAGTTAAGTGTCTTTTGAAAACAGTCCTAATTTATGCACTTATTTTCAACATGAATTTGGTTTTCATAAGATGCAATAGTTCACTATCAAAAGATGTTTTTGACATGATAACAATAGGCAGGTTTGTTGTAAAGCTACTTTGTGTTTTATAAATAGGTTATTTTTCAAAAGGCTTAAATGCTGGTTCTGTACAAGAGTTTTACCATTTGTAGTTTAAAATGTATTGAAGTCTGTGCCCAGTGGTCATCTAAAGGAATATTTAGTGATGATAAGGATCTTTGTGATCACACACAGCTGCATGTAGCTTCTCCCACTGTCTAAGGGATTGTTGCCCCAGGGTGTTTATATATTCATTTCTCCTTTGATGAGTGCCTTCTGTGTGTCAGGCACTGGAGATATAAAATGAGTGAGACATGGACCCTACTCTCAGGGAGTTCATAGTCTACTAGGTGGTTATTCTAATAGGTCAGTTCTATCTTAGGAAGTCCAAGATGAAAAAGCAGTAAGTTGACTTATTAAGTCCTAAGTGAAATGTACATGGGACTTAAAAAGTCAGGAGACCCGGCTTGCATTTTGACTCTGCCACTTTCCAGCAGTATGACCTCGTGGGGAAGTTAGGTAACCTCTCTGAACCTTGGTTTCCTTGAGCATAGAAAATGATATGTAGTACACAGAGCTGCTGTGAAAAGTAAATACGGAAAGTCTAGGCCAAGTCTGGACTAGAATGGGAAACTTCCTTGTCTACTTTCCATCCTTCCTTTATCTCCCTTTACACCTCTCAGCCTGTTTACTATTTCTCTATAAATTCTTCTCTTTCTGGCATAGAGGTTAACAGGGATTCAGGGAGTCCAAGGACCTCTGGAAATTTTCTGCAGAATTTTATATGTGTGCATGCACATTTTTCCATGAAGAGAATACATAGCTCTCATCTAATTTTCAAACGGGACCATGAGTCAGTAGAGCAGGAACTCGTAGCTCTCTTCTAGGAGAACAGCTAACTATCAAAGATACCAGTTAACATTACTGTAATATTTAAATTAATGATGTTAAAAAAAACACAATTGACGGGCTTCCATGGTGGCGCAGTGGTTGAGAGTCCCTCTGCCGATGCAGGGACGCGGGTTCGTGCCCGGTCCGGGAGGATCCCACGTGCCGCGTGCCGCGGAGCGGCTGGGCCCGTGAGCCATGGCCGCTGGGCCTGAGCGTCCGGAGCCTGTGCTCCGCAAAGGGAGAGGCCGCAGCAGTGAGGGGCCCGCGTACCGCAAAAAACAACAACAACAACAAAAAAAACCACAATTGAATCTCAAGTACCTTTTCTTTGGGCATTAAAGAACCCATCAAATTATCCCCATGGCCAGAAGCTATATGCCAGGTACAAAGCAGCAATGGCCACAGCAGTGGCAAAATTAGTATAAAAAAGGAACTATAGTTTAGTGTGTGGGTCTTGAGTGTTTTTAGATTGCTGATAGCTTTATCAGTGATCACTTTTAGACAGGAGAATTGCTTAAAACTTGACAGTGTTAGATTAGTGAGATTGCATTTTGAAAATAAGGTAGGGGTATTGTAAGGAATCCCAAAGTATCTTACTGGATTTTGATGTTATAAATGTTAAAAGTCTCACCACCCTCCCCCCAACCCCCTACTTGTTCCCACCCCATAACCCAGGAACTTCTGCTCATGCAATGATGTCATAAAATTAGTTTTTTTCACCAATACTTGTCTATTTCTCTCTTGGTTTTTAATATAAGAAATCTAAAGCACAATGATAAAAATTTTAGAAGCTATTTCACTGCATTCTATCATTGTAATGCATTAACTGCTTTCTCTTCCTTAGGTTCCCTTTTAGTCTTTAGTCCTTTTAGCTTACATGCTTTATAAATTGATAGGTACACAGTTGTATTCTTAAACCAAACTGTGTCTGAGCAAGGTGGTCTGTGTGGGGTCCCACTTGCCTCCTGTAGCTTCTCTCACATGAACTGTCATCAGAATTGTGAGTCAATTACTGACTGTTCCGTAGCACCTGAAGCCATGGGCATCTGGTCACTGGGAAGAGGTTTGAACCCTAACTTTTATAAACCACGAAGCAGCTGTCAAGTGGTAATGAGTTTTTTTTCCCTTACACACAGGCAAACGCAGGCTGAACGCTTGAATGTCTGGTCTCCCTCCTTCCCCTAGTATCTCCTCTTCCATTTCTCCTTCAGAATATACCTTAAGTTTGAGTTTGTACATTTGCCTTGTAGGTCTAAACCTGTTGCATTGTAAAATGAAGTTCATCACAGAATTATTTATGATAATGAAAAAAATAGATGATCAAAATGCTCAGAAGTTGGTGAGTATTTAAATAATGCATTTAAATATTTTTGAAGTATTTTTAATAATGTGAGAAAATGCTGAAGATTTAATATTAAGAGAAAAGTGGATATGAGGTTGCATGGTATATATAGTCTGGTCTCATATACAAGGATGTGGAGATAAATCTATATATAAATATATAAATATAGATCTATCTACAAATATATAGATATATGAGAGAGAAGAATTTATAAAAATATAATAATATAACAAATGTTATAAAAATATAAGAAATTTTAACTAATTATAGTTGGGTTGTAGTATACGTGTTACTTTGTTTTTTCACCTTTTCCCCCTGTACCTTGAATATCAAGAATGTGCATTACTTTTTAGCAAAAGTAAAAAATTAAAAATCTAGAATAATGAGCTACAACAAATCACTGTGTTACAGAAAGATTTCTAAATTCAAATTAATAGTTCAGTTATTTCCAAATTCAGAACATTTTCGTATATGCAAAGTCTTGGGAAAGAGTTCAGCTTCAAAAGGCAGAGAAAAAAATGAGTTTATCTGGGCAGTAAAAATATAGAGGGACTCCCCTGGTGGTGCAGTGGTTGAGAATCTGCCTGCCATTGCAGGGGACACAGGTTCAAGCCCTGGTCCAGGAAGATCCCACATGCCGCTGAACAACTAAGCCCGTGCGCCACAACTACTGAGCCTACACTTGAGAGCCTGCGAGCCACAACTACTGAAGCTCGCGCACCTAGGGCCCGTGCTCCGCAGCAAGAGAAGCCACTGCAATGAGAAGCCCGCACACCACAAAGAAGAGTAGCCCCTGCTCGCCGCAACTAGAAAAAGCCTGTGCGCAGCAACGAAGACCCAATGCAGCCATAAATGAATGAATGAATAAATGAAAAAATAAAAATATAGAGACCTCTGTTACTTTGGAATAAAGAATAGAAATGAATGCTTTATGAAAAATATGGACTTAAAAATTAGGAAGGAATCTGAGAAACTCAGATAATTTTTTTCTTCCAGCAGCTTAAATAAAATACTCTCAGCCTGTAGATTTTTATGAAAGCCCCTGTTCATTTACATACTTTTTCCACCTTCCTTTCTTTGCACATAGGCATACATAGCTCATTAATTCCTTTAATTAAGAGGAATGAATCAAAGGTTTTTGTCTTCTGATAAGCAGTTGCTTCGTTTTATGCAATATAGCACCATAATCTTTGATCTTCCCTTAATATATTTCTTTGGAAATCTCACAAGTTGTCGAGACGATTGTTAAATAATTTCCTAAATCTGCGTCTGATAAACATTTAGAAATAATCACAGTACAGTATGCAGTAATGTATCTTAGTGCAGATTGCTCTGGGATTGTCATATGATAGCAATCATAGCAAAATCTGACCCAAGCTTCCCAAACTGTGAATTTGTGGCAATTTGTGATAGAGATGAGAATGAATTTCATGATTTAGAAAATTAGATAGGTAAATTTAGAATACATTTAGGACTTTGTAGAAATATTTACTTTATGGGTAGTTATTTTAAATGTCTATTTATGTAGGCTAGTATACCTGGAGGCCCCCCTGACGTGCTGGTTTCCTACTGGGGAAACCATAGTTGACTAAATACTTAATATATACCCAACCTGCTGTAAGACATATACACAATGTCATTTGATCCTTAGAAAAATTCTTTGAAATAGAAAATTATTTATCTCTGTTCTTTAGGTAAGGAAACTGAAGTTCCAGGAAATTCAATCACGCATGTAAGGTCACATAGCTGGTAAGTGGGAAGGGCAGTATTTGAACCTAGGTTGATCCATAAATGTTTCACTGTATCATACCACCTCCAGTCTTATCCATTTGTTCAAGTTGACTTTTTACCAGCAATACTCTCGTTACTTTATATACTTTAAAGTGATTAAAATATCCTGTAAAAATGTTCCATAGTAATATTCTGAAGGAAATCTTGAAGAGTCCCTTTGGTAAGACACTCACTCCTTGGGTTGCCCAGATTTTGTGAAACAGTATTGGAGATGTTACTATTATTTTAGAAGCTAAAAAAGAATATGGTACTGCTTGCTGGCTCCTCCTCCACTTAGTAAGGAACAGTGCGCATCCTTTCCGCTTTCACTGTTAGCTGTGTCTCTTCTGTGCTACCATACAGAGTTGACTTGATTTGTGACAACAGCAGAAAAGGTGATTATAAGTTGCTCAGTACATAAATTACCTTTCTATTCTTGGTACTAAGTGAATTTCTAAAACCAACATCTAAATTCTTTGATTCTGTGCCATTAAAAATTTTGTCTTTCCAATGAGATTTTTACTGAAAGTACTGAAAAATATCTAATATTTCTTGTCTATCGAAATGCTTTTCTGAGTACATGTCAAATGCTGGTTTGGTTTATACAAAGGATGCAGATTTCCTCCTGGATTGCACTTTCACTGAGGGACTAATTGTCTCTTATGTACCTTCAACTCTCCACTTAGAACAGTTCTTGGCAAACAGTACATTCTCCATGCGTGTTTGTTGAATTGGAATTGTTTCTAGCAGGACACTGTGCCCCTGATATAGATGCTTACCTTCTCTGAAATTTAAGATTTTTGAATGAAATGAAGAAACCTTGGTTTTGGATTTCTTTGTGCATCTAAGTCTTCATCTGAAGCCAGGGAGGGAAGGGTATGGACTGCTGCTGTCCACAGCTCCCATGCCTTTGGGCTTTACCTAGGGGTCTAGGCATTGATGACCAGCTGCCTTTCTCCACTTAACCTTTGGTTACAGGCACTGGCCCCACAAAGGTCCTCACACTAGTCAGCTGCCTTGTCTGGCCCCTCTCCCCTTCCTTCCTCTCCTATCCTTCCTCTGTGATAATCCTGTGCTCACCCAGCACCTGCATCCCCAGTACTTTGCATGTTCTTCTATTGAATTTGGGGTTGGTATCAACCTTTCTCCTAGTCCTTTATGGCTTTTGCATGTAGTTTTCATGACTCTTGATTCTTATGTGTAATTCATGCATTGTGATGGCTCTATTCCCAAAGAACATGCGTTCTACACAAATTTCTACTAACACATGTTGCTGTCAAACATTATCGCCAGATGTTTGGGAAGGCAAGTAAGGAAGTAGTTCAGGGCTGTGAGACTCAGGCCCTCCCAGAAAAGTGATGAGGAACTGGGATGTCCTATTGCTTCCGGTCACTTCAACAGCCCCCGCCTCTCCTGATGCCTCCCAAGAGTGTTCTGAGGCCACCTCCGTCAGTTTTCACAGGATATGGCATCTTTCCTAGCAGCCTAGGGAGTTCTAGTTTTCATGCTGTGCTCCACAGATCCCCTATATTCCACAGGTCCTTCTGTCATTCCTCGAACATTTGACTCAACTTCTAATGCAGATGTGTAGTGACTTTAAAGAATGTACACACAATGTATTTTATAACAAATTTTAACACTGGAGGCCACTAAGTTGTGTTCTCACTGATGGATTGATTTCACAGTGCATAAATTTTATGAATTAGAATTTATAAAATAAATTCATTTGTAACCTAGATGTTGGCTGTCTCTGTGAGCAGTCTCTAACATGCTGTTCAGACCTGAGCTCTGTGTCTGTTCTTTCAGACCCCAGGCCCTCTCATCTCTCCTCTGGGTTATTGTAACAGGCACTCATCCACTTGCTTCACAGTCCATTCCCAGCAGCAGCCAAAGTAAGCCTGTTCATAGGGTCTGATGACTCCTCTACTCAAAAACCTTCCCATAGTTTCTCATCTTTTGTTGTTCTTCTTGTTGTTGTTGGGGGTTTTTCCAGGTTAATTGAGATATAATTGACACATAGCATTGTGTAAGTTTAAGATGCACAACGTGTTGATTTTATATAATTATAAATTGTAAAATGGTTACCACCATAGTATTGGCTACCCCTCCATCCTATCACATGGTTACCATTTCTCTTTGTGGTGAGAAAGTTAAGATCTACTCTCTTAGCAATGTTCTAGTATATGATACAGTATTATTAGCTACAACCACCATGCTGTGTATTAGATCCCTCAAATTGTTAATCTTATAACTGGAAGTTTGTAACCTTTGACCAATATCTCCCCATTTCTCCCACTACCCCCCAATCTCTGGTAACAACCACTCTACTCTCTATTCCTCTGAGTTCATCTTTTTAAGACTCCACATACAAGTGATATCATACAGTATTTGTCTTTCTCTGGCTTATTTCACTTAGCACAATGCCCTCAGAGTCCATTCATGTTGTTGTAAAGGGCAGGATTTCTTCCTTTTTATGCTTGGATAATATTCCATTGTGTATATATCACATCTTCTTTTTCCATTCATCTGTTGACAGACATTTAAGTCCATAGTTTAGATTCACAGTTTTAGAGTAAAAGCCCAAGACATTGCAATGGCTTATAAAGTCCTACACTATCCACCCTCACCCCCTGCTTGATGTTCCTGTTCTTATTATCTCTCTTTGCCCTCACTGGCCTCCTTGGCCTTCCTCTAACATACCAGCCATACTCCTGCCTCAGAGCCTTTTCTCTTAATTGTCCCTCTGCCTTAAACATTTTTGCTTAGCTGGATCCCCCATCCCCACGTCTTTACTCAAATATCAACTTGCCTGACCTAACCTGACAACACCTTCCTTAAAATATCCCTCCATTCCCTTTCCTGCCTTTTTCCTCTGTCAAAATTATCTAAAACTTCTCTATTATCCCTAATATTCAATAGCAATACTATCACCATCTAACGTGCGTATATTTTGCATCTTTGTTTATTGCACCCTTTCCCCCTGTAGAAAGTAATCCATGTTGCCAGAAGTTTCTGAAAGTTTTGTTCCCTGCTGTACTCCCAGTACACAGCAGTTGGTAGGTTATCAATAAATATTTGAGTTCTCCAGAAATAATCCATGAGCCCGAGAACATTAGTAAATAGACTAGATTTTTCTGGGACTTTTGCAGGGGAGATGGACAAGGTGGTTTATGTCCAAAGGGAGATTCTCCTTTCAATTATTCCTTTCCTAAGAATAGAGACCAAATTGTTTTGACTTAAGAGAGCTGCTCTCCCAGTGCCTTGGACATTACTATAAACATTTCCTTTTTAGGTCAGTACAACATTTAATCAAGCAGATTAAGTTATAATGTTTATGAGGATCTGAGAGTGAGATGTGCCATAATGCAAAAGTCAAGTGGATTTTGGAGGAAAATAGATTTATGAAAATTCTTTTTACTATTACCTGAATGCAATGATCTAGATAAGCTAAATAAGTAACTCGGTTTTTTTTTCTATTTTTCCTAACCCCCAACCACCAACTGCCTCCCCCCTTCGTCTCCATCCCCATCCCCCAATCGATGAAGTAACGTCAAACTTAGTGTCCAAATGGTGGATTACCCAAGCCTTTGCTTTTCCTCATGCCCTTTCTGTTTATAGACTTCTGGCCAATTCTATTGTTCCCCACCTGGAATGACAATATGAAAAGAATTAAGGCAATTAATGTTATCACTTATGGTAAAAAGTTGGGTGAGGAAGAAAAGAACAATTATTGGCTAAAAGGAAATCTGAAGGGTCCATATGGATTGTCCCTCCATGTATTTTGTTAGCATATACAATTGATAACAATACTGATGCATTAAAAATGATATTCTTTACTTCCCAGTTTGCAGTTTTAGCTCATATGTATTTCATTAACACACATGAGCAGGAGCAATACACACGTAGCAACAAATGAGCTTTCTTTACCAGCCATTGTGCAAAGTTAACGAGTGGCTATTTTTAAGGCTGATCTACTAGTATATGTAAATGTAAACACCTCTGTATGCAGTGGTGACATCTTTAAGTAATTGAAAGCTCAGCATGAAAATTGTGTCCAGCCTTAAGATCATTCTCAGTTAAAAGGTTAATCCTTTTAATAGTTAAATTAGCTGCCCTCTCAGATATATCTCAGAGAAGAGAATTTATTATATAAGGTATAATCTCATTGGGTATGCAAGGTAAATAACCTCATTAAGACTGGAATGTGAAGGAGATACACTACTATTCAAATAGGGCAAAAGGGGGCCAACAAGTTAAAACAAAAGGCAGTTATGGAAAGTCAAGCACTGCTTTTTATTTTGTGTTTCATATTTTGTGCTGAATAAGCAGATTAAAAGGGTGAGCTGCTTAGCTTCGAGAAGAGCCTAAAGAAAAGAGGCCTGCCCCAGCCACGGCGTTCAAGTTCACGGCCTTCTGCTACATGCTGGCACTGCTGCTCACCGCTGCACTCATCTTCTCCGCCATTTGGCATATTATAGCATTTGATGAGCTGAAGACTGATTACAGGAATCCTATAGACCAGTGTAACACCCTGAATCCTCTTGTCCTTCCAGAGTACCTCATCCATGCTTTCTTCTGTGTCATGTTTCTTTGTGCAGCAGAGTGGCTTACTGGCATATCATATTTGGAGGTATATGAGTAGACCAGTGATGAGTGGACCAGGACTCTATGACCCTACAACCATCATGAATGCAGATATTCTAGCATATTGTCAGAAAGAAGGATGGTGCAAATTAGCTTTTCATCTTCTAGCAGTTTTTTACTACCTATATGGCATGATCTATGTTTTGGTGAGCTCTTAGAACAACACTCAGAAGAACTGGTCCAGTTATGTGCATGCAAAAAGCCACCAAACGAAGGGATTCTATCCAGCAAGATCCTGTTTCCAAGAGTAGCCTATGGAATCCGATCAGTTACTTTAAAAAATGTCTCCTTATTTTTTAAACGTTTCCACATTTTTTGCTTGTGGAAAGACTGTTTTCATATGTTATACTTGGATAAAGAATTTAAATGGAATGACGTATAAATTAATATGAAATGATACCTCTGGTGTTGACAGGTTTGAACTTGCACTCCTTAAGGAACAGCCATAATCCCTTGAATGACTGCATTAATTACTGACTGTCCTGAGTCCGTTGGAAGCTTTTGTTTATAGAAGTTGTAGGGCTCATTTTGGTTTTATTGAAATGCCATTTAATTAAAAATTAGCTGTAGATATCAGGTGCTTCTGATGAATTGAAAATATATATCTGACCTGTGGAAACTTCATGGGTTTCCTCGTCTATCATGTAGGTGATTATATATGGATGCATTAAAAAAATGAGTGGGATTTTTTTTCCCTTTGACTTGAAATACTATCCCTGTATATTGCATGAATGAGAGATTTCCCGTATTTCCACCAGAGTAATATACTTGCTTTAATTCTTAAGCATAAGTGAACATGATACAGAAATATATGCTGACTTACTTGTGAAGAATGCATTTAAAGCTATTTTAAATGTGTTTTGATTTGTGAGACATCACTTATTAAGAAATTGGTTGTTATACTTAGTGCTCTAATCTGGTGGTGAAGATATTCTTAAGAGTTTGCAAGTACTTTAGATTTTCAGAACTGAATGAGAGAGAACGTTGTAGAACCGTCCTGCTGTTCCCTTAGTGCAGTACAATAAAACTCTGAAATTAAGACTTAAAAAAAGAAAAGAAAAGAAAAGAGGCCTGGATAAATCCTTTTGGTGAAAAGCAACAGATTAGAGAATAGGCTGTTGGTCATGCATTAGTTGAATAATCTCAAAGAGTGGAAATTTTGATTTCCACAAGTGTGTCTTCAAAGGGCTTTAAACAAAGTGATCCTTCCTGGATCTAAAACCCTGATAGACCTTGGACACTTGTTTCCCCAAAGCATGGGTACCCCTGATGGCTGACTTGATTAACTGTCCTCTCATTTGACTAAGCTCCCTTGTTACGTTGGAATTTCAAAATCATTACGCTATGAAAAATTCCTCTTCCACGTAAGGTATTGGGCAATGATCTCCTACCAATTAGTATCTACATTTATTGTCATCCACATCTATTTCATCTACTGTTATTGTCATTTATGTATCATAAAAAAAATTACATTGCTCTTGCGCCTCCAAAATTGAATATTCCTAAAATGGAAGAGCTAGATGGGGCTTGGAGGTTATTTGGTTCAGGCTTCTGCCTCTAGATGGTTAAAGAAGTAATGCATAGGATTCTCAGATGTCTTCTATGTTCTCAGAAAATACCATGTCAACACTTGGATGACAGCTTTTCCAGGGGAGTCTGTAGCATGTTTCTGTAACAGGAATTAGCTCTTATGCAACTGGTAATTAGGAGAATGAGGCCAGTATAAGTCAGAAGTCATGTTGGTCTTACATGATTTTCCTCAGATCATTAATGTTTTGCATCAGCAAACAACAGCAGCTGAATGCAGCAAGCTAGAAGAACACAGAATATAGAACCTACAGCCAAACTAAGTTAAAGAGAAGACCAACCTGTGAACACTGTGGCCATGTGCTTTGTCTTAGAAGTGCTGAGTGTGTGGTTCTCTCTGATCTTTGGGTATTTGGAACTTGTCTTCTCAAATCAGTAGCCTCTATCTTTCATTTCATCCCTTCCATCAAGCTGTCTTCTCTCCCTCTCCCTCTCTCTCTCTCTCGCTCTCTCTTTTCATTGTGGTGAAATATACATCTTTTTTTAAAAAAAGGTAAAAATTAGGGCTTCCCTGGTGGCGCAGTGGTTGAGAATCCGCCTGCCGATGCAGGGGACACGAGTTCGTGCCCTGATCTGGGAAGATCCCACATGCCGCGGAGCGGCTGGGCCCGTGAGCCATGGCCGCTGAGCCTGCGCGTCCGGAGCCTGTGCTCCGCGACGGGAGAGGCCACAACAGTGAGAGGCCCGCATACAACAACAACAACAAAAAAAAGGTAAAAATTCCTGTGTTTGCAGTAGTCTTTTAAATTAGTAAGTTAACGACTTTTTTAAAAAAACTGAAAATATTTTTATTAGGTTTATTATTCTCTGTGTTGGTGTTTTCATTATAAAGTTGCTTAAGTTTTGAGTGGTTTGCTACTTTTTTTTCCCTTTTTTCTGATTTTGCAGAATGCAAGTATCATTTGAAACACATATATATCTTATAGTAGAAGAGCTTGTATTTCATTTTCTTAGTGCATGTTGCATGACTCTTATAACTGATCAAGTTCAGGGTTTGTCCTAGGAAACTAAACTAAGGTTGGAGCAGGATTATCTATAAAGAACGTAACAGGAGGAAGTTCCAAGATCAGCCAGGAGACTTGCTGAAGTTTTTGTGGGTTTCTTAGTGTCAAAGTTCAGAAGTCTTACAACCTATCAGTTTTGGTGCAATGTTCTTATTCCTCAACCTCTTCTACTTCCAGTGAATGAGATATAAAATGCTGCCTAAGCTTATAGTGGTGACTTCTCTGAACTTTCCCACAACCAGTAAAAATAATTTTTGTGTCAAGAATATAGTTTGTTCAGTATACAATGAAGCCTCTTTCTAAACCTTTTTCAGTTACATAAGAATTCTGTATTTTCAGGTGGGTGTTTTATTTTCTGCTCTCTTCTCTGCCCCCCACACAGCACTCAGGACTCGCTCTGTCCTGCAATGCTCTTGCTCGTTACTGATTGGGCAGATTACATGGACGTGATCTCATGGGTGCTATTTCAATTCAATGAGCAAGCATATATTCTTACTACATGTAGGGAACCCTGCTAATGAGTTTCTGTTAACTCTCCCAGATCAGAAATTGTTGTCTTATCAGAGACCTTCTAGAGGCAATGCCTTAAGCCAAGACAGCAACCGAACAGAATAGGGACTCAAGTATTCCTTAAGTGTCTCTTAAATCTCTTCAGGGACCAACCCTGATATTTTCCTGGATGACCTATTCTCTATGGTGTCTGAAGACAAGCTAGGATCCAGAAGAAAGGTGTGGAGCTGATGGGCATCCATACCACAGAAGCTACCTTTATTTGATAACTGGTTTCATCCAAGATGTTAGTTTAATGACATGTGTGTGGTGGGTGTGTATGTGTTCAATTATTCCACAAAAGACTGTGAAAACTTCAGTGTCTCAACAACTAAATTCCTCTGTGCACAAAGCCACAGGGCTGGCCTGGCATGGTGAAATCCCCATGAAATTGAATTGATCCTCAAATTATTGCTTAAATGATAGGACAGTTAGAACTTAAGGGCATATTAATACTAATGGGAATTCTTTAGCTAATGCTGTGAGACCAGTTGCGAACTGCACTAGGCAAGCTACAAAAAAAAAGCCATTATGGTCTTCTTTTCATTGATGCATGATTTGTTTTATTTAAAACATTTGAGGCTTAAAGTTTTTATACCATGCTCTATGAATAGAAGTGTAATGAGGTTGAAAACCAAAATAGTGCTCACCACTATTAGAAAAAGAAAAAGGAAAAAGAAGCTTTAGCTGAATGCTGCCCATTTGAATCTCTTTTTCTAAAAATCCAATTTAATTTTTTATTTCTTGTCTCATTAACCCCAAGATTTAGAAAATAGAATGCTACCTGAGTAAAATAAGAGTGACAATGCAAAATATTTGTAAAGGGCTTAGTTTTTCTATTGATCTTCTCTTAAACATTTTAAAATTAAAATGTTCTTACATTATAAAGCTATTTTGCAATATGTATGTGATTTATTCCTAAGTTTGAATCTACCTGAATTAAGCATATACTGAGCTTTTATTTATTCTTTGAAAATATAGTAGATAAAAAGCCTAAGTGTTTCTGATATTATGTTTTGTCATCTCCAGCAAAGAAGATTGAAATCTTGAGAAACAATTTTCTGAAGAAATGAAATCGTATGCCCTCCTGAACCCTTGGGGGAAAATAGCCTCTCTGTTTGCTCAGAATATGAAACAGTAAAACAGTGCAAGTAAAATGGACAGCCATGCCATACATGTCACATTTCTATTTGTATTGTTTGAAATGATGTTTTAAAGAGATTTTCTGGGGTTTTATTTATTTGTTTAAGAAATAACTGGTACAAATAATATAGAATCTTGCTGATGTAAGAATTTCCAAATCAGATGTATTTATTTTCTGGGAAATGTGAGAGATTGCTTTGTAACCCTTGTGATCTATAACACAGAGAATATATAAAAAAAGGAAGATTTTGGAAGTATGAAGACAATCCTCCAGGATCTTTGTCTCCTGGACCATTAGGGGAGTTCTCAGTAGACTCAGTGGCCTCATAGGGTAGGCAAAAGAGTAACTTATAGAGGAAGGAAACTTTTTAAAAGGAAAAAATTTTTAAAATATATCTTAATTGCTGTATTTTTCAAAGAGAAAATTATCACATTTAGAGGGAAGAACTTAGAGTGAAGAATTGTCCCCTTTCATCCCCCAAGGTAATAAATGTCCCCCTTGGGCTTGATGATAGTCCAGATAATTCAGTATTGTTGAGGTTGGAATGGAGGATTCTGTAAAATCCAAAGTAATCTTCTTTTTAAAACAAGTTTGCATAATACATCCAAACACTTTTGGTGGCACATCTCTTGTCAGATCTTGGGCTTAGGGGGAGGAGATTTTTCCTTCTCATTTATGAATCTGATTAGATAAACCATAAAAGTAAGATTTTAAAATTTTATTTTGCAGTTAAACTATATTATAAAATTATAACAGTATATAACTGAGCAAAATCACTTGTCAGAAACAGTTTGTCAATAATGAATGAAAAAATCTATCTCCATATTTATATTCAAGTGTTATTTCTGATGCCAAGTAGTTTTCTAAGCTGGATTACTCACCTTAATCAATAACCTTGGCTCCAAATATTTTGGCTCATTCCAAAGGACTAGACCTGCCTCCAATGATAAATATTTGGTACCATTAAGAATATTTAGAGGGACTTCCCTGGTGGCACAGTGGTTAAGAATCTGCCTGCCAATGTAGGAGACTTAAAAAAAAAAAAAAAAAAGAATATTTAGAGCATAGGTGGTAAGCTGTGAAGGCCATCCCCCAAATGGAGTTCCAATGCTGCTTTGAGACATGGCAGCCTCAGAGACCAAGTGTGTGGTCCTAGGTTGATGGCTTTAAATGAAAAAGCACACATTTGGGCTCTAGGCTCTGGTATATTTATTTAAAAATCAGTTGCTTTACTGTGGAGTCATAACTTGTGTACCATTTGACTTAGAAATGCATCTCTTTCAGATTCTTTGTGTACTCAGGAAACTGTTGGGAGGTGCCATGTTTTAAAGCACATAGGATCCCCTAGCCCTAAAATTTCTGGCGTCGGAGAAGAGGGATGGTCTTGATAAGTGTGGGTGAAGCTGAATCACTTGACAACATGAACTAAGTTATCTGTTGCCAATCTCTACCTTTAAGAAAGTGTCCCTTGGTCAAACTTTTTCCACTATGTATATGTCAATGATATTTTACATAGTGATACAGCAGCCCCTTGCTTGCAGGTTGTTTATAAAGAGTTTCTGAGTATTTTTATGGAAATTAATTCTTTATGCTTGTGTTATTCAGGACCTTTTTGATTGCAAGTGGCAGAATTCCAGCTGGTTTAAGAAAGAGGTGAGTGTTTTGGAAGGCTACAGTTTTATTTTATATGACCTAAATTCAGGTCAGGGGGATACGTGGCTAGACCTTAGGGAAAATAGGATCTGGACATTCAAATGCCCTCAGAATTCCTGCTCTCTCCAACTCTCAGCTGTGTTTCTTTCTGCCTGTTGGTTTTGCCCTCAACCGCTGTAGATCACGTGGCTGAGAACACATGGCCGATGATGCCAAGTCTTGTATCTCACGGCTCCGGGCACTAGACTGGCCAACTCCCACTTCTCAGTTTTAGTTCAGTCAGGACCAGATAGGCACACCTCTAGATCCATCAGTGGTGGCTAAACATCTCATGTAAGATCATGGCAGCCCCCACTGGGATCACATGGTTGAAAAGAAAGGGGGTGGGGAGACAAGTTCTCAAGACAAGGGAGGTTTGGAGCAGAAAACATGATAGCAGTCCATCACAATTTCCAGCCTAAACTATAAGAGCCCCAGGGACACAGGTGGAAGTGTCTCAAGTAGAATGTTCTGAGAGCTCAATGCATGTTTGAAACTGGCTGCCTGCCGGATAACTTTTAGGGCTTGAAAAATATAGCTGTTCCAACTATAGAATTGGTAAGAGTAAATCTCCCACATTTCCTTGACCTCACCACATGGGCTATCTGTGGTGACACTGCAGTTGAGGATGTGGGCTCTGGAGCCAGACACCCTGCATTGAAATCCTCCCTTCTGGCTCTGTGACCTTGGGCAAGTTACTTAACCCCCTGTATCTCAATTTCCTCATCTGTTAAATGGAGATAGTACCTTCATCCGAAGGATATCTAAAGATTCAATGAGGTTTCAATACCTGTACCTGACAAATAGTTGAGTGTGAAGAGTTAGATGTTATTATCCTTCTTCTCATACTCACATAATTAGAAAAAGAAACAACAGGAAGAATGGTCTGTGTGTCTTTGCATGTGCTGCTCCTTCTGCTGGGATGGCCCTTTTCCTACTCTCTCAACATGCAAACCTCTAACTGAGCTAAAACTCCAGCTTCTCTCCTCTGGTTGCTCAAAATGTCCTAAAGGCAGAAAACAGGGACACACTATTGTGGGTTGCTGATGCTGCTCTTTCCATGTCCCATGAGAACTTTGAGAGTATGGACTGTTTCATTTCCATTATTTTAGAGTTTAGCAGATGAGAGAAGATCACTTTTTGGTGGGATTACTAAAAAACATGCACATTTCAATTTTCTGTTGTTGGTGTTGCCTCTGCCATTCTACCTGGCATTTCTTCCTTCAATTCTTGTCTTATTGAAATCCTACCAACCCTTCAAATCGCAGTTCAAATGCTGTATTTGGAGTCAGGCAGCCAGGTCTCTGCAATCTCTTAACACACTTTCCCCAGTCACATAGCACTCTTGTGTATCGTACATTTGGTTTACCTAAAAATACACAAGACATAGCGATTTTGTTCTTATAGTTGCATAAGGAAACAGTGTAGTCAAATAAATGTACCTCTTTGCTTATGGGTAGACTATATGTAGTCAACCCTGGCTTTCCAAGAATCAGCTTAATATATTTTGGCCATGTCTCAGGGGCCTAGCCGCTCTGCAGCATGTGGGATCTTCCCGGACTGGGACACGAACCCATGTCCCCTGCATTGGCAGGCGGGCTCTCAACCACTGCGCCACCAGGGAAGCCCCAGCTTAATATATTTTTAAACATAGCTTTGTGCCTTATAGCCAGGAAAGAGTCCTTTTATTTCCTAAATTCTTATACTTAATTTTAAAAGTTGTTTTCACATTCTTGGTAAAAACTGAGCCTATTAAAGTATTTATTCCATCATAAGATAAATTGGGAATTGATTCCTGATTCCATTAGATTTTAATTTAACTCAAACTGTTAACCATAGAGAAGCCAAATAATCTTAAGAAGCCAAAAGAACATTTGCAAACCAGAAGAAGAACTATGTGGGATTTATGCTATTTCATAGTAGGTGTCAGTGATAAGATTAAAAAGTAGCAAACAGTTTATGGAAAAAGACCAGCTGCCTCTTTTGTTTTTGTTTTTTATTTTTTAATTCTTTTTCAAATTCTTTTCCCATTTAGGTTATTACAGAATATTGAGCAGGGTTCCCTGTGCTATACAGTAGGTCCTTGTTGGTTATCTATTTTAAATATAGCAGTGCATACATGTCAATCACAAACTCCCAATCTATCTCTCCCCCCATCCTTCCCCCCGGTAACCATAAATTCATTCTCTAAGTTTGCGAGTCTGTTTTGTAAATAAGTTCATTTGTATCATTTTTTTAGATTCCGCATATAAGCGATATCATATGATATTTGTCTTTCTCTGACTTAACTTCATTTAGTATCATACCAGATGCCTATTTTGGAACTGTGAATTACAACTGAGGATAGCCGTTGTCCTAGGTGCCCTGCGTTGTGAATAATTATGGACAGAAGTATTCACAATATCAAGTTGTATAAAAGTGCTTGTCTGCACTTTTTATGGTTCAGGTGGTCATTTTGTTCCAAGAGGAGGTGCCATATTGGATGGAGATGGGAACAACTTGGAATTGTTTCTAGTTCCAGCTTGAGTCCCTTGTCCATAAACACAGAGGACATAATACCTGTGTTGGTTAGGATCCAAAGGCATGAGATCTGGGAGTGTGTGTCTGGGAGCCCCAATGTCCTTTCTGTTTCATTGTTGGCAAGCCTTTATTTTTCCACCCCACAAATAGCAAGTATTCATTCATGGGATATTTTATTTAGGTATTCATTAGTATTAAAAAACAATGTGCTGGGCTTCCCTGGTGGCGCAGTGGTTGAGAGTCCGCTTGCCGATTCAGGGGACACGGGTTCGTGCCCTGGTCCGGGAAGATCCCACATGCCATTCTGAGCCTGTGCATCCGGAGCCTGTGCTCCGCAACGGGAGAGGCCGCAACTGTGAGAGGCCCACGTACCGCAAAAAAAAACCCACAAAAAAAATACAAAAAAACCACAGTATCTTAAGCCACTATTTCTATTGGCTGGCTTCTAAATAGGTCACCATGGCTTTGTGTTCAAAAGTCCAACAGAACAGGCTGAAACATTTTAAAATGCAGGCATGCTGTGTCAAGTAACTTGCTAGACTGGTCTTTTTTCCCCCGGTGACCTGATGGATTTCCAGAGCTGATCCTTTCATCTGATTACATCTCCCAGCCTCCATCTGAAGACTTCCTATCACCTGTTTTTCTCTTTCCAATTCTCTCCTCACTCTCTCTTCCCCTCCAGCACCTCTTCTTCACTAGCAGTTTCCTATTAGCCCAGAGACTCAGGCTTTTGACATCCCCAAAGAATCTTTCCTGCATCCCACCTCTCTTACACTTACCTCATTCCTTCCTCTTCCTAGCCAAGTAGCTGAAAAAGAAAAGTCTATTCCTGATGCCTCCACTTTAACTCCAGAGTCTGGCTTCTATCTCCAGCATTTACTGCAACTACCCTTTCAAAAGTCACAGATGTTCAGCTAATGTCCAGCTCAATGGCCTTTCTCTACTGCCCCACTCCACTAGGCACTGTTGACACTAGGCACTCCACCCCCAACTGGTCCTTCGGCAAATTCACTTTCCTTATTCAAGATCACTGCTAGTTCTGGCCTCCTTTCTCAGTCCCCTTCAATGGCCGTCTTCCTCTGCCCCGCCCACCATTAGTGGTCGACACTGCTGTTGGCCCTTTTCTTGCTTCTTTATACTTTTTTTTACTGGTGAACTCAATCATCCCCATGGTTTTAGCTATAGCGTATACCCACATTCTGATAACTCCAAATTTCGTATTCCTGGAACTGAGATGGTCATAAACGACATCTGATCCCATAACATTTTATTTCCAACTATTCATTCCCTGTATCACTATCAGTTATCTTTAAAAATTTTAATTCTAATTATGTCATTTCTCTGCTTAAGATTCTCCAGTGCCTCCTCACCATGCACAGGATAAAGGCCAAATCACACACATGGCACAGGCATGTAAAGTGCTTCCCAATCCCTACTTAAGCTTCAGTCACCCCAAACACCAGGCTATCCTTGAACCCTCTGGGTCCTGGATGCCTCTAGGCCTCTGCTCCAGCTCATCCCTCTCCCTGATCTTCTCCTTCTTGGTTTGATGCTTGAGGACTCCTTATTTCTAAGGTCCAAGTTAATTTCAACTCCTCTGTGAAGCTTTCTCTGATTCTCCCTTCCCTGAAGCCTAGGATAGAATGAACCCACTCCTCTATCATGCTTTTCTCGCACTTGATTTATACTCTGTAGAGACAGTATATTGTCATTATTAATGTGTCTGTTTCCTGCTAGAATGTAAGGGCCCTGAAGGTAGGGATAATATCTCATTCATTTATCCATCTTATGTCCTTATTTCCCAACAAAGTCTGGCATATACAAATGCTCAATAAATGTGTACTGATTGATGAGTGACTAACTTGACTAAACCAGTTGATGATTTTGGTGAAGTGTAGCCCCTGCCTATAATTATATTATGTCATATATCAAAGAGCACAAATAATAAGATAGCTTCCCTCAAAGTTATAATCACCCTGATATTTTCCCAATTATATAATCCCAGTGTTCTTGTGATTGTTATCAGCAATG
>NW_020175831.1:3440851-3493351 GCF_003031525.2 Neophocaena asiaeorientalis asiaeorientalis | reverse complement strand
TTTCTGGGAATATGCTGACACAGGATCTATTATACCAAACCTCATCAAAACTCAAATTTTTTAGAAAAAATTTGAATCAGTCCAAACATCTGGGAAACTATACCTATAGGAGTTTTATAAAATGCCAGAGACTAAATCTTTCATACTTTTTTTTTTTAATTGAAGGCACTATGAGCTGGAAAATAATTTGGAGAAAACCAATCTTTAAGAAATAAAGGAGTTGAATATGCACAGAGTAGTTGATCTACATACTGAATCAGAATTTCAAGGGAGGGGGATGTGGAGCTAGAAGAATCTGTACTTTTAGAAGTTCCCCAGGTGATTCTGATATGCAGCCATAGTTAGCTGGGTACCACAGATACATAGCCTGCTAGCTGCTCTTCATCTCCATGGCAACAGAGGCAGAAGTAAGCATTAACTGTGGCATGAAGTATTTAAGCTAATGTGAGTTTGCTTTTAATTACTAGATTTGCATTTGTCATTATAACCCTTTAGTGAATATCTTCTCTTGGCCCCATGCCTGAGATTTGGGTAGTTTCCACCAGGCGAAACTATGCTTTTAATTATAGACTTTTTTTTTTTTAACCTAGTCTTTTACTAATCATGCATAAAAGAAAATCATGTTAGAACCCAGATCAATTAAACTTTTTCTCTAGAAACTCATGTCATTAAAAATAATGTCATACAAAAATAATGCATCTAATTATAAGTAGAAAAAATGGAATAAAATATAGAACAAGATATAAAGAAATATAAATGCCCAGGTACACATTTAAGAACATTATGTACTAAGCCTCAAGTGTTACAAACTGTATTTAAGTCTGGTTTTCCTTACTGAGACTAAATAGGAAAACTAGTATATATCTGATTTCATTTATAGGGCCAAAATTTTTTATAGCTATACTTGTTCTCAAAATCCTTCTTTCTTTGAGGCTTTAGAAATAAGTATAGTTTTTTCCCTGCAACTTCAGGCATCAAAAGCCTTTTGCAATATTTTAGCCTTTCAGGGAAAGATATTAATGATATTTACATAATACATGCAGTTTCCTCTATATATGTCCTGTTCTAATTGCTTTTTCTCCTGCTCTCTTTTAATACAAACATCTATTTATTCCACAGAATTTTCTTACTCTTCTAGTTTTCCTTTTTCCTGCCAAGAGAAGCCTCTTACCCGAGTCAACCCATTTCCAAACTTTATGTGCATGAGGCTTCATAAAATCCCGTGATGCTATCTTTTGTAATTTACTATCATTAATAATAACAATAAATATTTTAATACATTCTTCATACATTGTTTAATTTCATCTTTTCAAATCAGGAAGGGTTCCCTTGGCAACCAAGTTATGTCCTCCTCCTTGGGTGGCATGATTCTGGTGTAAAACTTACATGATGCGAACTAGTCAAAGATTATTTTAAAATTAACCCATCATTTCCCACTTTACAACCTACGTCAGACCCATATTTTTCTGTGAAAAAGGAACCAAACTTTTCTGCTGTCTAAGCATTTAAAAACAAAAGTGGAAAAAGAAGAATTAAAAATTATGGTTGTGATAAGAAGAGAGAAATTGTATATACATAGTCCTTGCTTTGGATCAGGGGATTAGAACCTGCCCATTTATCTGACATAATTCTGTTATTGCTTCTATATTCCTATATCAGGGGAGGTGCTATCAAATAGACTGAGTGTTAAGAGAGCCTGTGTGTGTGTGTGTGTGTGTGTGTGTGAGTGTGTGCACGTGTGCACCCACACACCTAGCTGTATCCTGGGGAAAGGTGAGCTTTGTAGTCTAGTAGCTGTTATGGACTGAATATTTGTCCCCCCACAAATTTGTATGTTGAAACCCTACCCCTTCAATGGGATGGTATGAAGGATTAGGATTAGATATGGTCATGAGGGTGGAGTCTTTATGAATGGGATTAGTGCCCTTGTAAACCTCACAAGAGAGCTTGCTTCCTCTCTCTGCTCACCACTGTGTGATGACATGGTGAGAAGTCAGCAGTCTGCAGCCTGGAAGAGGGCTCTCACCAGAACTCGACCATGCTAGCTCTCTGATCTCAGACTTCTGGCCTCCAAAATGGTGAGAAATAAATTTCTGTTGTTTATAAGCCACCCTTCTATGGTATTCTGTTATAACAGCCCAAACTGACAAAGACAGTAGCCTTAAATTCACTCAAATCATATAGGTGGAACTAAAGATATAATCACATTTTTTATAAATGTAATTTACAGTTTTTATAAATAACTTCATTTTCCTTTGCTTTAGTCCAATTATGTTATTCACAAAGCATTTTCTGGAAAAAGTGAAAATCTGGAACTCAAACATTTTTCTCAACTGTGGGCCTTAATAAGCAGGAGGATGAATAAAAAATGCTTATAATATATAGTGGCTTGTTCTAGAAATGTAAAAGAGAAGAGCACATATTCTTTTTTTTTTTTTTTTAAACATCTTTATTGGGGTATAATTGCTTTACAATGGTGTGTTAGTTTCTGCTTTATAACAAAGTGAATCAGCTATACATATACATATGTTCCCATATGTCTTCCCTCTTGCGTCTCCCTCCCTCCCACTCTCCCCATCCCACCCCTCCAGGCTGTCCCAAAGCCCTGAGCTAATATCCCTGGAGCACATATTCTTTTAAAAACTTTTATATTGTTTTATGAAACACTGTAAAAGTGGCATTATGCACATTATAGAAAATTTGGCAAATTGCTGTAAAAAGAAAAGCAGGAAAAAATTAAACTCAAGTTCCATTTCCTAAAGACAAACAGTTAACATTTTGAAGTATTTTCTTTTTTTAGGATTAGGATTCTTTTAAAAAATCAATTCTGTAACACAGAAAGGGCTTCTAAGAGTTAAAAGCTATAAAAAGTAATTTCCTTGCTAATATATTAATATTTGGTAATGTATATTTAAAGGTAAAACATAATGGAAGGACATGATATAACTTTAAGACAGCTGTTAGGTTGTCCTTTAGTTAACTACAGAATTTACCTTTCACAGGCAATACCACTGCTAGAATGCTATCTTCAAAGGATAATCTGAAATGCAAAAAGAGAGATTCAAGATGTTTCTCTCAGAATTACCTATTGGGAATTTGTTAGCCAATGATGTCATACCTATATGATTGAATACTACACAGCCACTAAAATTATAAGGATTTAAAAAATAACATGTGAAATGATTGCTAACCAATAGTAAGCCAAAAAAAAAAACAGATTTCAAAGTTTTATTTAGAATATGATCTCAATTATGTTTTCACAAAATAGAAAAAATGTACCAAAATACATGACAAAACATCAAAAGGGTTGTTATTTATGAATGCTGGGATTATAAATAAATCTGATTATTTTCTCTGTAATTTTCTGCATATAAAAACGTTTTCTACAGTGAATGTGTATGTATCTTATAGTTGTATTTTTGAAAATAAAAGCAAGAACACAAACTATTCCCTTGACCCATTTTCTGGGAACCATACTTGGAACACAAAGGAAGAAATTAATAGCACCAAGCTTCCATTCCTCAGAATAGTTCCTGTGTTTCTAATCACATGGCAGCTGTTTGCTCAATAACAGTCTGCTCTGAGTTTTATAGAAGCAGCATTTTTAAATTGAGTGCTTTGAAGAGACTTAAGAACCATGTAGAAAGCCAAGTAGGAGTCCTCTCTCTGGCAGGGTTAGCTTGTAACACAGTTTGAAATGTTTTTCAGGGATGGTTACAGCCCTCCCTGTTAGTAGCCACCATTCTCAGGAATCAGCGGCCCAGACACAGGGCTCCTGTAAGCCTGGGCATAAAAGCTCACTTATGGAGGAAGCCTCATGGGACCAGTGTGGGCTTGAGCTCTTCATCACAGCTGGGGCCCTTCTCAAACTTGCAGCAACAGAAAGTGTCTCAGGGCTTTGCTTTCCTCCTGGGCAGGTGGAGCCTGAAAATAACACCCATTTTTGATTGTGCAAAAGGTATGATTTGGTGAAGCTTCATCTCTAGGCTGGGCCTGTCAACCCTTTTGGTGTTCATTATACTTTTCTCCTCAAAGGCACATCGGTGGCACCAGAAGGCCTTCAATGACAAAACCCAAAAGGAAGAACCTGCTTTTTCTCTACTTGGGTGGGGGCAGGTGGTCAAAGAGAGGGAGGGACTTACACCGCAAAGCATTAGTGGTCTCAGTGCAATAAAAAAGAAAATGCTCACTTTTCTCTCTAGGCTGGTGGGGAGGGAGGAGAAGAGGGGGCTCCAGGAGGAAAGGAGTACAGGACTTTTTCAGAGGCCATTCAAGGGCCTGGCTGCCCAGGTGGGACGTGCAGGTTTTGTGACATCTGTGATCCAAAGTAGGTCATCTGATCAACTTGGCAATGTTTCTTTAAAATAGGAAACGTCGCCTGGTCCTTGACCAGAGGAGACGCTGGATGCTCTCTGAGTTGGCTTGGGGATCGGTATTCAGAAGGCAGGGATCAAGGACTGGTTGTCCTTTATGAATCCTTTCCCATCACGAGAGGAAATGAACAGATTAGAAACCAACCAACAGTGAAAAACGTGCTTCTATTTCCGTACGAGGGAGCAGGCACTCCCGTGGGCCTCGAGCTTTGGAGCTGAGAACTTGCTCCAGCCCAGCTAATGGCACAGGTGCTATTGGGGCTTCGTTGATTCCTTAATGCGCTGGGGCTGTGCTGTGGGTGGAGCTTGAGGCCGATTCCCGCCCTGCCGCCTACGTGCACGCGCGCGGTGCTCTCCTCGCCCTCCAGCACCGCGCCGACCATGGCAGCCAAGTTTTCCAGCTTCTGGGACAGATTCCTTTGGTACCAGGGGAAAAACTGTAGTTGCCTGGCCCTTGCTCCGCCTGCCGGCTCTCCACCCTTAACCCTGTGCCCGGCTCTTGGCTCTTGCTGTCCGTTTGGAAGCCCGGCGCCCGCGGGTTCCCTACTCTAGCACCCGGAAGGCCTTCCTGAGTGAGTCAACACCCCGCTTGCATTTATTTGCTCCTTATTGAAAAGGGATGGGGAAAAAGAGACTTACTTATTAAATTTCAAAATGAAATTAGCTTTAAAGTTTTTCTGGTTAGAAAAATTATGCATTCTCACGGTAAGAAAAATTCAAAGAATACAGAAAAATCCTAAGAAAAAAACCAACAACCATACCTCATCTCAATTCCTAACATTCATTGGTAACCATGGTTAACATTTTGGTGAACATTCTTTTACATCTTTATTGCTTGCTGCCCTCCTCCAGTGCCCAACCCCCTCGTTCTTTTCTACATTCTCAAATGGGAATATACTATGTATTAGGTTCTTAAAAAAATTTTCTTTTAAAATTTAGAAACCTCAATCATTTGTTCTTCAGTCTGTTTTCCTTTAAATTCAGCGTGTCTGAGTTTTTTTTCATATTGGTAAATATAGCACCACATTGTATTTTTGTGATTGTATGGTATTTGCATTGTATGATATACCTTAATTGTATGATATACCTGATGATAGAGCTATCAAGTGTTTAATTAAAAACACCTGATATATCATTTACTTTCAATTTATAGTAATACTCTTATTTTTTTATTAGTAGAAGCAATAGAAGAAAAATTGAGGAACAATATTTGTAGACTTCAAAATATCTGTTACCTAAATTTCTAGAAGTAGAATCTTTGGGTTCAAAAATACGTGCATATAATATTTTGACTTACATAGCTAAACTGCTTTCCGCTGAATTCTTTTATTTTTTGATAAACCCCAATAATGGGAAAAGTTTTTGATGCCACAACAGCTATCCTCTTGTGAAAAGTTTCAGAATGTACAAAATTGATTTATTATTTCCTTCTGAAAGACAGAGGTAGACAGCTACTTTTCATGCAGTGCTTGTAAAGAAATTAAGTACATGCTTGTGGACAAGTTGATTCATCTTTTTGGGGCTTTGTATCTCATCTGGGTAAGTCAGCCTTGGATTAAATTCAGTCCAATGTCCCTTACATGTCTAAGATTTTACAGTTTTATGATGCCGGGGAAAAAAAAAAGCAGCCATATATCTTACTGTTGCCTGCCTACTTTTTATTTTATTTTATTTTTTCAGAGTTTCAGTTGGAGATTTAGTTATGTATTAATTTGGGAATGGTTAACAACCATACGATGTTGTCTCCCCTCCTATCATGACACTGTCATTGGATGTTATTTCTTTATGAAGGTAGTGCATATGAAATGGGTTATATCCTTTTTTGCCTGCTACCTACACTTCTCCTTCGGCCCCTAATCCAGGACTCTTTACCCCAAAAGTGACTGCCTAACTTCTAATAGTACACATATACTTTGATATATGTGAAAATAAGCAAAAATAAATATGTGCATATATTATATATACATATATATGTTTGTATGTGTGGGCGGGGGTGCACGCACACGGCAGACATGCAGTTTTGCCCATTGCATCTCACCAGCAGCTTGCATAGTAAAAATGCTGAGGCATTTTGTTAAATCTTGGTTCAGTAGCTTGGTGCAAAGGAATTCCACTGGTTATTCTAATTTCACTCGAGCAGCTTCTCCCCTGAGCTTATATATTCCATCCTACTCAGTTTCTCAGCTTCCTCGCTTAGCAGGTATCTCGAGCTTGACGTGTCTAAAACAGAACTCCTTATGTTTCCCACACCCTCCCTTACCTTTTTCTCCCACAGTCTCCCCCAGTTCGGTAAACGACAACTCCATTCTCCCAAGAAACACCTTGGTGTCACCTTGCTTTTTCTTTCTCTCACACTGGTCAATTCTCTCTGCTCTGCTTGCAGACACATCCAGTGTCTGACCATGCCCCACCCACCTCCACTGCTACCATCATGGTCCAAGTCCCTGTTGACTTTCTCCTGGACAATTATATAAGCCTTTAAAGTGGGACCCCTGATTTCACCCCTGTCCCCCTCTAGTTTATTCTCCATGAAGCAGCCATAATGATTCTTTTTTAAAGAAATAGCTTTATTGAGGTATAATGAGTATACCATAAAATTCACCTGTTTTTAATATACTATTCAATGATTTTTAGTGCATTTACAGGGTAGTGCAGCCATCACCAATATCCAGTTTTAGAACATATTCATCCTTCCCGAAAGACTCCCCCATGTCCACTTGCAGTTAATCCCCATTCTTGATCCCAGCCCCAGTAATTTGCTAACCACTAATTTGCTTTACGTCCCTATAGATTTGCATGTAGAACTCAGAAGTGAGGGCCCCATGTAGATAACCAGCAATATCATTTGGGAATGGGATGCTAGGCTCAGACCCATGTTTTGGGTGAGCCTTATTCTGTTAGGGCCAATGTAGCAATGCTCAGTGGAGAGCAAGTTATAGGAGACATGAGTGACCGGATCGGGTTTAAAAGGACATGGGGTACATGTACACCCACGTAAACCTGTCCATAATCTCCTTTGCTCCCCAGTCAGCGAGCGATGAGGAATCAGCGTGCTGACTCAAGGGCCTTGCAGGATCCAGGGAGATAACTTAAACAGACAAACAGGCCAGGGTGTGAGCCATCAGGGAATGGTGGGGACTGTGGTGAATCAGAGAGCTCAGGCCCTGTCCCATTTTAGCCCTGGGGGGATGTAGGCTCAGAGTTTTGCCAGATCTTCTGATGTCAAGACTAGTCTGAAATCTGGATTCTGTGTGAAACCTTCTGTTTAAAAAATACTGATAGCAGATTAACCCTTTTTTTTTTTTAGACATCGCACCACATACAATGTGCAAACAAACAGAATGGGCCTGAGGCTGTGTATGCACCCTCCAACTGAAAGGGCTCTCTTGGTTAGGATAAAGTTGACCAGCTGTACTGTACCCCATGCAGCCCACCCTCCAGGCTACATGTTTTAAAGTGTCTTTCCCCTCTAAGGCTGCAGTCAAAGTCTTGTTTCCTCTGCATACAATTCTCCTTGTTGTTGGGTTCTTAGTCACAGTAGTTGGAGTTGGCAGGCAGTTACTTAGAATTTCTACTCAAGTGCTTTTTGAAACCATTTTTTAATTAAAAAGTCAGATCCCAAGATTCACTGAATACCTAGCTAGCCTGCAGTTAGTTCCATTACAAGCCTAGAGAAGAATGTCTGAAATTGTTTGTTGGTTTACGTTCTTATTCATTTTTAGGACAGACAGGTTACACAAGTAACCAGCACTGGCTGAAACAGAGTGATGGGCAGAGGTGTTTCGGGTGAAAATATGTCTGGCCCTGAAGAGTGCAGGGACCCAGGCTGCAAATGGGTGTGGTGCAGGGATGGCCAATGACCTAGCTGGTCAGGTGTGGGCAAGGAGGGACAAGAGGTTGTCCCAAGAGTCATAGGAGCCGAGAAAGATGGGGTGATGTCTAGAGGGAAGAATCATATTATCCTTTCTGTGGACTAAATCAACACAGACCAGATCAACACAGAGCAAGAACCATATACAGCCAGAACAAAAGCCCTTCATTTCTCAGAAGAGATGGAAAATGATGGTTAAACTTCGTTTCCAGTAGGCACTTTATCTCTCTAGGACTGTTTTCTGGGGTAGGGGTGGGTGGAGTATTAGCATCTCAAGAGAGTGTAAAAGAACACATCTGCTTTGTCTCAGTATTTAATTTTCCTTTAACCACAGTAATAGATACCCTTTATGGTAGTAGTTTTTGGCAGAGTGGTTAAGGGTGTGAGCTCAGAACTCAGTAGGAATTCCCTCCAGATTACAGCTCCACCACTTACGAGTTCTGTGATCTTGGGCAAGTTTTTTCACCTTTTTGAGCCTCAGTTTAGTCATCTGCAAAATGGGTATGGCAATGCTTACTTTACGGGGTTGATGTGAAGATTAAATGCAGTAATCCAAGCTCTGTGCCTGGCATGTAGTACATATTCAATAAATGTTAGTTGCTATTATCGGTGCTGTTATTACCACTATTATTAGAGTTGAAAGTGGCATTAGGTCTGCCTTCATTATGTCAGAGATGAAGAAACTGACCCTCAGAGCTTCCAGGTTCCTTACCATTGTCCCACCACAGCAGGTTCCTGGCAGAACCAGCCAGTGCATCCTCAGGAGCTCTTTCCTCAAACTCATCACTGCCTGGTGGCTGAAGTTTGCAATCATTCTTGTCTCTCTTCCAGGTGGAATATTGGCATGGAGTTCCCTGCAGAGTTTAAAGGGAAGGAAATAATAGTTTACAAGTTCCATGGGGCCAGGGACCATGTCTGTCTTGGTCTCTTCCATATCCCTCTTGCTTACTACAATGTCCAGCATTTAGTAATATAATATTTAATAAACACATGTGCATTACATGAAGCATGACTCAGCAAGGAGATGACCACAAACACATCATGGTGGTAAACGTGGCACCCATGAGCAGTGACTTCTCCCTTGGGGGTTGTTCCTGGGCACATTTGCCTGTGTCCTTCCTGTGCTCCTAGAGCTTGTCGAATAGGGATGAAGGCAATTTACACGAGAGGCCATTGCATTTGGCCACCACATTCCCTCTTTCCTTTTTCTCCCACTCTCTTCCCCTCTGCCCTTTGCTTCTCTCTCTCTTATTTCTTCTACTTCCTACTCTTGATCTGTAATTTAATGAGGATAGGCTAGGTTTTACTGCAGAAATAAACCACCTCTAATTTTCAGTGGCTTGATTCAGCCAAGTTTATTTCTGTAAATCTGGGTGTCACTCCAGGACAAATGTCTTCCATGTGTTGGCTCAGCATTCCAGGCTTCTTCTGTCCTAGGCGCTGCCCACAGCAGCAAGGGTGGCCATTCTCCCCTAGGCTGGGCATGGAGCCCCCGAGGGGCTCATGCTGGAATGAAACACCCCACCCCATGTCACATCCACCCACTCTGGAGTGGACTGGTCACTTGGACCCACCCACAGGCTGGGAAGGGTCATCCCTCCATGGGCTCAGAAGGTCCCAGAAGGCAAGGAGAACAGGATCTGGGTGAGCATTAGAAGGTTCTTTCCCAATTCCTTTTCAGAACTCAACCCTTTTCCTCATCTCTTCTCCCTTTTTCACTTACATTCTCTGATTTCCTCATCCCCCTCCCTGCCTCCTGTGCCCTCTTTGCCCGCCTCGCTCCAGCTGCTGTCCTGTGTCCTCCTGCGCCACGCAGAGCAGATGCTGACCGAGGATGCTGCTACGACTGCCGGGTCTGCTCGGCTCTGAGCTTCTTGTCTGGATATAGGTGAAGGCAACGGAATTTGCCTCCTCCTTCTGGGTTCACTGGGGACTTATCACTGAATCCTCCTGTTGTCCTGAGCACTTCTTCCAGAGCCTGGAAAGGACTGGCAGAAAGTCAAGCCAGCCATCTTGTACTTGGGAGATACCAGGCAGCCCCAGAAACTTCCCCTTCTCCCTTCAGGAGTCAGCACCCTCAAAGACCCCACCAATCTCAGCACGTGGTTCAGCGGAGCTTGGGGTGCATTCAGAAGGATGTGCATTTGATTCTCTGCACAGGATCTAGGCACTGACCACTTACCTTGATCCTAAGGAGTGATCAGTTTAGTTTCTTGATAGTATCAAGAAGGTCTCCAGGTGAGTGTTCCAGGTTGGCCTCAGACTGAAGCAAGTTGAGATAGAAACTGATTTTTTTTTTTACTATATTTGTAATAGACGAAGGGAGGCTGTGTGGCAGACAGATGGGAAGCCCATGTCATGGGGGCCAGATTGCCTGGCTATGCCTTCGATTTATTGTGTCTTATTGAGTCTCTTTCCTTCTGGGTCTCATTCCTGCAAAGGGAAGTGGTTGGACAAGGTGAACTTCGAAACATCTTCTAGAGCTATGATTCTCTGAGTTTGGCATATCTTGCTTGCCATGGAGGACAATGCATATGGCCAGGAGTAGAGTGTATTATTTGAAGTCTTATAAATGCCCCGCAGTCTCATCTTCCACAGAAGAGAAGGAACAGAAACAGGGTGAGGAGTGGTTTAGATGAGGTGTGAACGGGCAGGTGGAGGTTTGATGAAACTACACATATTAATCGCTTATTTTCCTCAAAAAGTAGCTTAGATTACCTGTCAGTTATATGCTTTGTAGTTTCTCCTCTTGTTTTTTCCCATTATAAAACTTTTAGTGTCAGAAAATGCTGAGAATGGAAATATTAGGTAATTTAGAACCAGCTTGTTGACATAGTCAGTATAGACACATCAGCTGTTGGTGATTTCCCCCAAAGTTGAAGGTTATAATTCTTCTACTCTTTCTAAGAAACAATGGTCTCTTGGAACGTGCAAGTAAATTAGTCATACTGTGTCCTGAGAGTTGGTCTCTGTAATACATCCTGGTCTCTGAAAAAGAGCTGCAGTTGTATAATGGATTTTCAAAGTCTCCAAAGCTGGTTCAACTAACATATTTGTTAGTCTAATAAATGATATTGCTCTTGTCAAGATTTTTCCATGTAGCACAATTTAATAGAGGAATCAATAGTTTCTCAGACATGACAAAAGGGCCTGGGTGTCTTTTGATGAGAGATGCAAAGTCTCTTCTTGTTCTAATAAAGCCAAAATGGAAAAAAAAAAAAGTTCCTCCCTCCCTTCAAGTGTATTTTTATGAAGCTAAAATATACATACCACTTTCTCTAGGAAAATATTTGTTTATCAATATTTTCTCCTACAGTGTCTTTTTACCCAGTTATTACACATGAATATGCATTTTGTTTCCATCTTAATCCTTCCCCTTGTTTGATGAGCTGTCACTAGTACACACTTCTTCAGGAAAAACTCAAGTCTGAGGATACTTTGATCCACTGGGCCTATGGAATTTTCCTTAGAAATCTTTTAAGAAACGTTTTAGGCAGACATTGGCGTCTACCTACATTTCTTCTCATCATAGCTTTTGTAAAGTCCCTAAAGTGGTTTTGTACAGTCAGGGATCATTTCCTCCAGCAGCTCCTGCCTTAACCCGAGCCTCAAGGAGGTTTTAAGGCTGCGTACACTGTCCTCTGACCCCTGCCACCATATTGATACCTTCCCTGACTTCAGTTAATGGGTTAAACAAATCTCTTTTGGAGTTGTTGAAGCTGCTTGGAAGGAAACTGCATCGGTACTGAGAATATTAGGACATCTGTGTGTCTTGTCCTCAGCCAAAACATTTAGTTTTTGCCATGGAATGTGTTATTTGGAGGATGTCTGACTTTCACGGCTCTGGGTTCCACCTACTGGCAGGAACAATTTGCTGACATTGTCCCTTAGCAGTTATCCCCAAATAACACCATCTTCAAATACGAACCCAAGCAATGGGTCAGAAAATGACTGCTGGGGACAGTTTCTACCAAACTGATGAGAGGCTGCTCTTTGAAATGCTTACTCCTACAGCTGAGATCACTGGTCATGGCTATCTCTTGAGGCAGAAGTAGTCTCAGAACATTTCCAGAGAGAGGACACGTGAGTACATCGATGTGATAGGGGAGCTAAAATTGGCTGTGGAGATCAGCTGGGTTGAGAGCAGGGGCTCTCAACTTGACTGCATATTAGAATTACCTGGTGGGCTTTTAAAAAAGACCAGGGTCTTGACCTTATCCCTGGAGATTCCTGCTTCAGGCGGTCTGGAGTGGGGCCTGGGAAATAATCTCTTTCTCCCTTTTTCTTCCTTTCAGATGATTCTACTGTGCAGTCAGGGCTGAGACCCATGAGTCTAGAGCAGCGCTACTCATAGCAGCAGTTTTGCGTTGGAATTTGCTAGAAATGCACTTGGGAGTGGGGCCCAGGAATCTGGATGTTTTCGGCTCTCTAGAAGACTCTTACCCATGATTCTCAAACGTTAGCACACATCAGGATCACCTGGAGGGCTTGTTAAAATACAGCTCACTGGGTCTCGCCCCAAGAGTGTCTGATTCAGTAGGTCTGGGATGGGACTTGAGAGTTTCCATTTCAAACAAGCTCTCAGATGATGCTGGTGTTGCCGGTCTGTGGTCCACACCCGGGGCAGCGTTAGTCTGCACTGGGCTTGGGGACTTGGACTGTTTCTGAATTTGTTGCAAAGGTGGTTGTTTTAAGACATGAGGATCTCAGCTCTTGTAAATGGATTCATAGAACTGATTGCTTTGGCTAGGAACCCGCTTCCCACCCCCGACCCCACTTTTTAAAGGTTTTCCCAACCATGTTGCAAAGTGTGGGATAAAACTCCAAGAGTCAAACTTGATCCCGGATGATAGTTAACCACTTTGATTATTTTGACTAAGACATTTTACCAGTTTTATCAGGGTAAAGTGAAGTATCTTGAAAGATTTTTTTCCCCCCTTGTCTGTATTGGTTGGTTGTTTGAATGTATTAGGCAGATTGATGGAAGGTTTTGATTGTCAGACACACTTTGTAGTAGAATCTGTTTTTGCCTCAGTGGTAAGAGAACATAAACTTATATCTTTAGGTAAATAGAAGTAACACATTTTTTCTGTTTCACTGATGGACTGGATGCTATTTGAGGCAGTGGTTCTCCATATGTATTTGGGATGAAGGTAGCGGGGGAGGGTGAAGAGTCCTCTCCAGGTGATTCTGATAAAACCCTCAGGTTTGAGAACCATTGCTTGGGAGCAGGGGTGTGGTGGGGGCAGGCGGTGGGGCGGGCCTGTAGTCCCCTGCCTGTCTGCGGGGAGCAGCCCTCCTCCCACTCTGGCTGATTTTGGCCACGTGGGAACACTGCACAGCACGGCCAGAGCTTCTGGTTTTAAAAGGAAAGCCAAGGATCCCACTTT
Source organism: Neophocaena asiaeorientalis asiaeorientalis (assembly GCF_003031525.2). NCBI lineage: Eukaryota > Metazoa > Chordata > Mammalia > Artiodactyla > Phocoenidae > Neophocaena > Neophocaena asiaeorientalis. The sequence continues at coordinate 3,479,717 of NW_020175831.1, read as the reverse complement.
TCTTCTGAGAAGTGTCCTGATCTTTGAATGTTGGCAACACATTTTTTAAAATGTAAAACCCTTGTGCAGATCAAGGAAAACACACTTGTGAGCAACCTGTTTGTGACTTCAGGGTGCCTTATGTAAGTCTGAGATTCCAATAAGAGTCATTCAAAATGAGTCCTATTCAAAGTAAGCTAAGAAATACACTCAGTTCCCTGGGTCTGCTTTCTAGCATTGTGATTCCACGAGATATAAGGGCAACAGGGAAAATGTTAGTGCATACTTTTTAAAAAGGATAATTTAAGTATCTCAGGCTCCAGCTTGTGTGCTTCCAGATTTTAATGTAATAATCATCCTTGGTATAACATGTTTCTTTGGAAAAGAAATTTGGATGCATTTCAATCTTTAATGCATGGAATTAACAAGATAGGGGTTGGAAGAGTTTCAACTCTTCCCCTAGAAGAGTGGCCACAAAAGAACATTCAAACCAGTGACTAAAAATCTCAGTGGTATATGCTTCAGTGATTGGATCTTGGGTATTCAGGGCTGACTGCATCTTCCTGCGTATTGAATTATTGTAGCATTAAGTCCCTGTAACATTTAGGAAATAGATGGCCGACAAGTGACTGAAAAGAGAAATTTAAAAAGCGGGCATCACATTCCTTTTTATTATGTTTATCTGTCCTCTCAAGGACAGAAGAGGTGCTTTCTATCTGTTTAAATCTTGGACTGGCATATCCAGCCCCGAGGTGCTGGAAGGTTTGTGGGCCTCACTCACGCATTTAACCCCTAAGACCTTCCATTTCATTAGGGGAATCTGCCATTATAGATGCTCATTCCTATCTTGTGGTAAAAGTTTTCTCTGCTCTCTGCTGACTCTGTTGGTAGCTTTGTTCAGTTGTACGTTGTCTGAAGCGGCAGGCAGGGTAGAGAGGCCTGGACTGAGCATCGTGGTAGCTCTGTGTTAACCCCATTTTGTTCCCTTTATATGTTGAATGTCAGTTTTTGTGGCCTCTGAAGATACGGTTTGGTATGTGTTGGCAGGTCGACAGAGGGAAAATTTTCAGGGATGAAATCCAAGGTTGTCGCTATTACTCCTGGAACATAAATATAGAATAAGGGTCAGTGGGATTTCCCTGTGGTCCACCCCAGTGTATGGGAAATAGGATTCATCTAAGATACTCACATCTGGCTAATAAGAAAGGGGTATCTTGTTTCACTCTTGCTATTTCACCTTGTGTGTTTTCTGTCTTGGGGTCCCCTTGGGTAAGTTGCAATTTGTATGTTCTTGGATCTCTAGCCAAATGCTATCTAATCTCTCCTTAACCATGAATAAAGCCTTTACAAGCACAGATATACTGGAGGAATCTGAAACTGGGTAGGGAGGCAAGCTTGTTGTAGTTTGGAGAACAAACACATAAATTTTTGCCTGATGTAATTTTTGTGCTTTGGAAACTAACCGAGAAACGGGTAGGAATGGGCAGATCTTTAAGTGAGCAATTTTAGAAAGGAGAAAAATATTATGGAAATTGCAAAGAAAGATTTTGGATTCTGACTTAAGTCCTGGTATGAGTTTGGAATGTTCTAATCTGTTCAGCATGAGCCAGAAATAGTTTCCTAAGGAGAAAGACATAGGCTCCTCAAGTCAGACCTTGGCCTCCTGTTTTTGCTGCTGTAGGTAGACCCCGTGCTGACGGCTCTTCTACAGGTAGCTGCTTTGTGACATTGATGGAAAGTCTAAGCCTGGACCATGTGGTGTTGCAGGGTGTTCCAGAGTCAATTCCCCACCATTCCCAGTGACAAAATGTCTACCTTTTCCCAACCCTGTGACCTTAGTCTGTTCTTACCCTCTCTGGTCATCAGTTTATTTATAAAACTGAGAGTGATAATATTTGCCCTGCAGCCTCATGAAGTTTTTATAGTCAATGGAGATAATGTAGCTAAAAGTGCTTTTCAAATTGCTAAGTGACTCAGAGATGTAGGGAGTTCTTAGGCAATCTATACTACAAGGATGATACAAGGAACTTGGAAACTTTCCTGCCCAAATCAAAAGGTTGTATGTAAGTGGTATCATATGTCTATAGACAGGTCATTTAGAAGCACTGTCCCATTGCAATCAGCTCAGTGGTCAGTCAGACTTGAGTTCAGATCTTTGCTTTACTAACCATACAACTCAATGTTTGTTGAGCCTCACTTTCCTCATTTATAAAAATGGCTATAAAACCTACCTCACAAAAGTGATTGTGAGGATTAAATGAGATAATATATATGAAAGCTCTTATATAGCTAGGTTCCTATTAGATGCTCAGTAAGTGTTGATTTGATTCATTGAGAAATGCACTGATAACATTGTTCCCAAAGCATTTGCAATGTATATAAGGGCATCCAAGACTGAACCACTTTTTTGGACCAGTGCAGTTCTTTTAATAAAACCAAAGGAGATGGAATTCAAGGCCTATTGTACCAGTAGGAGGCTGGCTGAAAGGCCTCTCCCCAATAAGTTTCACACCTACAACAGTTATTCCTTATGGATAAACTGTTGCTCCTCTGAATGTCCTCTTTTACAATGCAAATATCTCTGCATAGGAAACACATGAATAGATTGTGAACCTTAGCTTTTCTGCATCAGGTGGTTGAGCTTGAGTCAGAGGAGTATCTTAGGGACAGGGTCAGAGTCTAACATCAATGATTCAGGGGAATATTCAGCATGGTCAAAATCACCATCAAAGTGCCCACAAATTCCACTACATTTTGTATAGTATGTAATTAGACAACACAGTTTTGCTTCAGAGTTGGACTAGATCACTCTTTCTAGGTGAGTATCAGATGAAATATTTGACTTGTGGTTAGGGTTCAGGTTATATGGGAAAATATTTACTGTTCTTGAGGGTATATTGTGATGAGACGCTCTGGGAAGCCAGTGGGCACCAAGAGAGCTCTGGGGAAAAGGAGGGTGAAAAAAAGATGAGGTGTTTTAAAGGCGTGTGCCTGGTGAGCATGGACATGCCTCATCAATAGTTGTTAAGTAAGTGAATTAATTACAATTGTTGGCAGAAAGTTTGTCCAATTTATGTCCCCTTCAGTGAATATAACAATGTCTGTTTTATAGCACTCTTACAGTAAACATTAAACATTTAAAAAAATTTTGTGCAAATTTAATAGAACAACATATTATTTCATTTTTGTTTTCAATGTGCATTAAAAATATTAGTACCAGTCTCTTCATTTCACAGAGTAGGAGGACGGGAAAAACCAGCTGATTGCTTGTTCTGACTTCAGCGACCTCCATCCATATTACTGACATGGTACCATGACTTTCTCTGACACTCACTTGCCCTAAGTGGGGTTTGTTGATCTGAGCAGCCCCTTCAAAGAACTGGTCACTTGGACCTGGTCTGGTCTGGCACTAACTATCCCCTGAGCCAGCTTCCAATCCTGACCTGCCCTGTACCAGGAGGTTGCTGACATCTCTCTTACATAAGACCTCTGCTGAGGACACGTGGTGTCCCACCTCCACTGTGCATCTCAGGACCCTCTTCCACTCTCCTTTCCTTCTCTGTACCTAGCCAACTTCCACTGCTTCCCATCCTCCTGCTGCTAGCTCAAGTCCACTTCCTTCCGGGAATGATTTCTTTCCCCTTTGAATAGATCATACTATTGACCATACCACTCATTTAACAAGACTATGTATCAAGTAAATGGCACAGACAATAATTGGCATCTTTTGTAATAAAGGGTTTTGCATGCAGTAGGTAAATAATAACAGTGGTCCCTGGAGTCTATGGGAATTTCATCATGACAGCCTCATTTCTGAGATGGAAAAGAAGATCACAAACCCAGGGTTTAATTCAATAAGCAGCACCTTTGTGTCTGATAGCTCTGAATTCTAGTCTTCCCCCTCAGGGACTCACTACCCATCCTATAGCAAACAGTTTAATCTCCACGTCTTGGTTTTCTCGTCTGTGAGACCAAGGCTCTGTCTGGTAACCTTGGAGAGCAGGGTTACCTGGATTACGTATCCTAAGGCCCTGCCAAGTGGCTAAATTAAAGGACTGATTTAAAGGAAGTTAAAAAGAAGATAAAAATGACACAACCCAGAGAGAGCCCATTATTCAACTCAGGTTGCTCTGTTCTGAGGAATTAGAAGCCATGATCTATGATTTGAGTATAACTCAGGGAACAATTTTGGTCTAACAGCTTCAACTATATTTACAACAGCCTTTCCCCCATTTCAACCCTCTGCTTTCTCCTCTGTAAACTTCCTTCTCTATGTCTAAAGAAATTCTGCTTAAATTCCTTGAGGGTCTGACCCTTTCTGAGCCTTAGTTTATGTTCTTTTGTTCTTGTACTTGACATTATCTCAAATAGTCTTGTAAAATCTTGCTTCTGTTCCCTTCAGAATTTTATATCCCTCAATGAGGCATTTTCCCCACTTCCTTCAGAAAAATAGCTGCATCGCTTTTGTAACTTTTTTCTTTTATGAATATAGATAAAAATTTCAAGTTCCTTAAATGATACAGATTGCCTTTCCTGGCACTATTGCTGTATTCAGAATAACCTAAAACAAAGTTATCTGAGCAAAGTTAACATTTGGCAAATCTGTATTAAACCCAGTAGCAGTGGTCGAAATGTTGTAGAGAGGACTGCCTAGAGGAAAGCTGATAATCTGGTTTGGGGGAAAAAAGGGGAGCCTAAAATGGCCAGTGGGCTGGTTCGCACAATATTATTTTTCTCTGATACAGTTCATGGATGAAAGTACTGTGATTCAGTAGCACTTTTTTTCCCCTTGTTCATTCGTTCCATAGATGTTCACTGTCTCAGGTGAAAATGGGTATAGTTTGTTTTCAGGAGAAGATGAACAGCTCAAAACCTTTGAAATAGCAGTTATTCATTTAAGAAATAGTTTTTTGAGGGTCTGTGCTGTGCCAGACCCTGTGCCGAGAGCTGGGGATACCCTACAGAAGTTCTGTGTCTGGTGGGGGAGGTGAACAAATTAACAGTCAATTATAATACAGTGTGACAGATGTTCTGAGGGGAGGTCAGAACTGAGAGAGGCACCTCACCTCTTTTAGGGGGTGGAGTGTGGGTCAGGAAGGAAGACTTCCTGGAAGAATTGATGCTTCAGCCAGAGCAGGCTACAGTGTATATATGGAGGAGAGATGGGGTGTAGGATGGGAAGGAAGGTAATACATGAATGTATTAGTTTTCTATTGCTGCTGTAACAAATTATCACTAATTAAGTGGCTTAAAATTTCACAAATTCGAGAGGTCTGAAGTCTGAAAGAGGTTTCCTTGGGCTGAAATCAAGGTGTTGGCAGGGCAGTGTTGCTTATGAAAGCTGTAGGGAAGAATCCATTTCAGCTCCCAGAGGCCCCTGCATTCCTAGCCTCCTGGACCCTTCCTCCCTCCTGGATAGTCCAGGACAGTTTCCCCATCTCAAAGTTCTCAACTCAGTCACCCCTGCAAAGTCCTTTTTGCTATGTAAAGGATATATTTACGGGTCCTAGGGAATAAGACAAAGATCTCTTTCAGTAGTGGTAGACCACTATTTTGTCTACCACAATGACCAAAGTGCGTTTTGGGGGGAATGAAAAGGGACCCCAGTTATTTGAATATATCTTGAGAGGTTCTGTGCATAGTTTGAAAGATAGCATTATCTAAACCAGATACCTTCTTATACATTAATCTGAGTCTCATGTTATGCCTGTTCTGAAACCTCATTCATGGCCCCATTCAAATGAAGAAACGAGCCACCATTTGATAGATTTTCCTAGTAAAGAAAAGGAGAAATTAGGACAGTGTTATTTCTTATAATGAAACCGTATGAAATTGTACCTTAAGAAGCAGTGTGGATTCAGAGATGGTTAATAAGTCTTGAGGAATCTTCACAGGGAAGCCTGTTGCTAGACTCAGTTTCCTTGCTTTAGAACTGACCTGTCTTGGTTTCCTTCTCATCTTGCTGTTCAGGCTTTGCAGTTCAGAGTAATAGCCTGCAGGTGTACCTCTTTATCACCTTCCCTGTCACTGAGCCCAAACTGGGGAGCCTTATGCCACCCCTGAATCAGCACTGGCTCCCCCAGCCGGTTTCAGCCTGACCCAGCTGCTCTGCCTGCTTTGGCAGTGGCAACTAACAGGGCATTTCGGGTCCCACTGATCTCTCTGCGGTGGCAGAGGCCGGGGTGGAAAGGATGGTGAGTGCTTGCTCCGATGGAGTGGAACGTGGATAAAGGGACACCACAGATCTGCCCCCTGGTCTGCTCTTAGTGGCTGAACGTGAACGGTTAGCTGCTGTAGTGGGTGGAAGGGTGTAATTTTCTTATTTTTAAAATTAAACTTAGAGTTGATGATGAGGCATTGATAGAAAAATGACTGACAGACTGACTCGAAGCTTCTAATACGTTTGTCTCATAAGTGTTTTAACATTTATTACAAAATATTTAAATTTATATTACATCTGTAAACTGATTTAAAAATTCCAAAACAAGTGAAATTTCAGACATCATATATTTTTTATACAGTCTTTCAAGGCAGGTTAAACATTGCTTCACCAGTCATATGTGTTTGCCACATTTGTTTTCCCATCAGCCTCATCTACACTGAACTGATTCCCCTGTAGACAGTTGAGTTCAATGCTGGGGAATTTCAACAGTCTGTGTAAGTGTTGGCTGGGGCCAGTACTCTCCTTTGCCAAATTTGTGCTTTGCCAGTGTTAGTTCTTTCTTGTTAGCATTCCAGATTTGTTCCTAAACTGGCTTGCCTTTGGGCCCTGAGCCCTTTCTCCATGTTCTAGCTGGAGCTGCCAGTGGACTCTGACATCGTGGGCCTGGGGCTCAATCTGGCCTTTACTGCTTGCTCATTGTGTGAACACGAGCAGGTCACATGGCTGCCGTTTGCTGAGCCCACCTCAGGTCAGGCAGTCATCACAACGCCCTGTCCTGTTGCAGGTGGACAAACAGAAAGCAGAGACGAGGACATGTTATGTCCTCGTGGCTTGTGGGCGATAGAGCTGGGATTCAAAGGCAGCTGTGTTTCCGGATGTTTTTTGTCAGGGTGAGAGGTTCTGCAGGGGGAGATGGATGAGGGCTGAAGGCTGAACAGTTGGGGTGGCTATGGGCCCCCAATCCCTCTTTTGGGAAGAATTCTACTGTCATCTGTTTGATAATCACCAATTTATTGGAAAAAGGTTTGAAGCTAAAATAGGCGTTGGAAAATAATTACGTTTTTACTCCATCATGCCTTTCTAAGTTATTTAAGCTCCTGGAGAGTCTCTGTCTGCCATAAACTCAGAATAATAATGGTAGTACAGTCCATACAGAATTGTAGGAAAGAGGAAATGAAGTAACACAAGTGAACCATCTGGTACAGGATAGGGCCTCCCACACTAATTAGTTCTCTTCATCCTTATACAAAGGCTTTGCATCTAGGTATGGCTCAACTGTGCCTAGGGCATAACTGAACCATTATTTGGATATTTTTACATTATTTACAATAAAGGCTAATTAATTCAACAGATAGGTGTTTAGAATCAACCGTGTGCCTAGAAATGTGTGGGTCTGTGGCCAGAGATGGCCTGGTGGAGGGTGGGGTGGGCAGCCAGGTAGTGCGGCGGCTGTGGGAGGTGTCTCCCCTGCCCCATCCCACCCCAGAGAGAGCCTGAAGTCTCAACAGCCTCCGTCAGGCTATTCTTGTCTTTGGCTCTTTTCAAAATTTTTCTCTAAAATGCTAAGCCATCAAGAGAGGCAACTTCTCAGTTTTCCTGAGTTTGTTCCTGAGGAGGAGTGACCATAGCGACACCCAGGGTAGATTTGGTTGAAGGCCTGAGATGAAGGGCAGGGATCAGTGGGGAGGTAGGGGCATTCTAAGTTCAACATTTATTTCCTTCCTGACTCAGCCAGAGTGGGCCGGTGCCAGTTGTCAAGGGGCTAAAATGACACTCACATTATGTTCTCCGGGTCTGGGGCCTACAGCCCTGGCCTATGGATGCCTGTTGGATCTGTCCAGTGACACAGATGGGGTTTTGTCTAGGAAGGAGGGAAATGCAGGCTGATGAGCTCTGAGGAGACCAGCTGATAAGACAGCCAGCCCCACATGGGAGAGAGGAGATGGAGCAGATTAAGAAGCAGTGAGTCAGGGACCCAGAGTGACACACTGTAACTCCCACAGACACTGAGTTTGGGTGGGGTAAGGTGAAAACACCAATTTCATGCAGGAACCCCAAACCCCAGGAAAAGACCAAATTAGTTAAAGAAGACCTTGAGAATTTTCCTAAATTTGGTAAAGTAAGGGGTTATACTAGCTCTGCATCTGCCAAAAATGAGTTGTTGCACAAGCAAAAATGGCCAGGTAGAAAATGAAGGTAAGATGTCATTCAGAGCCAGATGTCTCCTAAATGAAGAGAGAGTCCAGCCTAGACCAAGGGCTGGTCTGGTTGAGAAAAGATACCAAGAGACCTTCAAAAGGGACTAGCAATGAACTGAACAGTGACAATCACAAATGTTGATTTGTGCGAGGAACTCACCTAAACCCTTTGCACGAGTGAGCTCACTCAGTCCTAACAACATCCTTATGAAACAGGTACTATTATTTTCCCTATGTTACAGACAAGGAAACTGGGACAGTCAGGTTAAGGTGCTTGCCTAAGGTCAGCTGTGAGGCCAGAGTTCTAACTGAAAGCCTGACCTCAGAACCCATGCTCTTAAGCACTCGCTTTCTCTCTACAAAGTGCACTGTTTGTGTAGAAGTTCTAAGAGAAACTAAGGCTGGAGCAGTGCTTTTTAACTGGGGCCAGACCTTCTGGATTGGTGAGCAAAAGTTAGTGTGTCTGTTAGTATATGTTTTGGGTTTTTTATTTTCCCTAAGGAGTGGGAGAACGTAGTATTTGCAGAGAAATCAATGACCCCACGTAGGCAAAAATCGCAGAGGGTTAGGGGCAATTCTTGCACACCAGCCTCCCAACCAAGGCTCGGCTGCTGGGCTGCCGGTTGGGCCACAGGGCCTAGGCTGACTTGTGTTCTCCGGGCCGACTGCCTGGTACCTCTAGCTGGATCTCCCAGGTAGGGTGTTTCTGGGGCTCAGCTGTCTGTCCTCATGGGAACTTTGGCTGGGAGGGATCATCCCCTGATAAGCATTTCATTTGCCAGGCTTGGCTTGGTGTATATTTACTAGAAGATGAAGCCTGTTAAAACAGAAAAATGGTCACTGCACTGGAACATTTTTCTCTAAGTGACATTATCCATGACTTCTACTGAGAAGAAAAGAGGCAAAATCCTTATATTCTGGGCAAAGGCTTTTACAGTTTTCTGGTGACATTGATTATAGCTTATCTAACTTCATAGCAGATCTGTCTTATTCCCAAGGTACAATGTAGCTTGAAAATCAGAAGAGGGGCTGAGGAAGGGGGCATCACACTTATTTTCAGATAAGACTTTGTATTATAATTAAGTCACTTTTCCCAGACAATTTAGATTAAGCAGAGGTTTTCTTTGTGAAGATCAATATGGTCACTGGTCCTGAGCAGCAAAGAAATATGTATGTTTTTTCTGCCATCTATACCTAACAGTGAAGAAGAACAACGAATCAGGAACAACGGATGTGTTAGTCACTTGATTGGTGTCTGAAAAACCATACCATTTTTGCTCTTGTAGGTAGTAGTGTAACTTTCAACACTCTTAATGTTAGATTTCAGTGAGAGAAATAGGAAAATGTCCTTCCCACCAGAAAGATACATTCTACAATCAGAGTCTGATATCAGTTGTTGTATATCTTCCTGCCCCTTGATTCTTTCAGTTTCCGCTATGTTATCTGGAGGAGACAGTGGGAAGTGCTCTGGAGTAGAGAAGATACACGGGTCTTAAATTCCACTTCTGTCACCAGTCACACCTCCAGGAGCCTTTAGTTTCACATCTTTCATATCCTGACTGACTTTCTGTGGTTGATTTATGGTTTATGTATCTGGTTGTACTTCTTTGTGGTTCTGACAATCTTGGCTTCGTACATTTTGAGGCTATGAGTGTGTTCAAGTTTAGAGTCATTATACCTCCCTGGTGAACTATCTTATCATTTTGTAGTGCATCCTTTATCTCTAACATTTCTATTTGCGTTCAAACCTGTTTTCTCTGATATGAATAGAGGTACCCAAGCTTTTTGTTGTTGGTTGGCCTATTTGCCTTGTATACCTTTGTTCATCTTTTTTGCTTTTACTCTTTCAAAGCCTTATGTTTTAGTGCATCTCTTGTAATCAGTAAATAGCTGTTTCTTAAAAAAAAAACTTCAGTCTTAGCAAAGTCTGACGTTAATCAAGAACTCTATTCTTGTCCTAAACAATAGTAGGACCTTAGAATACTTTAACTACCATCATCTTTCTTGATTTATATGCTATTTTATCACGTATTTTATTTCTACCATTTTTGTTTTGAGTGTTGTAGTGGGCATTTTGTGTGCTGCCTCAGTTCCCCTTCTGGACTAAGACACTCCTTCTGCCAGATGCTGGGAGAGTCGGTGGCTTATGGCTCCCAACTGAGTCCCTCACTGGGAATTGTTCTCAGCAGAAGAGAATGACCTGGCCCAAAGTCATGTCCCCTCCCTGGTGGCAGCTCATATCCAAGCCTGGTTATTGTATGTATGTGGCAGGATAAAGGTCCCCTTCCTGAAAGGTGGGACAACACTGGTGGCCATCCCAGCTCCAGAGCTCTCTGTGGGATCAGATAATGTTTTGTTGTGACTACATCACAATTCAAATTCTTCTCTGCCAATTTCACTTCTTTTACTCCCCAGCAGATGTTGCCCCCTAGATAACTCTCTCATAATCTTCCTGTGTGCAAATCTCAGATTCACAGTCAGTTCCCAGGGAATCCCATGGGCTGGTGTTCGTTTAGACTTATGTATTTTCCATTTTATTTGCTAATAATTTCTTTTTGTGTCTGGGATCAATTTCCTTCTGCCTGAATTACATCCTTTAAATTCCTTTAGACAGAGCCCGTTGAGTGAAAGTTTTCATTTTGCTTTGTTCTGAAAGATAATTTTAATGAGTATGGAATTCCAGGTTGACAGTTATTTTCTTGCAGCTCATTGGTGATATTATTCTCCTATTTCCTGACTTCCATTGCTGCTCTTGCAAATTTAGCTGTCACTCATTTGAAGGTAATCTGTCCCTTCTCTCTGCCTGCTTTTCAGATCTTCTTTTTGTCTTTGATGTTTTATAGTTTCACCATAGTGTGTCTGAAGGAGGATTTATTTTTGCTTAACTTACTTGGGATTCACTGAGCTTTCATATCCAGACCGCTGGAGGTGAAAGTTTCACTTCAGTAAAATAATAATGGTGATAATTTCTGTTTCAGCGGGACTGCAGAAAGATTACGTGAGACAATTCATGCATATTTCCTATAAGGCAGAATTTCCACAGTTGTGGTTCACTGAATTAGATATTTTCCCTGATCAGGTGTCCTCAACAAGTTCTGTGACCAAATAGATTTGGGAAGTGCTGGTTTCTGCACGCTCTCTTGGAGAGTTGCAAAGCTTATCAACATTATGAAAACCTTGGGAAGTCCTACACTATTTTCCACACTCGTGTCCTTAGAAGAGCCTTGTTTTAAACATGTCTTAACAGCTCATATTCCATGGAACACAGTTTGGAGGAATACCAGTGTATAAAATATTGAGTGAAAGGTTTTATTTAATGAGAAAGCAGTATTTCCCCCTTACAAACAGTCTAGGGTTTTTATTAAGCAAACAACAAGAAAAGGATCCATCACAAGGAAGCAGTGGCTCATCAGTGCCTTGTTCCAGGCTGCCTGAATCGAAACCTGTTCCTGGAGTGGCTCCCTACCTCCCTTGCTGTGAGGCCACCAGGAGAGAAGTGCATTCTGGGTGTGTGGAGCCTTCCATGTTGACTCTAGGTCGCGTACGCAGTTGTCCTTCTGGGTGTTCTCCCTCCAAGGGGCATTGTTTGGATTCAAGGGCTAGTTTTGAAGAAGTTTATAGTGTAAGAAGGTTACAGTTGCTGATTCTGAAGGAATAGACTTGATGTTAACGTGTGTTTGATTTGGGAGGCCTTCCCTCAGCCAAGAGCACGCCTCTAGAGTGAGCTGGGTGGAGCTGAGAATCCATAACATATTAAGAATGACCTTGAGGTTGAGACCCCTAAATGGTCACATTTCAAATGGCCATGGCTCACGGGCCCAGCCGCTCTGCGGCACGTGGGATCTTCCCGGACCGGGGCACGAACCCATGTCCCCTGCATCGGCAGGCGGACTCTCAACCACTGCACCACCAGGGAAGCCCAAAAGAGGAACATTTCTGATGTTACCACGCAGCCTTCGTCCATCGTCCATTTTTTCTGAGAGAAATGAAAGGTGACATACAGAAAGTTAACCTCAAGGGTTTGGAGGAGTAAGGAGACAGGACTGTTTTCCTACCGGAGGAATAGGAATGCATATCTCTACGTATTTGTAAAGTTGGTTTAGGTTCTTTAATTCCTCTTCCCCAGGGGTTTCAGGAGCACGGTCTGTCTCTATTTCCCTGATAAGTGCCATGAAGAATATTTTTAAAGTGCTGTTTCCAGTGTTGTCTGGGAGAAAAAAATGTCTTGAATCAAGCCTGGTCGTACTGAAAACTAGGACTAAGGCTCCTTCTCGATTCCCTTGATTCTTGGGAAGACATTGCCTGCTTCAGGTATGGTCACAACCACCCTGGGGAAGGGATGACAGTGGGTGATGGGGTGAACTCTGCTCGCAGGAGTGACAGCTGCGTCTCTCACCTGGTAGTTGCGGACACACCTGCCTCAGAGGTACCTGAGCTCCTCCATAGAAATGCAGGTTTGAGGGCCCGCTCCAGACCTACGCAGACTTTCAGCGTTGTTCGTTTCCCCCCGTGATTATGATGAACATTCAAGTTTGAGTTCGCTATAGGAGTAGCCTCAGGTATGCTCACTAGCAATGGCTATTTGTGGCTCAGGTCTCTTTGCCTGATTTTTAATATAAGAAAACAAAATTCCTCCTCACACAGGCTTCAGTGGCTTCTCAGTGGCCACTCACTCTTTAGTTCTGAAATTTAGGGTCTGGTGGATGTGCTCCCTTCCATGGCCTTTGGAGCCTTCCTGGCCCGTTTGTTTGACATAACTGGGTTGAAATGGGCAAGGAGCAAACAAATATAATTATTATTAGGAATCTTACATCTCTATAGATAACTGTCTGTACTTTTCAAAGTGCTTTCAAAACTAAAGCCACAAACACATTGTTCATTGGATCCTCCCTACGAATCTATAAGATAAGCAGGATAAGTATCAGTACTCCTGTTTTACAAAAGTGGAAGCTGAGGCTCAGCTAGCTTAAATGATTCGTTCAAGCTCCTGAATGTAGACAGTGGTGGAGCCAGATTTAGATTCAAGGTTCCTTGCCTGCACCCTCCATTCTTTCTTTCCCACCCGCACTGAACTCTCCCCACCTCCTGGTTCTCTCCCATCCTTGTGAAGGTTTTCACTGCCATTTCCACGAATCACTGTCAACTTACTGGCCTCTCCATGCTCCTCTGTCCCAGCCATTGTAGACATGGTCATATTTGCCACCCCAAACACTTTACCAGCCTGACTGCCTGCCAGCAAGCCCTTCTCGACCGTGCGTACTCCCGTGACTGTACCTCTATAGACAGAGAAACGTGGTCCAAGGAGGAGGAATGTTTTGCCTAATCAGGCTGTTTTGCAAACATTCCTTCACTTTACCAACCTTCCTAACTCTTGATTTTGTAAAGCTAAAGATAACGTACACCAATCATTGTGCCATCTGGAGGTAGGTGCATCTGTTTTCTTCTTCTTTTTTCTGTCTCAGGACACGTGTAACTGCCTATGAAAAGGGGGTGCGTTCTGGGCAGTTTGGCAGAATGGTGAGGGAAGATATTTGCATACTTTGAAACCACAAATTTTTAACTGCAGTAATAAGAAAGAGTTGCTGTTCTGATTACCCAGCACAAAGAGAACACTTTTTCAATTCTCCAGTTACTTTGATCCGTGCAGATAGCTTCTTCTCCAGAATCCATGTAGCACTAGATCTGAAATGATGGTCCAAACGACATCATTATCCAGGTAACTATTTAACGAGCTCTTTATCTTGTGGAGGCTGTACACCCAGTCAGGAGAAAAATGAAAGTTGCTCTTTTCTACTAGTCATATAACTTTTGAAAGTCTTCGTGATGCTTTATCACTCTCCCCTGTTTGTTCGCACCCTCGGGCTCTGGGTGCAAAAAGTGAGATAGATTCACGGAGCACAGGGGGAGTAGATTTATTCTGCTTTCACAGAATTTCACGGCATTATTATGCTTTTTGTATGTTTATTCTTCAAAGCGACTGTTTTTTCCTTCCCCAGCAGTGGGCAAGAGGGAATTTCTTAGCTTCTCCTCTTTAAGTCTCTGATCAGAAGGTCGTCAAGGTGAACGATGATGTATTCCCTCCCGACTGCGAGTAAATGTGAGCAGCCCTGGCCCAGCAGCTGCCTGCTAAAGTGATTAAGCTGCTGTGTGCCTGCACCCAGCAGTCAGAACACGAACTGGGCAACAAGCAAGTCTAAAAATAAGCCAGCAGCCACATTCCAGTTACTGTGCTGTGGCTGCACCACCCTCTGTAGCATTTTCAGCAGAAGCCTGGGGGGGCGCGTGGGGACATGTTCTGTGCCTTCAGCCTCTATGGGGTTTTTTTTCTGTTTGCCACGTCAAGTTTCTCATACAAGTCATGGTGCATAGAAAACCATTGTTGGGATGCTGGAGTTGGTTTGGTGGAATCCTTACCAGAGACAGTGCCGTGTTTGTCAATCCTTACGCAGGAGAGGGAGGAAAGCCAGGCTTTTCTTTAGTTATCTTCATAGACATATTCCCTGAAAGCTTCTGAGGCTAATTGTGGTGAAAATGTGCCAGGTAGACCCCTTTCATGCCAACCATAATTAATAGTGTTATAGTCTTCAAGGCCATAATGCTCATCAGTTATTAATTAGCAATTCATTTCGTTGAACAAATAACACTTATGATTGATGATAGAACTTGTAATTGGGCACTAGAAGTGGCCCTCCTGGGACCGACTTACCAGCGGTTATTAACCACAACACAGTAATGAAAAACACAGAGGATCATCCAGGAAAATCCGAATTAAACAATTGTGACACAGCCAAGGTGTTCCTTCTCAAGGGGAGAAAAGTCCATCTTGAGTGTCGGATGTGTATCTTGGGCCTGAGTGTGCTAATTGTTTCTGGTCACATAGCATCGGGGGTTTCCATTTCCTCTTAAGCTTGTAATCAGCTGCCCTATTTTTTTTTTTTCTTCAAAAATCAAATTGTTCCTTGCTAGACAATTCTGTTGACTTTGAATTACTCTTGTGATAGGTCATTTCGAGGTATTGTCATGACACGTGCACATAGACTTGAGGGAAAAAAGTGCTTTTGCAAAAAGGTAATGATTGAAATTTTTATTTTAAATGATTCATTAGATTGAAATCACTTTAGATTAACAGATTTTCCTGCCCAATTGATTTTCTGGCATCCGCGTGGTGATCCAGCAGAGACAAAATGGGGGTTCTTAGTCCACGGCCGCGAGGAAACCGAGAGCCTGGCAAATAGAACCAGCAAAGCTTCTTTCTTGCTTGCTCGGTTGGAGCAGGACAACCGGAGCCGGTCAGCTGCTGACCAGATGCTGCCTTCAATTAATATTCCAACCCTCAAAGACATTTATCGCTCACTTTCCAAAGCAGAGCAGCTGAGTAATAAAGGGAACCACTAATGCCATTTTTTTGGAGAGCATTTGTAATGGCTAAATTGCTTGAAATAAATTAGCGCAAAAAATAAACATAGTTTGTACAGTATCTGTAAAGCAAATTCCTAGTCTTGGGAAAATAGACAAAGTGAGAGCTTGCATTTAACAAGCGCATGCAATATGCTTCGTTAAGACAGAGCTTTTTTTTTTTTTTAATTAAAAAAGGGTTAATAAACTCCAATATATCATTGCCAGTTAAACAGGTCCTGCACCATTTTAAGGGAAGTAAGAGGTTACAAAGGAGACAGTTAAAAAGAAACCAAGAGACTGTGTTGTAATGCTAACAGGCAATTAACAAACTCATGGGTGTTAATTATCTTCATACTGTATCATGTTCAATTAGCTTAGTCTCTGCAACAAAGGGAACGATGAACAATTGCTTTGATAGGCGTACAGTACTTCATTTGTAGTTAATCGGTTTAAGCCCTCTGGTTGCTAGGTTACCTTGGTCTCCAGAGGTAAAAAGCTGTACAGATGCACTATGTTTAAATGACTACAGAGAACTGTTTAAACTCAAACCATGTATAACTCTTTATTGATTTTTCACAGAAGATCTCAGCTCTGATGATAAGGTTTTGATATATTTTCCTGCTACAGCCAGTTCCTTGGAGTATTGCAGAAAAAAATCTGTCAATATGCTTCTATTATGATCTCTTGATCTGTGCCTATAAAAACCTTTAGCCACAGCCCTTATTATAAATAATGGAAGAAGCAATATCTGATTTTTTTTTTCCACACTGTACTACATGGAGATTTTTTTTTCTTCATTGCCTTTGGATCCAAATTACAGGACTTCTTTCTGTACCTGTGCTCTAAAATAATAAAGAAGAATTTCTAGCTCTAATTAATTTGATTGACTCTCAGCAGGACGGGATCAGCTGTAGCATCATGAACTTTAACAATAACTACCAACTGATGGGCAGTTCACATCAATAAGACCATCACTAGCCTCTCTCTCACCTGTCACCAGGCAGGGAGTGAGCAATAACCAGCCCCCCACAGATGCTCCCCGCTTAGCGCTTTCTGCCCTATTAGCAATTTATAATGGTGATCAAGAAACAGTCAGCGGCAAATCAAGACAACTGTCTGGCTGCCTGTTTAATTGGCCTTGTTTGCCATTTGATAAATGGCTCGTGACTACTATAGGCCCCTGTATTTTGACTTTTAATAGGCCACGGTGATTAGACTACCAACAGATACTAGGTCAAAACCGAGGAAAGGTGCAAAAAATGTTAATTAATATCAATAATAGGCAATTATTAGTTAGACAGAAGGACCTACTAGCTGCGTGCTCTAATGGCTCGGAGCTAACTGGAAGAGGAGTGCTGCCAAATTAGCATAACTGTGTATGCAGACTGCATGGTGGATCCGAGCAAACATCTGTTATGTTAGTAATTCAAATAGAATTCCTGCCTTTGGAGTGAGATTCGCGGAGTCAGCAATCCCTCTTGGCCATTTCAAGGCACTAACAATACCCTAGTGACTGGTGTCCTTCCAAATGGGCTGTGTTTTCAGGCTAAGAATTATATCGCACCTTTTCTTTGGAGTTGTGCTCTTGAGGAGCTTAAGGGGGTCACTGTCCCCTGGCCAGCAGAGGGTAGAGGAGAAGGGGTTTGCATGGAAGCCACACTGACCTTAGAGGGAAGTGCAATGCGGGCCCAGAACACTCAGGGAGGGACACAGCCTTCTGTTTGCTGTTTCATAATTAGCACCGAAATATGGCTGTCCAACACGTCACACAAAACGCTGTATATAATTCTCACAGCATGATTCTTTGTTATCCTTTCCTTGAAGTGTGTGTGTTTGGGCTCGTGCAATGATGAAAGGCTGACAGTTTGTTTTGAAACATAAAAAGAAGTGAGATGCAGTAGCAGTTAAGACAATGCAATGATAGGAATTGTAAATCCTATTCCCTACACTTGTTATTGACATTTAGGTCACCATGGGCAAAATCCACATGATAGTTGAAGAATTGGAAAGTACTTAGAGATTCTTAAGTCCAAATTGAGAAATGGAAATCCAGAAAGGGCAAGGGACTCATTATGGTCACCCAGCTGGTTCGGGGCATGGCTGGAAGGAGACACAGGTCTCCCGACTTCCCTCCCAGCGCCCTTCGCCTGACCTTGCTGCCTGCCTAGGAGACTATGGGTTTCTATCTGTGATTTAGTGTCTGGTAGGTATTTTTTAAATGCACACTTGAAATGTAAATGTGGAATATGTGTGCTCCCACTGTATAAATATATGACGTTTATGAAATAGCATGTTATCAAATATACTTTATTTTTAGGATTTTAAAAAACTTGGTTATATAATTCTAAAATCTACAACCACCTTGAGATGTTTCACATTTTAATGTCAAGCACAGAGTTTTGTTTTGTTTTTTGAGAAGATTGCATTATAGTTCATTATCCCCTGTTTTATTTTGAGTTCTTCTCTTATACATCTTGCTTGAACCAAACCGGGCAGGATCTGTGTGTGGTGCCCTTTTCCTTCCCCACCAGAGGACTGACATTTAAGACCCATTTGACTAAGGATTTTCAAGATCTTAAAAAAAAAAAAAAAGTGTGTGTGTGTGTCTGTGTGTCTGTGTGTGTGTGTGTGTAAGGGCACAGAATCTACCTCTTTGAAGGTTGAAATTGAATTGTGGATTTTAACCAACTGAAGTTTTCTCCCTCCTCCTCTTCTTACCCCCTACCCCAATACTAAGAAAATCTCTTCAGGCCACATCTTTTCCCTGATTGCGCTGAGCCATTAATCCTTTTTAGTACCAAAGTGTCAAAGAAAATGGACTTACTTTTTCATCTTCATTCCTGCAAAAATACTTAGAAAATCATCTGGTTTTGCGTCTGTGAGGAAACTATTATGTAAGCTTAAAAATAACATTTCAAATAATTCATTTCTGGGAATAGAATCTTCTAAAATGATGGAAATACAACACTTTAGTTTTTCATTTTTTACCCTTTTACTTAACAAAAATATTTGTTGAATCCTGGGCCAGGATGTAAAAGAATCACAAATATAATGATCAGAATAGTATGTTCACAATTATTTATCTCCTACCATGTGGATCTCTTTACTAAACATTTTCTATGTGTCAGCCACTTAATTCTCATAACCCCATGAAGTAGCTGCTTAGTTAAATACCCGTTTTACAAATGAAGAAACTAAGGCTTATTAGCAAGTTTCTATTTAACGTAAGTTTAAGTGCTTAACACTTTGTAATAT
Source organism: Neophocaena asiaeorientalis asiaeorientalis (assembly GCF_003031525.2). Classification (NCBI taxonomy): domain Eukaryota; kingdom Metazoa; phylum Chordata; class Mammalia; order Artiodactyla; family Phocoenidae; genus Neophocaena; species Neophocaena asiaeorientalis. The sequence goes on along the minus strand of NW_020175831.1, from coordinate 3,460,724 downwards.
AAATTATTTTCCTTTTTTTGAGGATTTTAAGAATTTCTTCAGTTCCTTTGTATTGAAAATATACTAGATACTATGTTTTAAACAAAGTTTAAGAAGCAACAGCAAAATGGTTCACGTCATAGTATCTTTTTCAGATATGACCTTTTTCAGGTAGAGTGTATATTATACATAAATGTTGCTGTGATATTTTAAACTTTAATATTCTTAGAGTGAAGGGAAATTAGATTTATTTTCTTTTAATTATTAGGGGTTTGGTTCTTTTATTCCTGTAAACTCACTGCATTGTGGTATATTTGCTCCTTAGACCATATTCCATCAAATCTAAGATGTAACTGATTATAAGAAGTATGCGTATTTTATCTGTCACAAAGAAAGAAAAAAATGCTGCCAAGTAAATTATGACACAGTGCTTTCTAATACTTTCTTCTGGGTCGTCAAGCGCATTCGTGATACAGCATTTCTTTAAAAAGTGTTCCACTCTTAACTCTGGGATTTTCTTCCATGTCAATAACATTCATTCTGCAAGTTTTGATACTGATGCTTTTAATGTTCTCAGCTGAGCAGAACATGACAACCCTGCCGGGACTGCAGCCTAGCTGATAGTGATAGTAGAACACATCTGGATGTAGATTTCAGAGACGTTAAAATGTGCAAAAAAGAATGTGCATCTTAGAATCCATGAGATGTGTTAGTACATCCATCAGTTATCTGTCAGTATCCAAATACCTGTAGAGTTATATAACTTTCAGTTAAGTAAAGCTAGTAATTAATTCCAGCCTCTTAAGGTGACATGTAATCACAAATGTTTTTCTCATAGCAGTGTTTGCAGATAAGTTGTTGTTGGTGTGTTGACTAAACAGTGAATATGGTGAGAAATCCTGAAATTTCTATTATTCAGAGCTGGATAAGAGACTAGTAAATTGAGTCTTTGAGGTTTCTTTTATGTATTTGTTACTAAGGTTGATCTTTGCAGTTTTTAAGAGCCCAATTCCACCTGTGGCCAATTATGCCCTTTAGTGCTTTTGTTTTACCAAGAGCGCCACCATGACCTGTGAATGCAAGTTCTCTCTCTACCTTGCTGGAGCCAGGACCACCTGGAAAAATATCCTTAAGAGGTCTGGAAAGCTGAAGTCTTAGACCTAAGTGGGTGTCAGAGTGTCTGTCTACAAGGGAGAAGGCCCTAACTCTGATTGGCACCTATGGGTCTGATGCATCAGTGTCTGCTTTTGATGATGTGCTGGAATGTGTAGAACCTACTATTCCAGAAGAATTTCCTGCTTTCTGTTCTGCCTAGGGCTATTCCTAGACCGCTTTATTCTATTTTTTTCTCTTTGGCAAATATTAGTCCTGGGGTAGATATTGACATTTATTGAGCACATTTCTATCCATGCCTAACATAGCCATGACTGGTAATGAGGGGCTAGGAGTCCTCCTCATGGGAAGTAACATATCAGTAACATATTAGTCAAGAGCCATGGTTTTGCAGTCCTGCAGGCCTGTGTTTAAATCCCAGATCAGCCACTCACCAGCTACATGGTCCTGGGCTTCCGTTTTCTCATCAGTAAGATGGGGCCCATGATACCTACTCCATATCTGTTTGTAGGTATCTGAGAAAACATGTATGACACACTTTGCCTAATTCCTGGTGTTAGTGACATTCCATGATTCATCTTTAATCCTTGTGATAATCTTACAAAGCAGTTATTATTCTCCCCATTTTAGAAATTGGGAAAGTAAAGCCTAAGAATCGTTAACTGTGTTCTTACTGCCTGTATGATTTGGGGCAACTTAATAAAAACCCTTTTAAATCTCAGGTTCCTCATCTGTCCATTAGGGGAGCTACCAGCCATTGCCTCATAGGCTATGGGGATGGAAGGAGATGAAGCATATAGGGCTCGTGACACAATCCCGGGTGTGGTGGGCACTCCAGGAATGTTTGGTGGTATGTCTTGTCAAGAGTCACATAGCTAGAAGGATGAGCTAGGTTCTAGTCCAGGTCTTGGAGCATATGTGAGAAAGTGCTGGTTACAACAAGTATATATGAAGACCCTTCTGCCTGGCGTGATCCTGGAAGAGGGAATATCTGCCTTACCCTCCCTCTCCCTCTTGGGGGTTTCTCTTCTCTTCTCCCTTCTGGTCTGTCATCTGCTCCCCAGTTCTGGCTTCATGGGAGGACCACAGGCACTGGAGGAAATTTTCCTTCTCCTAAAGGCCATAGGCATAGCCTCTTTCAAAAAGGTGCATTAAAACACATATAATAGGGCTTCCCTGGTGGCGCAGTGGTTGAGAGTCCGCCTGCCGATGCAGGGGACGTGGGTTCGTGCCCCGGTCCGGGAAGATCCCACGTGCCGCGGAGCGGCTGGGCCCCTGAGCCATGGCCGCTGAGCCTGCGCATCCGGAGCCTGTGCTCCGCAATGGGAGAGGCCTCAGCAGTGAGAGGCCCGTGTACCGCAAAAAAACCCAAAAAACCCCACATATAACATAAAATTTACCATTAGTGACATTTACTACATTCATAATGTTGTACAGCCATCACCACTATCTAGTTCCAGAACATTTTGATCATCCCCAAAGGAAACCCCTTACCCAGTGAGCAGTCACTCCCCCTCCTCCTGCTCCGACACCCTGGCAACTACTAACCTGCTATCTATCCCTATGAATTTGCCTATTCTGAATATTTCCTATAAATGGAATCAGACAATATGTGGCATTGTGTGCCTGGCTTTTTTCACATAGCATAACAAGGCTTATCTGTATCTCTTCCCTTCTCTACACCAGCTCCAGGCAGACACTGAGGAAAGATTTCCCACTGTTTATTTTCAGCAAGTCCTCTTGCCCGTTGACTCTCACCGCCATGGCAGCCAGTCAGCTTCACTGTGACAAAGCTGGCTATTTCTATGGAACCTTCCTGCAATGCCCATCAGTCTTGAATCTGCTTGTGTAGAAAGGCTCTTCCGCCATGATGGTTTGTGATCTTTGCTTCTGTAGATTGTCCTTCTCTTCTGGTAGCAGATTGCTGTTCCTTTTAGAATGATGAGATTCAAGATGTCTCAATCAAGGCAGAGCTATCCTAGCCTCACGCATGATCTCTGTAGGGGCCCACGCCAGTCCACATACCACTTAATAATTTCTTCTGGAAATGAGGAATTTAGATGAGTCGCCTGAGCAGGGAGCTGGGAGAAAGAAAGAACAGATAATTCACAGGGCTTTCCAAGTCTAACATGCTGTATAATAGAGAGATTTTCTGATAAGGAACGATGGACACCAGATTGCAGCATATCTCAAAGTACATAATATTAAGAGTTAAACGGGGGTTACACAGAGAGAATGGGTTGATGATTGGAATTGAAGTCTCTGGTTCCTTTGCTAATTGTATGTCTCATTGAAAATGATTACATTGGCATTTTGGTTTTATTAAAACAACAGCAGTAACAGCTCAATATACTGAAAGAGCAAGAGGCATTTAGGTTGTGGGCAATGCCTGAAGGCGGGGCTGGATAATCTCCTGAGGTCATCTCCAGTCTCATAATTCTGTGTGTCTCACTCATCTTGTAATTTCTTGGAGTTTTGTGGGAGAAGAAGAGGAGATCCCACCTGACAGGAGTCAGGGTCACTTGTCATCTCTTTACCTATCTTGGGTAAATGCATATTTTGCATAGTGATTTCTGTTTGGAAATTGATTTACAGTAATTGCAAGTGGCAGAGAAAGCTTGTTTCAAGGCAGGATTTGAAGTGGAAAAGAAAGGACCTTGTTCAAAGCTTTCTCCAAGGCAGGTCATGCTGAGTGAAGGTTCCTTGTTGGGAGAGAAAGGAATTCCCTGCGGGCCCTGTCTTCTCACCCAGCTGACAGCTCTATTGCAGGTATGGTGCCTCCCTAGCTGTCAGTCATTTGAGGGGAACCTCTGACCCAAGACCTCTCTAGGTTATTAAGGGGGATGGCATACATGTGTCAGGCTGATGACGGCGTATGTGACATAGAAACTGTCACAGAGCAAAGATGAAAGAAGCTGAGCACCTGCCTCCCTCAAGTGGCCACCAAGTCATGCCTGATGTCAGCATTCAGTTTTGGAGGGCGTACTGCCTGAGGGTCATGCATTGTGTGTGTGTGTGTGTGTGTGTGTGTGTGTATGTTTGTGTGTGTATGTGTGTGTGTGTGTGTGTGTGTGTGTGTGTGTGTGTGTAGAAAGGAGGGGTAGGAGAGAATATCTTAATAGGATTTTCAGTTTTTCTTGTTATTTCACACACACAAATTCTGAATGAACATCTCCATTCATGTGCCTGATGTTACTGCTGGATAGCTAGGTAGAAGGATTTGACATTTGGAACCCCAAAGTCCCTTGTCTCTACTGCCTATAAAGCCACGGCAGTTGGTGAGTTGTTCATTAGCACTAAAAATGCCCGAATAATGCCACAGGATTGTTGCTCATCTACACTTTGTAAACAGAGATACATATTTCTACATGTAGTATACATGTGTTTTAATCTCACTTATTGCCTAAATATGAAACTGAATTTGAAATAAATCCATCAGGAATGTGCACTTAACAACACATTTAAATAATCATCAGTTGGCACTAATAGCTCTGTAATGACTTATTATCATTTTGGTCTCCTAAGCTGAAGAATTCAGTCCTTCTGAATTTCTCATCCAGGACCCATAAGTTTGAGAGATTCAGAGAGTTTTTCTGTTTGCATTGTGATCTTCTCCAGCTGTAGCTTATTCTAAAATTGGATCTATTCCAGGGTGTAAATATTTGTTAATGAGTTTCAAAAGTCAATTAATGATGCTTAGGAATCTTTTATAATGGGCCTAGAACAGACTTTTAAAGCAATCTGAAGTAGATTTTCAATATGGGTGTACAGGTATACTGTTCTGGTGGACAAGCTCTTTTAATAAATAATTAGGGATTCAAAGTAGATGACGTTTAGACATGATTACATTGATGGGTTGTTATTCTTCAAATTTAACTAAAGGGATAAGTATTTTAAACTTCATGACTGACCTGTGGCTTTGAACCACAATGAACTTGCTGACATAATGTGCTAAAAGGGGATGATGGAATCCCTCAGGGTTCTGGGGAAAACATGAGCTTCCTTCTCAGCAGCTTCTGGATTGAGAGAGGGTGTTTTCTGGGAAGTTTCAGATTTAAACACTTGGAGGAAATAGGGTTCAAGAAATACAGGTTTCATTTTGAAATCTGTTCTAGGACTGGTAGAGCTCAAGGACTAGGGGGTATAATATTTATCTTGGAAAGATGCATAAAAGGGTGTGATTCTTGAAAAACCTCGAGTATTTATGAGCTATCATACTAATACAGTGTGCCATTTTAATTTCTAATACCTATCAAAATATTAGAGAATTTCTGATTAACCTTTGCTAAAAGAAAACGTGTACTCAGGTAAATTAGGAACATGTCATCCGGTTACACTGACTAAAATTAAGTTTATTCCTGAAATCTCCTATCAGTAGCTAGCTTGGGGATGACTCTTATTGTTAGCTGCATTAATCCAGTAAACGGGAGAATTCTGTTTGTCCTCTGATGCATTTGACTTTGGGACCCCTGGTACCAAGCATCTATGAGGTATCAGTGAGGGTTTGAACAGGGAATCAGACTCACTGTGAGTGATATGGAAAAGGGAATTTATTATAGAGGTTAGATCTGATAAAACTGTGAGGATGGCTGAAGAAATCTGTTTTATCCAATCTAAATAAATTCCTAGATGGCATTATGTAAGCTGATTTAGTTTTATGTTTGACATATTTTTCAGTGTTGCTTATCAAGAAAAGTATATTTGACTTCTTACAGCTTTTTGGTTATTTGAAGGAGTGAAGATCTAATTTCCCTGGTTAATTTGGCTAATCTTTCTTTTTTTCATTTTCTATTTTTTACCTCTTTGCAAGAGATTTGTAAAATAGATGCATATCTGTTACAGATGAAGTACTTCATAATGGTGAATGTCCAAAATACATTTGTTAATTGTCTTTTTGTTTATATCTCTATTCTTAATGCTAGTGATTTGCTTCATTAAAGATGTATTTATTGATCAGGATGTGTTATAGAAAGGTCATTTTTATGTTTAAAATAGAAAACTTGTGGTCTAGACATATATTTGATATACAAACACCATTATTTACTTTGTCAAAAGAAGAGCCTCTTTCTTGAACAATGAAACATTAATAAGACCAAAAGATGTTTCATGATATTGCTATTCTTCTCCCTAATATGAATCTTATCTTTAATTTGGCTTTTAACTAGGTAACCAGGAGTATCTTATGTAATTAACTAAAACACATTAACCATTTACTATGGCAAGGTGCCGTGTTGGGTGCTGGGTCATGGGGGTGAAACTTAATTGTTACGATATATCCTTACATTCTCTAAGCTATCTTTGTTTTCTCTTCTATGATTTGGTTAGATTTATTTCTTCAGATGAAGTACAATAAAAACTTATTCATTGTGCATGCTCCTGTAATTGACATGCCCAAGCTGTACCGGTGAGTGCTATAATGGTTTTGTACTGTGTCACTTAGCTAAGGTGGAACTACATTTCCCAAAATCCCCTTCGCCATATGGTTCTGGGTCAGGGTTGGCCACCAAAGAAATTTACCTGAGATTTGGGAGGCAGAAGGGAAGCAGCAGTTGTTACGCTCTGAAAGTCAGTGTTGGTTGCTAGGCTCCCTTGCAGCTCATGACTTATTGCAGAGCTATCTGCTGGCTCTCCTGATTGGCATTGAGACTGAGTTCACAGCTCCTATGAGATCTCTTCCTTCAGCTGTCTGAGTCGTGGGACTAGCAGTGAAGGGTACCAGCTTCATTGAGGTTAGAGGTGATGAGAGATAGGATGGAGGTTCTAGTTTGTCTCCACAGGTTCCAGTTTGTCTTTTTTCTTTCCTCCTCTGTGTCCAGCTTTTCTTCCTGACTGTTGGCCCTGCTGACCTATGGCAATTGGTTTCAGGTCCACCACCAGATTTCTGTAACTTCTTTCCCAGTTCCTTCAATTGCATAACAAACCCTGTACTTCATGTCACTTGTAGTGGTCCTGCTTCCTTGATCAGATGCACAGATATAGATGCGCTATATCAGAGATGTAAAAGTCACATGTCCCAGTGAGTAACATAAATGAGTGCAGCAGGTCTGCTGTCAGGAAGTTCATGCAGCCTTCTTTGTCTGTTTTTCTTTTTCCCACTCTTGGTAGAGATGTGAAATCAAGGAAATAAACCTCTAGAGTAAGAAAAACAGCAGCATAAGCGTATTGATAAGTGACATGTGATTCTTGGCTGAGTATCAAGGAGACAATGGGGAGGGTGTACCTCAGGCAAAGGGTGTCTCCGATTCCATGTTTCAAGAGAAACCCCAAACTGAATTTTTACGTGCCTTCCCCTGATTTTTATTTTGTTGACTAATTACACACACACACTCACATAAACGCAAAATCATGAAGGCAATCCATGGGCCAAATGTAAACATGTAGGTTGTATTTGGTAAGAGCCTCCGCTCTGAATGGGCAGACTGTTGGCCAAGACCCTGGGATGAAGACAGAGGGTAAAAAAAGAGCAAGAGAGTTGTTGGGGAAGAGAATGATCTAGGGAGTTAGGGAGGGAAGACCCCCAGTGCTCTTGTGGGGTGAACACTATAAACAACTCCATGGGAAAAATAATGAATTCTTAAATCATCTAATAAGAACTATCACTTTCCCAGTAATTTGCATTATACACAGGGATTTCACATATGCTATTTCATTTATTCTCATTTACTGTCTTATCTACTATCTTGGAAGTGAGTAGGATCAAAGATAAATTACTCTTGGTTCCTTCCCTCAAGGGTTGCAATCCATGGGGGAGACTGATATGTTCACATCCAACTGTAGAACAAGAATGAATGTCATGGTGGGGGAGGGATTTTAACAAATGGAAATGGGGAGTGAGAAGGGTGCTGAGTGACACAAAAAGTTTGAGCAGAGGCACCAAGGAGAATTTGGAGAAGTCAACAGTAAAAGCTGCTATGAATAGCAAATCAGTAGCAAATGTTCTGTTAACACAATTAAAATTCATTTGTGAATTCCTGAAACTGTGGTTGGGGGAGAACCTTTAACCTGCCTTAATTAATGGTCAAAATTTTAGTCAATGGCCTACATTCAAGCAGCCTCAGTTTGAAGGGAAGGGAAGTCAAACAACACCTGTTGTCTTTGGTAGGCGAAGGAGGATGGTACTGAGCCTGGGATTGAAGATGCAGAAATGACAGCCAGATTTCTCAAGTGCTCTTAGGTTTGATGATGTCCTACCAAAGCCCAGACAGGAGAGGACTGACAGCAAAGGCTGTCCATTGCCAGAGAGGACAACAAATACATTTTAAAGGTTTTGTAATAAATAATTAAGTGGGCTCTATTTAGATAATACAGAAAATTTGAGTCCAATCTGTCTGGTCTCCTTTCTGCCTAAAACTCTTCATGATGTGTTGAAGTTCAGGCTCATCTCTGGCGTGACATTGAGACCCCTTATGCCATGGGCTCAGCTTCCTTCTCCAGCCTGGTGTTTTCCCCTGCCCCCGCCCCCAGTCTCCCCTGCAAAGTGCCAGTTCCGTCTGGGTCTGGCAATTTGGAGTAGGTTACTTCTCACATTTCGTGCTGATGTTGGTATTGACACAATGTATTTATTCTTCTCCTTCTTCTTCTCCTCTTCATCCTCTTCCTCCTCTTCTTTTTTTTTTTTTAACATTACCTGCTTGGTCACATTCTACAGTAGTATTTTTTCAAACTGCAGGTCATAAAATTGACCATGAAATACATTTAATGTCATAACCAGCATTAGAAAATATGAATTTAATAAAATAGAAAACATTAGAATGTATCATGTGAAGTGAGGGTTAAGTTTTGTAAGACTTGTCATACATAGATGCCCATGTGTGTACTGAATTGCAGTATGTCTCTGTGTATGGCAGACAAAAAAGTTTGGTAAACGTGGCTCTGGAACAATCCATTTACATTTTTTTCTCCTTCCTTCCTGCTGTTTTAACTCTATAACAGTTTTCTTCTGGACATAAATTATTTTATTTGGCTGTCCACATTTATTAAACTGAGTAATTGCGTAGGTTGCCACTTTTCTTTCCATTGTGCATACACCTTTAAACTTGAATATTTTAAGCTTTTAAAGACTGTAGTTAATGGAGTACCTTTATTTTGATAAGACGTTTAAAATTATACTTGTCACATTTTGGCAGTTCCCTCCCATTCTTCAGAAAGTTCTAGTTCCTTAGGTTAAACTTTAGAGGAAGATCTAGGCAAACATTAGCTAAAAACAAAAACAGGAACAAAAACCAATCCTTTACTCAGATTAATAGCTTCAATTAGTAATCAAATTATTTTACACCACATCCAAAATTATGCAACAATGTTATTTAGTTACTAATGATTTAAATAATATCTATTCAGAAAAGGTTTGCATCCACATACTTTCACTCCAGATTAACTTGCATTAACTGCTTTGATGTTTAGAATAAACGATAACCCTGAAAGGACAAGCTATCCTAAAACAGACATTTTAATAGGGGAAACTCAGTTCTGTGTCACATTTTGATATTATGGAAAATAAACTTGGCTCTCTAAAAGGTTCTTTGAAAGGGAACTAGCAAAACAGAAGGTCCCAGAAGAGCTGAACGTCGTGCAAATTTCTGAATGAATCTCTTAGGATTTGTTTTTAATCTGAATATTTAATAGTGTGGCATTGCAAGATTAGAATTATGCTATTCAATTTTAATGGTTAATCTGCTTTAAAAAATACACAAGCTTAATTGTGACATACGAAAGTCCTTATTTAGGGTAGATTTCTAATTTGAGTGCTGTCGGCCCTGCTGTGTAAAGAGTCTCCTGGGTGCAGATTTTTAAGTGCGAGTGTGCGTCTTTACATCTCGCCGTGTAACGGTTCCTCGTTGCCGAGTCCGCTTCTCCGCAAGCCGGGCGCAGACAATAGATCCATCCTAATGGAGTTGTGTACTTGCCATCTGTAGGAGCAGCTGCTGGCCCGCATCTGCACAATATGTTGGGACGTGGAGCTCCGCTAATCTGCATAATAAGGAGGAGGCTCATTCCACTCCAGCTAATAATCGCGAGCAATCGATGCACTTCATTCCCTCACTGCCGAGCACAACTAAGCGGGTTTCCGGCTCTGGGTAGAGTGGGGTCAAGTGAGATGGAATGGCCTGGGGCCGGGAGGCACTCCGTTTACCGTCTAGCTTTTTGCATCAGGCTGCTGGGACCATGGTTTAGTCTTTCTCTTGAGTCATGCTGACATGTGCAAAATCCTGGGAATTGGGACGAACTGGTGCTAGCACATTATTAAGACTGCTAATCAGAAATGCTTTTGGATCAATTAAAGTCTTGGCCAATTGGCATTTTTAAATGCCCCCTTTGTGAGAAGGGCAGGAGCAAGTTTTTGGTTTAATTGTGAACTACTTTGAGTCATTTGGTTTTCATCGATGTTTTAAAAAATAGATTAACAATGCTGAGATCTGATTTTTAAGCTGTTAATATACTTACACCCTTATTGTGAACTAGGCAGACTATGTGAATTAATGAATCAAATTTATGTTTATTTTCATTTATGTCAGGATGAAATGACTATATCTTGAAGGCAGTAGAACTGATAGTAGAAAAGAAGATGACTGTTGAAATGATATAATTCTAGACTGGCCAAAAATCACTTTCTTAATAAAGGAAATGCCAAAACGGCTTCATTTCTTTAGAAAAATCATGTACTTACAAATATAATTTGATTTCATAGAGTTGATTTAGAGGTTAAAACATTTGAACTTAGGTGACCTAGGCTGAGGACAATATTTTAAATCGAATTATAATTTGCCATTATTTATAATAAGTTGTTGTAAGAATTGGTGAGACTACTTCGTCTAATTTCTTGCAGGAAAAATATTTGCATAATTCACCACCCATCAGTGAAGCACAGGGAAAAGAACATTAATTTATGGAGATGGAAGACTGGGGCTGAAGAAATAATAGCATTCATTTCCATCTTTTAATCAACAGTATTTGGTTAAATAAGATAGCATCTTCTGGTGTGATTTATTTATTTAATTTTATTTTTTTATACAGCAGGTTCTTATTAGTCATCCATTTTATACACATCAGTGTATACATGTCAATCCCAATCTCCCAATTCATCCCACCACCACCACGCCCCTCCCCACTTTCCCCCCTTGGTGTCCATATGTTTGTTCTCTACATCTGTGTCTCTATTTCTGCCTTGCAAACTGGTTCTTCTGTACCATTTTTCTAGATTCCACATATATGTGTTAATATATGATATTTGTTTTTCTCTTTCTGACTTCACTCTGTCTGACAGTCTCTGGGTCCATCCATGTCTCTACAAATGACCCAATTTCGTTCCCTTTTATGGCTGAGTAATCTTCCATTGTATATATGTGCCACATCTTCTTTATCCATTCATCTATTGATGGACACTTAGGTTGCTTCCATGACCTGGCTATTGTAAATAGTGCTACAATGAACATTGGGGTGCATGTGTCTTTTTGAATTATGGTTTACTCTGGGTATATGCCCAGTAGTGGGATTGCTGGGTCATAGGATAATTCTATTTTTAGTTTTTGAAGGAACCTCCATACTGTTCTCCATAGTGGCTGTATCAACTTACGTGCCCACCAGCAGTGCAAGAGGGTTCTCTTTTCTCCACATCCTCTCCAACGTTTGTTGTTTGTAGATTTTCTGATGATGGCCATTCTAACCTGTGTGGGGTGATACCACATTGTACTTTTGATTTGCATTTCTCTAATAATTAGTGATGTTGAGCACCTTTTCATGTGCCTCTTGGCCATCTGTATGTCTTCTTTGGAGAAATATCTATTTAGGTCTTATGCGCATTTTTTGATTGGGTTTTTTTCATATTGAGCTGCATGAGCTGTTTATATATTTTGGAGATTAATCCTTTGTCCGTTGATTTGTATGCAAATATTTTCTCCCATTCTGACGGTTGTCTTTTCATATTGTTTATAGTTTCCTTTGCTGTGCAAAAGCTTTTAAGTTTCATTAGGTCCCATTTGTTTATTTTTGTTTTTATTTCCATTTCTCTAGGAGGTGGGTCAAAAAGGATCTTGCTGTGATTTATGTCATAGAGTGTTCTGCCTATGTTTTCCTCTAAGAGTTTGATAGTGTCTGGCCTTACATTTAGGTCTTTAATCCATTTTGAGTTTATTTTTGTGTATGGTGTTAGGGAGTGTTCTAATTTCATTCTTTTACATGGAGCTGTCCAGTTTTCCCAGCACCACTTATTGAAGAGACTGTCTTTTCTCCATTGTATATCCTTGCCTTCTTTGTCATAGATTAGTTGACCATAGTGCATGGGTTTATCTCTGGGCTTTCTATCCTGTTCCATTGATCTATATTTCCGTTTTTGTGCCAGTACCATAGTGTCTTGATTACTGTAGCTTTGCAGTATAGTCTGAAGTCAGGGATTCTTTTCCTCCAACTCTGTTTTTTTCCCTCAAGATTGCTTTGGGTATTCGGGGTCATTTGTGTCTCCATACAAATTTTAAGACTTTTTTGTTCTAGTTCTGTAAAAAATGTCATTGGTAATTTGATAGGCATTGCAATGAATCTATAGATTGCTTTGGGTAGTATAGTCATTTTCACAATGTTGATTCTTCCAATCCAAGAACATGGTATATCTCTCCATCTGTTTGTATCATCTTTAATTTCTTTCATCAGTGTCTTATAATTTTCTGCATACAGGTCTTTTGTCTCCTTAGGTAGGTTTATTCCTAGATATTTTATTCTTTTTGTTGCAATGGTAAATGGGAGTGTTTTCTTGATTTCACTTTCAGATTTTTCATCATTAGTGTATAGGAATGCCAGAGATTTCTGTGCATTAATTTTGTATCCTGCAACTTTACCAAATTCATTGATCAGCTCTAGTAGTTTTCTGGTGGCATCTTTAGGATTCTCTATGTATAGTATCATGTCATCTGCAAACAGTGACAGCTTTACTTCTTCTTTTCCGATTTGGATTCCTTTTATTTCCTTTTCTTCTCTGATTGCTGTGGCTAAAACTTCCAAAACTATGTTGAATAATAGTGGTGAGAGTGGGCAACCTTGTCTTGTTCCTGATCTTAGTGGAAATGCTTTCAGTTTTTCACCATTGAGAATGATGTTTGCTGTGGGTTTGTCATATATGGCCTATATTATGTTGAGGTAGGTTCCCTCTATGTTCACTTTCTGGAGAGTTTTTATCTTAAATGGGTGTTGAATTTTGTCAAAAGCTTTTTCTGCATCTATTGAGATGATCATATGGTTTATATTCTTCAATTTGTTAATATGGCATATTACATTGATTGATTTGCATATATTGATGAATCCTTGCATCCGTGGGATAAATCTCACTTGATCATGGTGTATGATCCTTTTAATGTGTTGTTGGATTCTGTTTGCTAGTATTTTGTTGAGGATTTTTGCATCTATATTCATCAGTGATATTGGTCTGTAATTTTCTTTTTTTGTAGTATCTCTGTCTGGTTTTGGTATCAGGGTGATGGTGGCCTCGTAGAGTGAGTTTGTGAGTGTCCCTTCCTCTGCAGTATTTTGGAAGAGTTTGAGAAGGGTGGGTGTTAGCTCTTCTCTAAATGTTTGATAGAATCTACCTGTGAAGGCATCTGGTCCTGGACTTTTGTTTGTTGGAAGATTTTAAATCACAGTTTCAATTTCATTACTTGTGATTGGTCTGTTCATATTTTCTATTTCTTCCTGGTTCAGTCTTGGAAGTTTATACCTTTCTAAAACTTTGTCCATTTCTTCCAGGTTGCCCCGTTTTATTGGCATAGAGTTGCTTGTAGTAGTCTCTTTGCAGTGTCCATTGTCACTTCTCCTTTTTCATTTCTAATTTTATTGATTTGAGTCCTCCTCCTCTTTTTCTTGATGAGTCTGGCTAAAGGTTTATCAATTTTCTTTTTCTTCTCAAAGAACGAGCTTTTAGTTTTATTGGTCTTTGCTGTTGTTTCCTTTGTTTCTATTTTATTTATTTCTGCCCTGAACTTTATGATTTCTTTCCTTTTAGTAGCTTTGGGTTTTGTTTGTTCTTCTTTCTCTAGTTCTTTTAGGTGTAAGGTTAGATTGTTTATTTGAGATTTTTCTTGTTTCTTGGAGTAACATTGTATTGCTATAAACTTCCCTCTTAGAACTGCTTTTGCTGCATCCCATAGGTTTTGGATCATCGTGTTTTCATTGTCATTTGTCTCTAGGTATTTTTTGATTTCCTCTTTGATTTCTTCAGTGATCCCTTGTTTATTTACTTATGTATTGTTTAGCCCCCATGTGTTTGTGTTTTTTACGTTTTTTTCGCTGTAATTGATTTCTGATCTCATAGCATTGTTGTCGGAAAAGATACTTGATATGATTTCAGTTTTCTTAAGTTTACCAAGGCTTGATTTGTGACTGAAGATGTGATCTATCCTGGAGAATGTTCTGTGTGCACTAGAGAAGAAAGTGTAATCTGCTGTTTTTGGATGGAATGTCCTATAAATATCAATTAAATCTATCTGGTCTATTGTGTCATTTAAAGCTTGTGTTTCCTTATTAATTTTTTGTCTGGATGATCTTTCCTTTGGTGTAAGTGAGGTGTTAAAGTCCCCCACTATTATTGTATTACTGTCGATTTCCTCTTTTAGAGCTGTTAACATTTGCCTTATGTATTGAGGTGCTCCTATGTTGGATGCATATATATTTATAATTGTTATATCTTCTTCTTAGATTGATCCCTTGGTCATTACATAGTGTCCTTCCTTGACTCTTGTAACATTCTTTATTTTAAAGTCTATTTTATCTGATACAAGTATCGCTACTCCAGCTTTCTTTTGATTTCCATTTGCATGCAATATCTTTTTCCATCCCCTCACTTTCAGTCTGTATATGTCCCTAGGTCTGAAGTGGGTTTCTTGGAGACAGCATATATATGGGTCTTGTTTCTCTGTCCATTCAGTGAGTCTGTGTCTTTTGCTTGGAGCATTTAATCCATTCACATTTAAGGTAATTATTGATATGTATGTTCCTATGACCATTTTCTTAATTGTTTTGGGGGTTTTTTTGTAAGTCCTTTTCTTCTCCTGTGTTTCTTACTCAGAGAAGTTCCTCTAGCATTTGTTGTAGAGCTGGTTTGGTGGTGCTGAATTCTCTTAGCTTTTGCTTGTCTGTAAAGCTTTTGATTTCTCTGTCGAATCTGAATGAGATCCTTGCCGGTAAGTAATCTTTGTTGTAGGTTCTTCCCTTTCATCACTTTAAGTACATGGTGCCACTGCCTTCTGGCTGGTAGAGTTTCTGCTGAGAAATCAGCTGTTAACCTTATGGGAGCTCCGTTGTATGCTATTTGTCATTTTTCCCTTGTTGCCTTTAATCATTTTTCTTTGTCTTTAGTTTTTGTCAGTTTGATTACTGTGTGGCTCAGTGTGTTTCTCCTTGGGTTTATCCTTCCTGGGACTCTCTGCACTTCCTGGACTTGGGTGGCTATTTCCTTTCCCGTTTTAGTGAAGTTTTCAAGTATAATCTCTTCAAATATATTCTCAGTTCCTTTCTCTCTCTCTTCTCCTTCTGGGACCTCTATGATGCCAATGTTGGTGTGTTTAATGTTGTCCCTGGGGTCCCTTAGGCTGTCTTCATTTCTTCTCATTCTTTTTTCTTTATTCTGTTCTGTGGCAATGAATTCCACTATTTTGTCTTCCAGTTCAATTATCCATTCTTCTGATGCAGTTTTTCTGCTATTAATTCTTCTAGTGTATTTTTTATTTCAGTTATGGTATTGTTTATTTCTGTTTGTTTGTTCTTTAATTCTTTCAGGTGTTTCTTCTTTGATTCTTCTAGGTCTTTGTTAAACATTTCTTGCATCTTCTCGATCTTTGCCTCCATTCTTTTTCAAAGGTCCTGGATCATCTTCACTATCATTACTCTGAATTCTTTTTCTGGAAGGTTACCTATATCCACTTCATTTAATTGTTTTTCTGGGATTTTATCTTGTTCCTTCCTCTGGTACATAGCCCTCTGCCTTTTCATTTCATCTCTCTTTCTGTGAATGTGGTTTTCGTTCCATAGGCTGCAGGATTAAGCAGTAAACTGTGCAGTTTCTAGAGACCATAGCAGCACATCAGAGAAAACAAGAGAGAAGTAATTTCTCACAAATCCTGCCTTCAGAAATTTACGTTCATTTGTTCAGTAGAGATTTACTGAGTGCCTGTTTCTTGCTAAAACTGGGCAGTGGGGATTCAAAGAGGTTTTCTCACATGGCAGAGGCCCAATGACTGTGGTGCATGGTGAGGGGTACGGGGGGCTGGGGGTAGTCGCCCCTACCCCTCAGCTCTTGGTTGAAGGTGACCATGCTTTGGAGTTCGGGCGGCCGACCCCGCCCGGGCCCAGAGCTGAGCCACCCTGGTGTGATTTAGAAGAAAACTTTATTAATAGTCATTCCCTTTAGATAGAATAAGTATTGCTCTACAGTGATAATAAGAGAAAGGTCTGACATCTCAAGGCAATATTAGTCAAAGGTTGTTGTGTGAAATCTTGGTGGGGTGTTCTCCAGGGTTAAAACAGTGTTCTCATTCGGAGTGATTCAGCTGACCAACCCTCACAGTGCAGTGAAGAAGTGAAGAGCAATGCACCAGGTGAGCTGGAAGCATTCTTCCCTGGTCTCCTAATTTTAAAGCCCATGTACTCCCATATATCAAGAGGCTATCTACATATTCTTGTTGAAATAGAAATTGCAGCTGCTCCAGCATGCCTCTCAAAGTTTTGAATGACACTTACAAAGAAGGAAAATAATAGTCTGAGTTGGCTGCAAATGTGGGGTCCTGTCATAAAAATTTTTAGTAACTTTCCCAGAAATTAGAAAATAAAGGCAGTAGGAGAAATAAAGCACTTGTTATGGGGATAAAGTTGAGGATCAGTCAGGGAAGAAAACATGTTGATAAACTAAATTAATAGTTAGATTTCATGACCCTATTAGTGTCTACATATTACACATCACTCACCAGCTGTAGGTATTTGGTTCATTTGTTTGTTTATTGATTGTCTATTTTTCCGTACTTGAATGGAAGCCCCAAGAGAGTAGGGACATTTCCTGCTGTCTTCCCAGCATCTAATAACAAAATAAATCCTCAGTAAATATTTGATTGAATAACTGGTGAAAGTTGTTGCAACATGCCTCCACCCCATGGGAAAGTTTCAAGATCTTTTAGGAGCAGTTCAGGAGCATGACTCTACATTCAGGTTATTCGTATGCTAAAATACAAAATCTCCCTAGTTGACCTTGGAAAACTGTGAAACCTCAAAGACTGGTCATGCCAATGAAAATCCATGAATCTCTTGATAAAGTGTAGGACATTTCGGAGTCTCAGAAGACAGGACCTCAGTGTAATACATGCTTCTCTGCACCACAAGAAAATAAAAGCTCTCCCAATTTCTATTTATCTCCTGTCAAGAGGGACCTGGGTTGATCCTAGAAGTGCCCTTCAATCAACTGCAGGATGGATTGAGTCAATTCTGAGGAACTTTTTTTGGGCCAGAGATCACTTTTGCAAGGGTAGTTCTAAGAGAGTTTAGGAAGTTGCTTATAAATGAATGATTTATTCATTTATTTCATCCATCGAATATTATTTCAAATAATATATATTATTTCAGTGCTTACTATGTGTCAGGAACTTTTCTGGGTGCTGGATACACTAATGAGTGAGTTCTGCATCTCTCTTCAAATTCTAGGAGGGCATTCTGGAGAACTTTCTGCAGGGAGATGAAGGAGTTATAAGACTCCATGGTTTTATAAGGATTCAGGGTCCAGATTTGAAACAGGTTTGCAGGGAGACTTGTAGGTTCACCACTCTAATGACTGCCAATGGTCTCTTAAAAAACAAAACAAAACAAAAAAAAAACAGTTCTCAAAGATTTTTATTTTTATCCTCTAGGGCTTTAGTATTTTTTCCTGGGAAATTAAAATTTTCTATTGTTTTTATGTGTGGAACCTTCTTTTCATTTATATATATATTTTTTATTTTATTTATTTATTTATTTGCGGTACGCGGGCCTCTCACTGTTGTGGCCTCTCCCACTGCGGAGCACAGGCTCCGGACGCGCAGGCTCCAGACACGCAGGCTCAGTGGCCATGGTTCACGGGCCTAGCTGCTCCGCAGCATGTGGGATCTTCCTGGACCGGGGCATGAACCCGTGTCCCCTGCATCGGCAGGTGGACTCTCAACCACTGCGCCACCAGGGAAGCCCCATTTATATTTTATAATTGGTTGTTGATAGTATTCATGAAAGTCCTTAAAATGTAACTACTAATTTCAAGTGATCTCCCTTATTGAATCCTACTATTTTAACACCTCTTAGTTTTTTTGTTTTGTTTTGTTTTTTTGGTTTCTAAGCATATAACCACTTCAACTAGAAATAATGCTAATTTTATCTCCTCTATCTCGATAGTTAAGACATCTTATTTTTGTTTTTTCCCATCATATTTTGGATAGAATTTTCAGAACACTGTTGAATAATAGTGGTGTGATGAGCATTCCTGTCTTGAATCTTATGTTTTGGGAATGTTACTGATCAAATGATGATGTCGATAATGATAATAATAGCTACCATGTGCTGAGTACATGTGCTACAGTTGTGGATATTTCTATTCCTTCTTCCATTTCAATACTTTTTACTTCATGTATTTTAAATCTCTGTTATTAGGCGAATATACATTTAGGATTGTTATCTTAACTTGGTATGTTGACCCTATCATCATTATAAGGGTATGATAAGTGTCCCTCTCTTTCTGCAAATATTCCTTGTTATGAAGTCTATTTGTCTGATATTAGTATTGGGACTTCCTCATTTGATTAGTATTTGCTTCGTATTTAATATTGGTATTAATATTTTCTTGCATTCCATTCTTATGCTTTTGTCTTATCTGTGTCTTTATATTTAAAATCAGTTTCTTAAGAAAGCATAGAATTAGGACCTAGTTTTTATTCAGTCTGACAAACTCTGCTTTTTAATTGGAGTATTTATAGATCATTTACATTTAATATAATTATTGATATGGTTGGATTCAAGCTACCATCTTGCTCTTTGTTTTCTACTTTTTTCTATCCTTTTTTCTTTTTTCTCATTTCCTGCCTTTTTTGGATTAATTGAGCACTTTTTATTATTTTGTTTTATTGCCATGATTGACTTATCAGCTGTATCTTTTCATTTTATTTTTGTAGGGTTTATAATTTACATCTTTAACTTATCACAGTCTGTTTTCTTATAATATTATAACACTTCACATGTAATGTAAGTTTTATACAACAGTATACTCCATTTCCTTTTTTCTGTTCTTTGTGGTATTGTTGTCCTATACATGTCCTATACATGTCTATATACATTTTAAACCCCACAATACATTGTTATTTTTGTTTTAAATAGTCAATTACCTTTTAAGGAGATTAAAACTTAGAAACATGTCTTATATTTATCCACATATTTGCTTTTCTAGGCAAGTTTTCAAATACCTCAAATTTGAAATGGAGGTATGTTCAAATACCTCAGTCCTTTGTAGATCCAAATTTCTATTTGGTGTAATTTTCTTTCTCCCTGAAGAACATTTCTTGTTAAAGAAATTTCTTTAGACCTTACAAATCTCATGGCAATAAGTTATACCAACTTTCTTGGTCTGAAAATGTCTATATATCACCTTAAGTTTTGAAAGATATCTTTATTGGTTATAGAATTCAAGGTTGACAGGGTTCCCCTCCACCCCATCACTTTAAAGATGTTCTGTTCTGGCTTATGTAGTTTCTGACAAGAAGTACGCTGTAGTTCTTATTTTTGTTCCTCTATGTGACTTCTC